>NC_081430.1:83461996-83761996 GCF_949786415.1 Peromyscus eremicus
GGAGGAGAAAAGCCGAGCTGACCCATGCCTGGTGATTGCTCATCTTTAAAAATAAAAAGCCATAAATACGCCGGGCGGCGGTGGTGCATGCTTTTAATCTCAGTGCTCGGGAGGCAGAGGCTGGTGGATCTCTGTGAGTTCGAGGCCAGCCTGGTCTACAGAGTGAGGTCCAGGACAGGCACCAAAACTATACAGAGAAACCCTGTCTGGAAATACAAAAAAAAGAAAGAAAGAAAAAAAAAAGGCTATAAGTAGAAGGTCGTATTTTGGATTAGACACACACACACACACACACACACACACACACACACACTTGCCTTTAGGAGATGAACAAATGAAATCAGAGTTAATTAATGAGTGAATGGTAATGTGTTGGTTTCTTGGTTTTGACAGAAACAGTAGAACGGTGATGTGAAAATGCTAATGTTAGCAGAACTTGGGGGAAGGGTATTCGGGAACTCTCTATGATCTTTCCAACTTTTCTGTAAATAAAATTCCAGAATAAAGACTTTCCTGCTAGACACGCCGGTGATCCCAGCACTCAGGAGGCAGAGGTGGGAAGGTAGCAGAGCTGAGTTACATGGGGAGACATCTCAAAAACTAAATGAACAAAACAGCTTATGTAAAACACCAGGATCTAGACTGTACAAATTTCCTTGCTTTGCACAGTGTCATTTGTAAATGTAAAGCAAGTTTCTGTAATTATGAAACAATTGCTATTACTTAAGAAAAAAATTGGAGATGAGCATTCATGGAAAAAATTCTCTAATCAAGCCTGAGTAGCAATTCAAGATGTTAGAGGGTTGCTAGTGCCTACAGTACACCCAGTAAGGTCTCATGCCATTGGTACCTATGCTCCGGAAGTGCTTGGCCATGAGTCAGGACTTCTAAGATGTCCTGGCTACCATTAGCTGCTGATTCTTATCATCCTTTCTTAGGCACGCCAGAAATTCCTCTCATTCTTCCTGCCTTGGTCTGTTTTCTGTTGCTATAATTAAATACTACAGACTAATTTGCAAAGAATAAAGGGTTACTCAGGTCACAGTTCTGGAGATGGTAAGATAGAGCAGCCAGATCTGGTAAGGGCCTTTGTTTTTTAAAAATGGCTCCCATCCATTCATATACTTGAATGCTCAGTCACCAGGGAGTGGAACTGTTGGAAAGGATTAGAAGATTTAGGAGGTGTGTCCTTGTTGGAGGAAGTGTGTCACTCAGGGTGGGCTTTGAGGTCTCAAAAGCCCATGCTAGGTCCAGTTTCCCCCTACTCTGCCTACAGTTCAGGATGTAAAGGTCTCAGATACTGCTCCAGCGCCTGTCTGTACGCCATCACGCTCCTGCCGTGGTGATAATGGACTAAGCCTCTGAAACCGTAAGCCAGCCCCCAGTCAAATGCTTTCTCTTGTAAGAGCTGCCTTGGTCATGGTGTCTGTTCAACGGAACAGTGAGTAAAACAACCTTCTTGTTGGTGGGGATTCTGCAAGTCCTAAGATGGTACTGGGTGTCATGTAATGAGGTGAAGCATAAGATCTCAGATCTCCTCTCCTCTTATAAGGAACAAATTTATTTATTTATTCATTTGTTTTTGTATTGGTTTTTGAAAACAGATAGTCCAGGATGGCCTGGAACTTTCTGTAAGTACTCTTGCCTCTGCCTCCTGAGTCTGGGGTTATAAATGTAGTCAAGCACGCCTGTCATCACACTACTTTAAATGCCTGGTCTCAGTATCACATCTTGCTGTGACTACGTTTCTCTTCTCTTTTTTTCTTTTAAAAATAATTTATTTATTTTTGTTTCATGCGCATTGGTGTTTTGTTTGCATGTATGTCTGTGTGAGGGTCTAGGAAAACCCCTGGAGTGACAGATAGTCTTGAGCTGCCATGTGGGTGCTGGGAATTGAACCCAGGTCCTCTGGAAGAGCAGCCAGAGCTCTTAACCACTGAGCCATCTCTTCAGCCTGAGACTATGTTTCTTTTTTGGGGGTGGGTGGGTGTTTCAAGACAGGGTTTCTCTGTGTAGCTTTGGAGCTTATCCTGGAACTCGATCTGTAGACCAGGCTGGCCTTGAACTCACAAAGATCCGTCTGCCTCTGCCTCCTGAGTGCTGGGATTAAAGGTGTGCACCACCACTGCCCAGCTTGACTGTGTTTCTTTATATAGGAATGTCTGTAAGTCTGAATTTACAGAGATCTTGAATTTAGCCATTATGGCAGGTGTAACATCTGACTACCAACTGGACACATCACGGGTGCTTAACAACTACTTGCTGGCTGGATTTGAAGTAAACTCCTGCCTGAAAACCATGGACTTCCCGGTGATATTTCATTATGGAAATGGTATCCATTTGGTGGAACTTTTTCTTATCAATAGGCCTTGCTCAATTCTGGTGAGGCCTCCCTCAGGAAGTCATGAAGGTCTTACTAAGTCTTTGTTACAGCTTGAATCTGGAATGGTCAGATTCACGTGTTGGAGGCTTGCTCCCTAGCCAAAGCTGTTCTTGGACAGTAGTGGAAATGCCCAGAGGGGGAGTGTAACTTTGAAGGGTCTATCTTGTCCCAGCTCCTGGGTGGCTGGCTCTCAGCTTCTGGATGCTGTGAGGTGAGCCACTTTGCTCTGTCATACCACTCACCCATGCCGTTCCACCTCAGCATAGGCCAGCCTGTGCTACACAGAGTCCAGTGACATGGACTTGGAGACTGTGACCCCAAACGGACCTTCCCTTCTGTAAGAGTCATCTTGACTATTTTGTAACAGTGACTGAAGGTGGCTACCACACTCTCCTAGAAGCTGCAACTGTAACTAAGATCATGCACAGTGACTGTGTACCAGAATCAGAGGGTTGTTCTTAGGACCCGCAGCCAGTGAGGACTGGGTTCTGGGCTGGGCAGTGACTGGGTCAGGGAATGTCTGCATCCTGTGCCGGGTGTTTAATGTTTTAGCTGGCCTGCCCTTCAGTGTGAGGAGGAAAGGGAAGGAGCTCACACTTCATCTGCTTCCTCGCTCCTGGGTACGTGTATGATCCCTGTCAGGTGGTTTTTAAAACTCGGTGCTAGCCTCAGTGAGATGGCGCAGGGGGCAAAGGTGCCTGCTGTATAAGCCTGGCAGCCTGACTTTAATCCCTGGAACACACGTGAAAGCAGAAGGAGAGAGCCAGCTCTACAAAGTTGTCCTCTGACCTCTGCACACACGCACTATGTGTAACACACTCACGCACACATGCTAATGATAAAAATTTATTAAGAAGAATTTTGACTCGGAGCTGAAGGAAGAGGAACTTTAGCTGTTAGAACAGCACAGAATCGGAATATGGTGACTCAGGACAGCTGTCAGCCATCTTCCCTGCTATGTGGAGAAAATCAGCAGCAGGAGAGAGCCTGGGCCCTGCAAAGACAGAGAAAGAGAGAGACCTGGCACTCATGCTGGGTGCCGGATCCAATTATACTTGAGGCCACCGCAACCATCTGAACTTCCAGTTGTGACAGCCGACAAGGCCCCCCACCTCTCTTTTTCCCCTGTGGCTGATCTAAATTTCTGCCAGTTGCTATGGAGTTTTTGACTACTTCTATTGCCGGGGAAAAACATGCCATTTCCTTTCCACTCCTAATGGGAACTAGCACCAGCCAGAGAGCCTGCTAGGCACCTCTGCTTGGACAGAGCGCTGCCCACTCAAAACCCAGACCCTTCCATGACGGGCCATGTCACTGGAGGCCTCACCACAGACTATACTTCCTGTCCCTTGCATTCTGGTGGGGATATATAAGTAGCTTTTACCAAGGGGGTGTCAGCGAAAATGATGTGGGTCACTGCCTGGCTGGGAGGTACTCATCATGTTCTCCCTTTGGTTTTCTTGGACAGGAGCTCACTACATAGCCCAGGCTGGCCCTGAGCCAGAGGCAGTGATCCTCCTGCCTCAGGCTCTTGAGTCTTGGGCTTACAGGTCTGTACACAGCTGGATGAACGTGAAGTGTAATCTCTGGGTGATGGGGCGATGAGATCATGCTTGTCTGGTGTGGTGTTGGGGATTATTCTGAGGGCCTTGCCTATACAAGCACTCTCCACTGAGCTACAGACACAGCTCTTACTTACTCTCATTTTGTATTTATTTATGTGCATTGGTGTTTTGTCTGCATGTATGTCTGTGTAAGGGTACTGGATCCCCTGGAACTGGAGTGAGCTGTCATGTGGGTGCTGGGAATTGAACCCGGGTCCTCTGGAAGAGCAGCCAGTGCTCTTAACTGTGGAGCCATCTCTCCAGCCTCATTTACTCCCATTTTTACTCCCTATCAACTGAATAAAAAGAACTCCCAGGCCCTCAGTGATAGCCGAGCCTCAGCTGGCCAGAGTCTGGGTGTAGTCTTTTATATAAGGTTTGTACCCTCCAAAATTCATGCTGAGAGAGCTGGGGGCAGCCATGATGTACAACTGTAATCTTAGCATTTTGGAATACAGAGTCAGGAGGATCAGGGTCAAAGTCATCTTCAGATGCATAGTGAGTTCGAGTTCAGCTTGGGCAACATGAGACCTTGCCTCAAAACTAAACAAACAAACAAACAAATAAATAAAAAACACAAATGAGCTGGGGGGTGGTGGCACATGCCTTTGATCCCAGCGCTCCCAGAACTCTGGAGGCAGAGGCAGGTGGATCTCGGTGAGTTTGAGGCCAGCCTGGTCTACAGAGTGAGTTTCAGGACAACCAGGGCTACACAGAGAAACCCTATCTCAAAACAAAAAAACAAAACAAAAAATCAACAACAACAAAAAAAACCCAACAATTCGTCATTTCGGTATTTTTGATCGATTGCTACTGTGTTGGAGTCTGAAGCAGGGCTTCTGAGAAGTGACTAGGTCGTTAGAGGAATGCGTGTATTTTTCACGGGAGGTTGTGAGAGGTCGAGCTAGTGCCCCTTGCTTTATACTTTCGCAAGTGTCTGTATGCCCTCTTGCTTTCCTGCCACAAACGGAAGTAGTGATTGTCCCTTTCCAGAAGTTGCCATCGAGGTCTTGGCCTTCCTAGCCTCCAGGACCGAGAGCCACATAAACTTCTTTCCTTTGTAATGACTCAGTCTCGGGGGTTCTGCTATAACAATAGAAAATGGACCCGTACATTTTCAGGCTGGGAGAACTCAGTGCATTTGACTCTTGTGCTTAAGTAATAGGTTTTCATTATGGGACGATGTTGAAATGTGTGGGATTTGTTTGTTACGGTGGCCAGCATTGCTCTATGTGATGCCTTCCTAAGGCCCAGAGCCATCTCAATAGTCAGAGATTTTTTTCTAAGAAAGAGGCACAAGCCAAGCTTCAGGTACATTTCAGGAGAGGCCATGATTTAAGACAAGAAGAGTGGTCAGTCCAAGAGATGATTTCAAAGACAGAAACGGAGACAAAGTTGGATCATCAGCAACCAGGTAAGGTCTCACAGAAATGGGGAGTGGGAAGTACCACCAAGGACAGACACAAACAGCAAAGGAAGTGAGATGCCTGTGGTTGGGTTCGTGCAGCTGCCAGCAACAAGGAACTGGGCCAGTCTTCTGGTTTAGAGGGCCAGGGTGGGGTGGGCAGGAAGCACAGGTTACCGAGGGAACGATGCCAGGCATCCGGCCAGGGGGGATGAGTCGAATCCTCAAACAGGAAATCAGTCATGACGTCAAAACCTGCAAGGTTTTGGAACATGTTGGGATGCAGAGCTGGAAACAGGTCAAGACAAGTGGTTCAGAACTAATGGCTGAGGTATTTTGGAAGCTCATTTTCTGTGGAGTCTTGGGCCGGGTCTCCTAGGTAAAGGGAAGGAAAGTAACCAGCCAGGTGGGGATGAGGTATCCAATAGGGCAGCTGCATCTCAGCACCCACTGACTGCTAACCAGGAGCTCACGCGCCAAGTCCTCAGATCGCTCCATTTTTTCAAGAAAAGCAGGAAATTCAGATTTTTATGTGCAAACGCCTGCATGTTAAACTCTGGCCACAAACTAAACATTTTAAAAACACCTGGTAGGCCAATGAAAACATCTACAGGCTGAACTGACCCACAGACTGCCAGCTTTGGTTCTCAACCTAGAAGGACTGGGCAGAGGCAGAAGCATGTTAGTGTGTGTGTGTGTGTGTGTGTGTGTGTGTGTGTGTGTGTGTGTGTGTGTGAGAGAGAGAGAGAGAGAGAGAGAGAGAGAGAGAGAGAGAGAGAGAGAGAATTGCTCAGTTTCCCCTCATTTGTAAACTGCAGACAGAACAGGAGGAACTCATTGATGCTGGCTAACAACACAATGCCCTTGGTCTGCAGAAGAGGTATGGGCTCCAGAAGTTGCCACAGATGTTCCCTGTGGTTCCTCACACCATTGCAGTGTCCTCCAAATTGGCCTTCCCGCTTTGATGGAGTGAGCTGACGTTCCTTGATCTCCCTCCCTATCAGGTATGTCTGTGTAGAAACTTACTCTCTTTTCTGAAAGGCCATCAACTCAGTCTTCCCAGCTTGGTTTCCAATAAAAGCAATCGCTTGCACGCAGGCAGTTTAGAGAAACAGCACCTGAACCAAGCATGACCTCGACTAACCGACTTTTATGATAGGAAATGCTTCCAGGCCAAAAACCTCAAAAGTGATCAAAGGTTTTCAAAGACTGCATCCAACTAGCTCAGTTTATTGACCTTGGCCTGTGTCTGGGCCACGGTCATGCCCAGAGGATGTGGCAGAGGCAGAGTCTGATTCACTTAAATGTGGTGTCTTTTAGGCTGCTTATTATCTAGCTGAAGGTTTGTGCATCCGCACCGTCCTGTTTGCCCAGGACTGAGATATTTCCTGGGATGTACAGCTTTCAGGGCTATTTTAGTCAGGGTTCTCTAGAGGAACAGAACTGATAAATCCATATATATGGGAATTATTACAGTGGCTTACAGGCTGTGGTCCAGCTGGTCCAACAATGGCTGTCTACCAATGGAAAGTCCCAGAATCGCAGTAGTTGTTCAGTCCATGAGCTGGATGTCTCATCTTGTCTTAAGAATACTCCAGAATCCTGAAGAAGTAGGCTCTAATGCCAGTGAAGGAATAAACTTGCCATCGAGAGCAAGGGCCAGCAGGCAGAGAAAGCAAGCTTCCTTCTCCCATGTCCTTTTGGGTGGGCTGCCACCAAAGGGTGTGGCCCATATTTAAGGTGTATCTTCCCACCTCAAAAGATCAGATTTGGCCGGGCGGTGGTGGTGCACGCCTTTAATCCCAGCACTCGGGAGGCAGAGCCAGGCGGATCTCTGTGAGTTCGAGGCCAGCCTGGACTACCAAGTGAGT
The DNA here is from genome assembly GCF_949786415.1 of Peromyscus eremicus. Lineage (NCBI taxonomy): Eukaryota > Metazoa > Chordata > Mammalia > Rodentia > Cricetidae > Peromyscus > Peromyscus eremicus. The sequence goes on from NC_081430.1 coordinate 83,469,260, forward strand.
TCCAGGAAAGGCGCAAAGCTACACAGAGAAACCCTGTCTCGAAAAAACAAAAAAAAAAAAAAAAAAAAAAAAGATCAGATTTAGGGTGAGTCTCCGTGCTTCAAATGGTTTAATTAAGAAAAAAAGCCTCACGGATATACTTAGTTGCTTGGGTTTTAGTTAATTCCAAATGTAGTCAAGTTGACAACCAAAACCAGCCATCACAAGGGTTAAAACCTAGACATCCTTGGGCAAATTAGCACAACTGCTCACCCTACATCATAGGATCCTTTCTTTGGTGTTCATGCTGCTGTGGGATGTCCTGTATGCTGTAAATATATGTTGCTATGATTGATTGATAAATAAAATGCTGATTGGCCAGTAGCCAGGCAGGAAGGATAGTGTAGGCGGGACAAGGAGAGAGGAGAATGCTGGGGAGAAGAAGGCTGAGTCAGGGGATGCTGCCAGCGGCCACGAGGAGAAGCATGATGTAAGATACCGGTAAGCCACGAGCCCTGTGGCAAGGTATAGATTTATAAAAATGGGTTAAGATATAAGAACAGATAGCAAGAAGCCTGCCACAGCCATACAGTTTATAAGTAATATAAGTCTCTGTTTACTTGGAGGACGTGAGTAGGAGAGATTTGTCCCGACTGCCCGCAGGCTGGGACACAGGAAAACTTCAGTTACATCATGCTATGAAGCTTTGATATCTTTTGGATTTCCCTTAAAAAAAAAAAAATAATGACTAGGGATGCAGGTCCATGAGATCTCTTGCCAAATCAATCCTCCTCATCATCATCAACACCAACATCATCATCATCTGGCATAGTTGGCGCATGCCTATAATCCCAGCATTTGGCGGTGGAAGCAGTAAAATCGGGAGTTCAAGTCTTGCTTTCGATATCTGAGACTCTTCTAAAACAAACAAAACAAAACAATAACAACAACAAACCCAAAAAGTCAATCCAGTCTGGGCTACATAGTGAGATCCCTCTGTCTGAAAAAAATCAGTGAATCATGGGCCAATGAGACCCAGTATTAAAAACAAAACAACCCTATGTAACTGCCCAGGATTTGAAGGAAAATTTTGGGGAAAAATTTGGGTCATGTTATCATTCATTGCTGACCCAGTAAACTTAAATTTTTATTGATGTGACTTCAACCACAGACATCTGACCATCTCCAGGTAGGTATCTGTTGTGGAAGATTACTTTAACTATGGAAAGATGTGTTACATTTGTTTATGTTGTGGAATATTAATTTAACTAGGCAAAGATAGGCTACATTTGTTTAATTATGTGAAGGTGTGTTGCTGTTTTTCCTTGCCTGCCTAAGACACCTGATTGGTTTAATAAAAAGCTGAATGAGCTGGGCGGTGGTGGCACACACTTTTAATCTCAGCACTCAGAGGCAGGTAGATATCTGTGAGTTTGAGGCCAGCCTGGTCTACAGAGCGAGATCCAGGACAGGCTCCAAAACTACACAGAGAAACCCTGTCTTGAAACAAACAAACAAACAAACAAAAAAGCTGAATGTCCAATAGCTAGGCAGAAGAAAGGACAGGTGGGGCTGGCAGGCAAAGAGAGTAAGTAGGAGGAGGAATCTAGGCTCAAGAGGAAGAGAAATGGGGGAGAAAGAGAAGGAGATGCCTGGGTCCGGCCAGCCGTCAGCCAGCCAGACACAGAGCAGGACATACAGAATGAAAGAAAGGTAAAAACCCTTGAGGCAAAATGTAGATGAAGAGAAACAGGTTAAATTAAGTTATAAGAGCTAATGGGACAAGCCTAAGCTAAGGCTCAGCGTGCAAAACTGATAATAAGTCTCTGTGTCTTTATTTGGGAGCTGGTTGGTGGCCCAAAAGAAAGCCTCCTATAAGTATCTCTCAAGCCAGTAAATTGGCAAACGAAGATTAACGATCACAAGTCCATCCCTTGCCCACCTGACACCCAAGTCCATCTCTTTAAACCATACTCATTTTCCAAATAAACACAACCAAGGTCCTGATCCTGCATAGCCTAACATTCCTTCCCAGGACAGAAGACAAAGGTTTTTTGTATTAATTAATTAATTGATTTATTGTGTGCATGCCATGTGTGTGCATGTGGAGGTCAGAGGACAACTTTCAGAAGTCAATTCTCTCTTTCCACATGTGGGTCCAGGAAATTGAACTCAGGAAATCAGGCTTGGTGGCAATTGCCTTGACACACACACACACACACACACACACACACCCCACACACACCCCACACCACACACATTGATAATAATGAATACTATTTTAGTTAATAAAGGATGTGTGTGGGTTAGCTGAAAAGTACTACCCTTTTTTCTATAAGGAACTTCAGTGTCCTTGAATTTTACTATCTGTGGCAGGTTTGGAACCAGGCCACCACAGACAGGGATGACTGTATTGTGTTGATACATTGTCATGCTCCGGGTCCCTGACCATCACAGGATCAACACACTAAGTCCAGATTCCACTCTTGGCTTCATTTGCTGGAATCCTGACAGGAGAGTGCTTCTAGTCACTAAACACTTGGAATCAGACTGAAACTAGCAGGCAGAATCCAGATGTTTTTTCCTTCTTCTATCTTCTAACTTTTCTCAAATTCTTCTTTTAAAAGTTTTTAGATTTATTTTTGTGTACATGTGTAAGGGACTGGGAATGTGCCAAGTCATGCGTGTGAAGGTCAGAGGACAATTTTCAAGAGTCAGCTCTCTCCTTCTCCCATGTGGGATCTGGGGATCAAACTCAGGTTGTCAGGCTGGGTGACAAGCACATTTACCCACAGAGCCATCTCATTGGACCATCTCACATTCCTTTTATTTATTTGGTTTTAGTTTGATTTTTGTTTTGAGATATTCTGGTTATGTAGTTCAGGCTGGCTTCCAACTCTTTAAGATTTCTTTTTAGATGTATTTATTTTGCTGTATGTGCATGAGTGTTTTTTTTTTGTGTGTATGGATGTGTACCACATGCCTACTTGGTGCCCTTGAAGGCCAGAAGAGGACATTGTGTCCCTTGGAACTGGAGTTACAGACAGTTGTGAACTGCCATGTGAGTGCTGGGTATTGAACCCGGGTCCTCTACTAGAGCAAGACCGTTAACTGCCAAGCCATTTCCCCAGCCCCTTGTTCCTTCTGCCTCATCCTCCTGAGTGGTGTGGTTACAGGTGTGCTCCCATGTTTGGCTATGGCACATGTTTTGTGAGAGCCAGCAGCTTGGAAACGGTTTTTGTTGCTTGGGGAACTCTTCTTGCCGTGGGTACTCTTGGATTCTCCGGAGCTGCTTTTCTTAGCAAGCACACGGCTCAGAGCACACCCTGGACTGGGCTTTCCCAGCCTCAGCAGTACTGGCATTTCTGCCTGGCTAATTCGTTAACAAGTGGCCACAGAGGAGGGATGGACTTTGCTTTCTGCTCTCCCATTCGTTGTGGGGCATCTCCCAGCATCCCAGGTTTCTTCATGTGGATACTAATAGCATGCATACACCTGTGGTCATGATCCTCCAAATGTTGACAGTCATTGCTAAATACGTGGTGGGAGGTAAATGGTCTGCGGCTGGTACTTTTGCACAGAAACTGGCCAGAAGCCCACTCTAATAAAAAAGCATCTCATCCTATAGTCCCCAGGTCATGCCCCAGCCTGAAACTGTCTCCAGAGACGAAGGAAAGGACTAGTTCTGAGCAAGGCCCAAGGTTACTCTGACAGTCCCCTCAAAGAGACAGATGGCGGCCAATTTCTTCTTTGGAGGATCCCCGCACAGAGATGGATGGAAGCTGGGTGCATGGAGACAACAGGTGGGCTGGAGTTGGAGACAGTTAGAAAGGATAGCCTGAGTCAGCAGAGCGGCTGCAGGCCCTGGGGATTTCCATGGGGAACTGTGTGGACAGAATTCCCCCTGGGATGATGGTCTAGACAGGGCTCATCCTTCCCTTTGCTTAGCAGGAGCTTCTGCTTCCCCATTAGGAAGAGGAAATGCTCTGCCTGTTTATTTTGGGACTGAGGATGTGCGGTGCGTGTGCCCAGGAAGGGTACCAGGACATGTCTTCATGCCTGGGGCATGTTGGGAAACACGTAGCTTGGCACTCCAGCAATGCAGGTAAGCCGTTAGAACAAATGACAGAGTGGGGAACAGAAGCACCTGAGCGCTGGTCTAGTGACTAAGAGCATCTTAAGAGCAGCTCAGAAACTGGCCTGGGGACATGTGCCTGGAAGCTGGAGCAGCTCCTGAAGGAAGAGGTGGACCTAGGATAGAGACAGACAGACAGACAGGCAGACAGACAGACAACAGCTATGTAAATTAGAGCCAGGTATGCTGACACCATAGTCCCAGCACTCAGGAGGCTGAGGCAGGAGGATTACTAGGTTTGAGGCTAGCCTGGACTATTTGCAAGGCTCTGTCTCAGAAACAAAGCAAACGACAAACAACAATAAAAAAACCCCAGGCGTTATTAAAGTGGCTTCCACGACGAATCAGCACAAAGAGCTGGGCACTGGGCTCATTCTCTGCATACTATTAGGTGGCCTAGTTCCCTTACATTTTACTTTAAAAACATCCTCTTTTCTAGACACCATTTCATGTTCATAATGACATATACTCTTCGTTATTTTTAAAAACCAAAAAGCTTTTTTTGATACGGATACACCATATCGTTATTATTATTATTATCTTGTTATTATCAGGGTGTGTGTGCATGTGGTGCTGATGTTTGTCTAGGTTAGAGGACAACCATGGGCGTCAGCCCTCACATTCCGTCCTTGTTTGAGAGAAGGTCTCTGCTGTTTTCGCACTGCCTATGCCAGGCTAACTGGCCCATGAGCTTCTGGGAGCTCTTCTGTCTCCACCTCCCTTCTCCCCAAGGAAGTTCTAGGATTACAGACATTTTTTTCCCAGCTTTTAAGTGGATTCAGGGGATTTGAACTCAGGTCTTCATGGTTGTTGGAAATCACCTTGCCTACTAAGCCATCTTATTCTGTAGCCCGGGCTGCCCTTACATGTTGCAGGGATCCTCCAGCCTCTCAGCGCTGGGATTACAGAAGTCACGTTGTCATCGTATGAATCGGGTTCTCACTGAGGCCTGTGACACTCTCAGAGGAGTTAAGGAAAGTTCACCTAATGCCCGGGCTAGATCTAGACAGTGGTTGATGATAGAAGGGCTGTATTCCAGGGCGGAGCAGTGAATAAGGACTCACATTCACCTCACTTTAACTCTGTCAGACGCTGCCTGTCCTTCACATGCCGCATCTGATCTCCACATTTCATAAATGAGGACCCTGAGTCTGGGAGCAAAGTCTATGGAATAAAAACATGTAAGCCTAGCTGATTCCACCTAGCTGGTGTGTGTGCGTTGGCCCTGCCTGGCAGTAACAAGCATTTCCTAAGGGCCTCCTTTCTATTACAGAGCCTCTTTCCCTTTGCAAGAGGAAGCTTCCTCCTCTCAGGACCCCCCTCTGAATCCTTTCCCTCCCATGCACAATGCTCACGCGTCAGCCAGACCTGTGTACACTTCAACACAGCTGTCTCCTGTGTCTCCCAGGTCTTTGCTCCACTTTAATCCCACACATCATCATTGCTCTCTGGATGACTGCGATGGCCTTCCCACAGCCTTCTGGTTCCTTCCCACCCCACAGCTAGAATGGCCTTTTTTTAACAGGTCCTATCGCACTCCTGTTTCAAAGCCTCTAATGGCACCTCAAGAAGCCTTCAATCAAACCCCAACTGCCTGCCTTGGCATGGATTTCTCTCTGCTCTTCTGTCAAGCGGGCTGGCTGTGGGGTCAGAGGTTGCTGTTCCTCACAGCTGGAATGCTTTCCCACTTAGCTTAGAACAGCTGGCTCCTCGTCACTCTGAGTTCAGCTTGAAGAGGGGCTTTCCCAAACCACCTGGCCAAGTAGCTGCCTAATCACTTGCTGTCACATCTGGCTGGTGTCAATGATCCACGTGCTCACCACAATGGGTGCTTTCAGCATTCCATTTTCGTTCACTCACGTCCTGTGTCTTCCCACCAGAATTTGTCCCCAGTGCCTAGAACAGTGATGCTCGATCTGTACTCATTGAATAAACTTTTGAGTGAATGAGTGACATTTTCATCTAATTAACTGATTCAATTAACATTTATTGTTTGTTAAGAGCCACACGTTAAGCTACGTGGGTGGGCAAGATACATTAACCCTCAGGAAATAATTCAATTTATGCCCGAGACCTGCTCTAAAATAACTTTAAAAACAGCGCGCAGCGTGTGTGTGTGTGTGTGTGTGTGTGTGTGTGTGTGTGTGTTGGGGAGGAAGCTCAGTTGGTAGAACGTTGTGGAGCATGCCGAAAGCCCTGGTTTTGAAGCCCGGTGTTGCATAAGCCCGGCATGGTGGAGCACGTTCGTAATCCCAGCACTCCCTGGGGAGAAGTCAAGAATTCAAGGTTACCTTTAGTTATTTGTTGAACTTGGAGCCTGCTTGAGAAGTGCAACCGTGTCTATTAAAAAAAAGAAAGAAAGAAAAGAAGAAAAAGAGGGAGCAAATGACATAAGGCTGACCAAACGTTGATGACAGAAAGGGGATGTGATTGTGCTGTTTTCCTGACTTTTATGTATGTCTAAAACAGCCACGATAAAACTGTTCTATTTTTATTAAAGACAGATGCCTACGCTGTCGTAGATCGTTGCAAAGGGTATCATTGGAGAAGCCCGCTGGTGCATAAACATTGATGGAGCATCTGATATGTGTGTGGCCACTGCGCTCACACCCCACCAGCCTTACTTTCAGGCAGAACGCAGCCCAGCCGAGGGACACATATGGACAATAGCTAAATGAAAGGATAACCGTGGGATGGTGGGGCGGGATTTCCGGAAGAGAACTCCCAGGGCCTGAGCTCCAAGAAAATGGTATGGAGGAAGGTCGGACAGAGACAGGTAGGGAGGAGAGTGTGCACAATGGTTCAGCATCATTAAAACAAAAACCCTGCTCACTTGAGGGCTCCAGAGGAGACCAGTGCTCATAGACAAAAAGAGCAAGGAACAGAGTGGGAGAGAAAAAAGAGAAGGTTCAACTAATGAGCAGGCCAGACCCACAGGGATATGAACGTCCTGTTCAAGATGTGGAAGTTTAGCCGGGTGATGGTGGTGCACACCTTTAATCCCAGCACTTGGAAGGCAGAGGCAGGCGGATCTCTGTGAGTTCAAGGCCAGCCTGGTCTACAGAGTGAGTTCCAGGACAGCTGGGACTGTTAAACAGAGAGACCCTTTCTCTTGGAAGTTTACATTTAAGGAAGATGATGCAGGCCTTGAGGGTCAGGAAAACTGCAAGGGGCAAAGGCTGGGCTAGGCATTTGTGGTAAGGGTAACAGAGTGAACTGTAATCCGGCAGGAGAAAGTCCAGGGTGTTGAGGAAGTAGCCAGCGCCTGCGTGGGAGGAACCCTGGTGCTTGGACGGGTGTAGAGGGCAATAAGCCTAAGGAGGAAAGTCAGAGACAAACGCCAGCCATCATATGCTAGGAGTCTGGACTTTACTCCACAGACAATGGGGAGCCACTGGAGATATTGTGATCACCGGAGAGACAGGGTCAGAGCTGTACAGGACCACAGACAAAGATAACTATGGGAGAGGTGACGAGGGTCCTCTTTAACACCCAGTGATCTGCCAGGCTCTGAGGTGCAGCATCACACCCAACACTAGACGCACAAAGGAGACTGCCCCTTCTGAGCTCAGAGAGCACTAATACCACAATGACAATACAGCAAAAAAGGGGGTCACATGTGTACCCACATACATACAAGAAGGAAGGAAGAAAAGAATGAATAAATGAAAGAAACAGACTGGACTTGGGAGGCAGAGGCAGGCGGATCTCTGTGAGTTCGAGGCCAGCCTGGTCTGTAGAGTGAGTTCCGGACAGGCACGAAAACTACACAGAGAAACCCTGTCTCAAAAAACCAACAACAACAACAAAAAAAATTGGACGGAAGGAGCAGCTATCAGAAAGGCTTCCAAATGATATGTGACTTCATTGATTTCTCCCTCCCTCCCTTCCTTCCTCTTTTCTTCCTCCCTCCCTCCCTTCCTCTTTCCTTCCTTCCTTCTGCCTGCTGGTCTTCCTGCAGTACTGGGGATTTGAACCCAACACCTCCTACAAACCAGACAAGCAATAGGCCACTGAACTGCACTCTGGCCTTTCTCAAGGCAGCTGGAGCTGGAAGAAGCTGGGAGAAGGATACCTAAGAGATGGGGAGATGCGCGCAGCAGACAGACCTGAGGGGTCTGCTTTCAAGCTTTGTTCTTATCACTCGGCAATGGACCCTCTTGGTTGCTGAATGAATAACCCAAGGCCTTGGTTCCCTGCGGGGTTGCGGGTGTCCCTCTCTCAGTTCCTACCTCAGTGAAATATGTTCTGTCTTTTTCACTGTTCTAGCTAGTAACGTTAGACCTAGTAAACAATTCTTTATCTTTGGTTGCGTCTATTAAAATAAACTATTTGAAGGCTAGGTGTGGCGGCATAAGCTTGTAACCCTAGCTCTTGGGAGGATGGGGCAGGAGCACCATAAACTTGAGGCCAGCTTGGATCACATAGTGAGTACTAGGCCAGTCTGGGCCAGATTGTCTCAAATATTAGATAGATAGACAGACAGACAGACAGATAGATTGATAGACAGACAGTGACCAGTTGATCAATTTTAAGAAGATGAACCCAGTTTGATCTGCATCTTTCTGGGTGTCATAGAGAGTGATAGGTCCGTTCAGGCAGGTGCAGTATTCCCAGGGAGACAAACGGCAGCCTGCATGGCGGTGGGGTACAGGTAGATATGGGGTTACAGTCAAGGAACACTAAGGAATTAGAATTATCAGAAGAAGGATCTCAGTTTAGGTTTTCATAGTAGGACAATTGTCTGGGGCACAAAATACAGAGGATTCATGGCTGTAGAGATTCACTGTTGTATTTTTGTGTATACAAGGTTACAGAGGCTAAGAAGCCTTGATAGCTCATGATAGCCTAAGGAGTCTGGACTTTAGTCCACAGACAGTAGGGAGCCACTGGAGATTTTTCAGATCACTGGAGAGGCATAACCATAGTGATCCCTTACAAAGGATGGACTTGGTGAGAAACGAGGCAAGGCGATCGATCTTTACGTAAGGGGCAGTGTGGATCTGATTTTAACGCGCAACAATTCATTGAAGTGCATGTGATGTGCTTGAGTTGGAGGGGAGCCACCGGACAGAAGTGTTCTAGAAGCAGCTGCATGTACAGACCTCTGGGCAGAACAGGGACCTGGGTCAGACAGATGCATGTGGCAGATAACAGATGAAGAGGGCTGAACCCCAGCATTGAGGAGATGGGCTGCAGAAGCAGAACACAGACACAAGCCTTAAAAGAGGCCTGATAACCATAGACGTTATGAGAGGGAAGACTATACAGGACATTGCAGGGAGTGAGGAGCTAGGCCCTAAGGAGGCATACTTGTGCAAGGGTATGTTACAGGCACACAGGTACATACGAATCTTTTCAGTGATTTTTCCTCTTTAGCTTGGAATACTAAGAAAGAAAAAGAAAGAAAAGAAGGAAGGAAGAAAGAAGGAAGGAAGGAAAGAGAGAAAGAGAAAGAAAAAAAGCAAGGAAAGTTCACAGCAATCCTGGTGCCGCTGGGTGACCTGGCCCAACCCTTCACCATTGTCCAAGTGCGTCAGGGGAAGCCACCTGGCAGGAAGGGGACAGGTGGAGCAGAAAGCAGCCAGTCTTAGAGTCAATAACGGGTGATAAGAGCAGATGTGTGGCAACATCAAATAATCAAGAGCTGGCGTCATCCCCAGGCAGCATGGTCAACTGTCTTCAGTGTGGAGTCAAGGAAGGAGTGGAGGAGAGTCCCAGACACCAGGGAGGGGAAGAGGGAGGGGCTTGAATTTATGGAGTGGGCCAGGCACTGTGCTAGACTCTGCGTGTGTTCTCAGCCTAGGCAAGAAAGCCGAAGTTCAGGAAGGTCAGATAACACAGCCAAAGTTACAGTGACTGGGTGACCTGGGATTTGACCAGGGAAGGCCAAAGCCACTGCCTCAGGGAGCCCTTGGCTACCACTTAAATCTGTCCACGCTAGTGACCTGGAGTTCCACACCTGAACTTCAGCTGGACACTGACACAAACCTTCCCCCTGAAGCCGGAGCTGGATGTGAGTGGTGGCACACGGTCGAATCAGTGGCCCAGTTAGGTCTTCTGCCTAAGTGGTGACTGTGGGTGGGTGCTAGCTTCTGAACCAGACTTCCGGTTTTATTCACACCTGTCTCACTCTCTCCTGAGTTTTTTTTTTTTTTTTTTCCAGCCTCTGCCACTCCCAGCATGGGGTGAGGTGACCTGGCAGCTTCCATTGAGGAGTCTGTCAGATCTACCAACCCAAGACCCGACAGGCTGCCAAGAACTCTGGAGATGAACTCTTTTCCCTACCTTCTGAGACCCTAAAGGACCCCATCTGAGCCTAGGTGTAAACCAAACAGTGGTAAAATCTAAAGATTATTGGGTGGCCCTCTGTTATACTAGCTTAGCATCATGTACCTTACTTGCATTGTTTCCCATAATCCTTCAAATAGCCCAGGAGTTGGGTGGGATGATCATGCTCGCGGCACGCTCAATGAGCTCAGAGAAAAGTAGGGACAGTCAGAACATACCAGGTGAATCGGAATCAGAGATCCAGAGAGTAACAGCCAGGTCTCTCACTTCCTCTCTGTCTCTGCCCCCAAGGCCCTTGGCGTAGAGTCCCTGATCCCTAAGAAGTCTCCCCTTCCCACTCTCTGTCTTTCTCTCTGACAAGGACTCATGTAATCCAGGCTGGCTTTATACTCTCTGTGTAGCTGAGAATGACCTTGAATTAATTACCCTCGAACCTCCTGCCTCTGCATCCAGCATGCTGAGCTTAGAGACATGTGTTACCATAGGAAGGTATGCAACTGGAGTTTGAACCCAGGACCTTGTACGTGCTAGACAAGCACTCTACTAATTGAGCTACATCCTTAGTCCCTCCTCCTCTTTTCAAAGCTAAAGAGAAGACTGACCAGAGAGGTACTAAATGGTAGCAAAGGCAACGTGGGCCTTGGGCATTCCTGGAGTCCCGTTCAGAACCTTCTACTCCATAAACCTTTTTACACAGAGATGAAGAAAGTCCTGTCCCTGTTCCAACTATTTTATACTATCAATGGAGCCAATAAAGAAGGCAGAGGCGTGTGTGTGTGTGTGTGTGTGTGTGTGTGTGTGTGTGTGTGTGTCTGCATGAATGAACGCTTACACATACCCAGGAGTGGCCTGGGTAGCTGGCAAATAGACCTCTTGTTCCTGGTGTCTAGTGTCACGCATAGCTGCAGTGATCACATTACCCAATCAAGAGTGAGGACACACATATCACCCAGTGTGATGGGCTTCGAGGGAATAGCATACCGATAACGAAACTGATGCCACCCACAAGAGACACAGAGGCTGCTCCCTAACAGTCGGACAGATATGCTTTGGGGACATGCTCAAGTCCTCTGACAGAGACAATGTTTTGTCAAGTGTTCGGGCCTGGATGTGGAAGCCCAGACTTCACAGTCACCCACAACTGATTATGGATGTGTGTTAGCACAGTTGCTCTTCAACGTGTTCTCATGGATGATCTGGTATTCCTGCAACATGAAAGGAAAGGCAGTTAGAGCCCAAGTCAGTCGAGGTGATGCAGGCTTATAATCCTCATACTCAGGAGGTTGAGTCAGGACAGAAGGCTCAAGGACAGGCCAGTCTGTGCTACATACTAACATTCTTGAAGGGGTGGGGAGAGACCTGAAATGACATCTTGTTTTAGGGGCTACTGTGAGTGTATTACGTGATAATTGGACCAGATGGGGATGCAGTTTGGTGGCCCTAACAAGCTTGAGGCCCTGGGTTTAATTCTAGGTACCCACCCCCCCCACCCCCACCCCCGTCCCCAAGTAAAAACATTACTTCTTAAAATACTTAAAAAGATGGAGAGAAAAGGCTTCTTTTATGGATTTAAGCGACATTAATTCAGCATCGTTCCTTGCTACCCAGGAGTTTCCAGACGCCGGTTGTGGGGACAGAGGTTAGGAAGGAGAGACAGTGCATGGGCCACAGTGTGCAGATGACACAGCCTAAGGAGGATTGTGGGAGCCGTAAGCTCCCGTGGTCCAGAGGTAAGTTATGGCTTTTAACCAGTGAGCCCTTCCTCCAGCACCTGAAGAATGAAGGCTGCCAAGGAAAGAGAGAGAGAGGATGGGGTGGGGAGGATTGGAAGAGAAGATGGGAGCCGAGGTCGTTCAAAGGGGATGAAGGAACAGGATGAAGGATGCATGATATATTATTCAGCAGCCATGGGGCTGTGAGAGGGAGGGCTCGTGGCCAGCTGAAAAGAGGTAAGTTATGGTCCAGAGGATGATTAACTGGGGGTTAGTGGGGGAGAGCTGGTTTACTTTTTCTATTACCACAGAACGAAGCAGTCTAGTTTAGCCACTTAAGAGGACAATGATACTCTTAGTTTCTTCTATGTGCCAGGGGTCCAGCCTGAGCTTAATTGGATTCTGTTCAAGGGATCTCTCATTCGGTGCCTGTGGACTGCATTTGTGTCTGGAGTTTGGGGCTCTCTTCCAGGCTCATACGACAGTTGGGAGAATTTAGTTTCTTCCACGTCAATCATTGAGTCCCCAGTTTATTTCATTTATTCATTCATTTGTTTGGTTGGCTTTTTTTTTTTTTTTTTTTTTTTTTCTGAGACAGAGTCTCATACAGCCTAGGCTGGTCTGGATGACACTGAACATCTAATTCTCCAGCCTCCAGCTCCCAATGTTAGGATGACAGGCATGCACCGATACTTCTGGATTCTGTGGGTTTTTTGTTTGTTTGTTTTGGTTATTGAAACAGGATCTCACCCTCAACTCAGGCTGGCTTCCACTCACGATTCTTCTGACTCAGCTTCCCTACTGCAGAGTTATCCGTGAGCACTGCCTTGCACGGCTGGGTCCTTGTTTTGCTAGGTGTCAGCAGGGAGCACACTTAGCACCTGGAGTTGCCTCTGAGTCCTTGTCCTGTGGCCTCTCTATGTGCCCCCTCACAGCTTGGTGGCTGACTTCCTCAAGGCCACCAGAAAATCCAGTGCCTCATCTAATTAGCTGAGACCCAGATAACCTCCTCTTCAATTAACGCCAAATCAGCTGATTAGGGGCCTTCATTATATCACCAAAGCTCCCTTGCCAAACTTCAGATCATGGTGCCCTATTAAACTACCCTCAAGGGCAAGAGATTAAATGTGTTCACCAGAGGCAGAGATCTCGTTGGCCACCTGAGAGTCTTGTCCCCCAGGGCCGGGAGGGAAGTCAGTCAGCTTTTTGATGCACAACATAGAATGATTTTTTAAAGAGATTTTTAAAGTTTATTTTATTTCACGTGTAAGGGTAGTGGTTCTCAACCTGTGAGTTGTGACACTGGGCGCGCACACACAGGGGTGTGTATGTGTATGTGTGTGTGAAATGATCCTTTCACAGGGGTCGCACATCAGATACCCTGCCTATCAGATATTTACATTACGATTCATAACAGTAGCAAAATTACATTTATGAAGTAGCAATGAGAATAATTTTATGGTTGGGGGTCACCACAACCTGAGGAACTATATTAAAGAGTCAAGCATTAGGGAGGTCGAGAACCACTGTCTAAGAGTATTTGCCTACATGTATATATGTACCACATGCGTGCCTGATGCCCTGTGGGGCCAAAGGGCATTTGAACCCCTGGAACTGGGGTTACAGATGGTTGTGAGCCATCATGAGGGTGCTGGGAACTGAACCAGGCTGGACTGCCAGAGCGGTCAGGGCTTTTAACCACTGAGGCATTTCTCCAGCACCTGAAGAATGAATTTAAGCGCCCTAGGCTGCCAAGGAAAGGGAGTCAGGGTTCGGGTGGGGAGGACTGGAAGAGAAGATGGGATGTTCATGAGCAAAGAGGATGCAGGATGAATGATAAGTTCAGCAGCTGTGGGGCTGTGTGAGGGAGGGGCTGGGGGCCAGCTGGACAGTGAGGGGCTACAGTGAGGGTAGGCAGAATTCTAAGGCTCAATTCCCTGCTTTCTCAATCAGTTCTTGGCCTCCACTCTCGGTGACCATGCAAGGCAGGCTGAAAGATCGCTCCACGGCAGAAGCTTCACTTAGAAGTTTCCCACATTCCGTTTCTCTACCCTGTCTACAGCCCAGCTCCTGCAGAGTTCTCCCCTCAGAAGTCTCTCTGTGGGTCTGTCGAGCTCACCCACCGGGCAGTATATCACAGCTCTGTTGGTCTACAGAGATGCCTATCCACCCTCACATCACACCCTGTCTTATAAAGGGGAGCAGAGCTTTGCCTACTGAGTCTGTTTGGGAGGCGTGTGGAGAAGCCAGAGCAGGGGCAGATGGGAGAGGACTGGACAAAGTCAGAGATCCCTGTGGATCTGCACAAAATTAAAAGGCTGAGAGGGAAGTAGAGAGACAGTGTAGCTGAGGAGGTCCCAGAGTAGCTATAAGGTGTGGACAAGAATGGAAATGGGGTACCAAAAGTGAGGGTTTGTTTTTTTTTTACAGATCAGATCTCTCTTATCTCACCCTCTCTTTCTCTTCTCTCCCCTCCCTCTCTTCCTCTCACTTTCCCTCCCCACCTCTGATCTCTCTTTTGATACAGGATCTAATTTTATATCCCAGGCCTGGAAGTCACTATGTAGCTTAATCATTTTTACTGCTAAATTACTAATTTAAAATGGGAAATCTGAGCTGGGTAGTGGTGGCGCACGCCTTTAATCCCAGCACTCGGGAGGCAGAGGCAGGTGGATCTCTGTGAGTTTGAGGCCAGACTGGTCTATAAAGACAGTTTCAGGACAGCCAGAGCTGTTACATAGAGAAACCGTGTCTCCAAAAAAACAAAACAAAACAAACAAAAACCACAACAGGGAAATCTGGGCTGGCCAATGACTCAATGGGTATAGATAGGCACCTCCACCAAGCTGGATGATCTGAGTTTGATTCCCAGATCCAACATGGTGAAAGAAGAGGGCCGGGCGGTGGTGGCGCACGCCTTTAATCCCAGCACTCGGGAGGCAGAGCCAGGCGGATCTCTGTGAGTTCGAGGCCAGCCTGGGCTACCAAGTGAGTTCCAGGAAAGGCGCAAAGCTACACAGAGAAACCCTGTCTCGAAAAACCAAAAAAAAAAAAAAAAAAAAAAAAAAAAAAAAAAAGAAGAGAATTAACTCCCACAGTTGACCTCCACACAGGCACACACACACACACACACACACACTAAATAACTGTGAACAGTTATTAAAAGAAATTCTTATGGAAAAGTTGATCAGGCTGGATGTAGTGTACACCTGTAATCCGATCAGCACTGCAGAATCAGAGGAAGGAGGGTCATGGTGGATATCAGCTTGTGTATGTAGTAAGTCTACCATCTCAAAAAAAAAAAAAAAAAAAAAGTGACCACCAGGTGTGGTGGCACAGGCCTTTAATCCCAGCACTCAGGACGCAGGCAGTTCTCTGAGTTCAAGGCCAGCCTGGTCTACAGACTGAGTTCTGTGACAGCCAGAACTACAAAGAGAAACCTTGTTCAAAAAAAAAAAAAAGTATGTATCATTGATGATATGTGTATTGTTTTGATTTTGAAAGTTGATGTTAAACAGTTCTTGGAATCCACAGAAATATGCCCAGAATTTATTGTGGTTATGGGCATAGATCAATAAGTCATGTGCAATAGTGAAATATGTTTAAAAGAGGCCCAAAGCCAGAAAGCTCCCCCAAATACATGCGTAATAGTAGACTTCCAGAGACTATAGTAGGGTGGTGGCACATGCTCCCCTGTACTAAGCCTGTGCCTCAAACCCTAGCAGCCAAGACAGAGCCAAATAACAACAAATAAGTAACCCCCGACTCATCCTGTGCAGTCCGTACTGTTTTTCTGTTCTCTAGGGTCAGCCATGTGCCCTCCCTGGAGGTGCTACCTGGTACTCAGTGATGGAAGTAACAAGCCTCATATTTATTTTTTTAGCACAAAGGCTCTGTGCTGCCTTCTCTCAAGCAGAACAAAAGTCAAGTCACTGCTGGAACTGGACACCATTTCTGCCCGTCACACCTGTGAGCAGTGTTTACGGCTTCCAGACAAGGTCAAAGCTGCTAAGCCTACAGAGCAGTCGGGCTGCATCTCCCAGCCGCATCTCTCCCTCGACTTCTTGGCACAGTCTCTTAGCCTCCAGATTGCAAGTGTTTGGTCCAGCTGAAGACAAAACAAAACACAGTCGTACTTTGCCTTTGCTTATCTGTTTGGCAGGATGAGGTTTCAAAGGGGCCAGTCTTCACCCTACCTGGCTCAGAGAGAAGTAGGGTGGAGGTCAGTGAAAAGGACCTGCAAAGCAGACTTGGGACTGGCGTGGGAACTGACTTCCTTCCAATTAGCCTAAAACATCTTTTGCACAAGCTCCTAGATCAGTCCTTTGACATGCTGTCCTCAGAGCAGGCTTCTACATGGTATGCATTTACACTGGTGGAAATACACACACACACACACACACACACACACACACACACACACACACACACACACATACACGCTCCGTCTGGTGACAGATTGGGGTCTGAAAAATCTGGCAGCCTGCGTGGCTGACGGCAGAATGTTGAGTCTGTTCTGTCTCCCTGGAGTCCCTCTGCACACGCAGGTGCACGTCAGTGCCTGCTCTAATTTTATCCCTGGCTGATGGAGGAGACTAACTGAGCAGCAGGAAAGATGCTATTTTGGGTCTCTCTGCAGCTCTGGGTTATATAAAGCCTATTGCCGTGACCTGCATTGCTTTGAGGCTGAGTCTCACTCTCCTGCGCATTCTGTCACAATATGTCATCAGTTCAGACATTCACACACACACACACACACACACACACACACACACACACACACACGGCTCTTGGGGAATGAGAAGGGAGGTGTGTGTTGAGGAGAGTGTGTGTGTGTGTGTGTGTGTGTGTGTGTGTGTGTGTGTGTGTGTGTGTGTCTGTGTTCCTACCAGCTTGCATATACTATTGGGTGAGGGCATTGCAAGTGAAGGAAGCTTGTTATGATGAGGAAACGTGAGGGTCCATGCTTTGAGCTTTTAGGACAAAGTGTTTGTGAGCCGATGTTGTGGATCTGCTGTTGGCATGGTGATAAGAATAATTTCTATTTTGGTAACTCTTTTCATTTTAAAGGAACCTAAGGGGTTCGTGAATTATACACAAATGGTTCTGCTTTGGAATGTCAGGAATTTTTATCTGACATTAGCAGCAGCTGCTGCGTGAGCAAACGTGATCGTCCTGTTTAGAGATGGGCCGTGACAGAAGATGGCATTGCCCACACCCATGGGGATAATCTTACCTGGGCAGTTTTTCCTTATAGGTCAAAACACCCCTTACACTGTAGGGAACATGACATGACCCCCTTGTTAAAGATCCCCACTGGCTTAATTTAATCATATTCCATATATGATTTGTCTTTGGATTTTCTCTGAGATTAGATCTTCTCTTTTTAGGTACATACATTTTGATAGATGAACATACAACAGACTCTTACTAGAACACCCTTGAAAGCACCAGGTCTCTCAAAGTGTGTGTCATTCACACAGAACAGGAGTGACAGGGCTCAAGGAGTTTATGCCCCGGGCATCTGTCCTGCTCCTCATTTCTAGCAGGGTGGGGAGACGTCC
The DNA here is from genome assembly GCF_949786415.1 of Peromyscus eremicus. NCBI lineage: Eukaryota > Metazoa > Chordata > Mammalia > Rodentia > Cricetidae > Peromyscus > Peromyscus eremicus. Next base: position 83,486,941 of record NC_081430.1, read on the forward strand.
TGTTCTCAGTGAGCCACATGTTTCCCGTATATAATCCCCATGGGTACGTTCTGGGTGACATGATGGAACCCATAAGGTATTGCCCGGGGGAATGCAGACTTGGCAGGTCTGAACCTTGGCTGTGGGAACTGCCAGACCGGGAGGCCCTGCCAGGGCTCCTGCAGTTGATCTGGTTCCCGTCATTTGCAGCGGCGGTGGCCATAGGGTTCCTTCCCATAAGTTGTAACTTGACCGGTGGGTGCACTGTTTCTCAGCTGCCTTTGGAAAAGAGCTGATCCTCCGCTCCCGCTGGCCAAAGCGCTTCTCAGGGTTTTTGGAACGAAAAACCTGAAACTTTCCACAAAGAAAGCCAGGGGAACCTGGCAGTTCGCTACAGAGGGCAGAGAGGAGACGGGGCCCTTAGAGAATTCTAGTGAAGGGAGCCGCTAAGAGAAGGAAAAAAGAGAAACGCCAAGCAAAGACGGGGTTTGCAGGGGCCGGATGGGGAAATGAAGCCAGGAATGGGGAAGGTACAGATGAATCACAGTGCGGCTTATTAATAATGGAATTGGATGGGATTTTGACACCTGTGCCCCCCCCCGACACTTCTTCCAGGCTGGGAGGCAGCAGCATCACCACCCTGGCTCCTTGGTGGTCTACTCGATGCCTTTGGATCTACCCGGCCCCCTGCCCGTTTGTCAGTCTCGGTCCGTGTGTGTATGTGTGTGTGTGTGTCTCTCTCCCTCTCTCTCTCCCTCTCTCCCTCCTTCCCTCCCTCTGTCCCTCCATCCCTCCCTCCCTGTCTCTGCCTCATCTTCTTGATCTCTGGGTCAGAATATCATTTCTAAAACATAGGTCTAGTTGTTCCACTGAGGTGGTCTCCCTAATATTCCATTTCTCTCTCAGGAGAAGGCCTGAGTATATTGATTGACAGTCAGACGTGGCCTTTTGAGGCTTGCAGCCTGTCTCTGGTTTAAGTTTTGGGTTTTGTTTTTTATTATTGGTTTTTGTTTTGTTGGGGTTTTTGTTTGTTTTTGTTTGTTTTTTTGAGACAAGGTCTCACTCTATGTATCCCTGGCTGGCCTGGAAACGCTCTGTAGACCAGGCTGGTTTCAAACTCACAGAGATCTGCCTGCCTTTGCCTCCTGAGTGCTGGGATTAAAGCCTGCACGCACCACGCCTGGCTCTGGCTTAGTTTGTGTAGCCCACCTTCCCAACTCTTCCCTGTGGAATTACTCCCTTTCTCCACGCCTCTTCTTGCCACCGAAAGCTGAATGTCCTCAGCTCTCTTGTCTTCTGTGTGTTTTTATGGACTGTTCCATCTATCTGAAACGTTCTTCCTGTTGTTGCTAATTGTGTTTGTGCAATGTAGCCTAGGCTAGCCTCAAACTTGTCATTCTCTGACTCGGCCTCCCAGATATTAGGATTAAGGTGTGCGTTATCATTTTTTTTTTTTTTTTTTTTTTTTTTTTTTTTTTTTTTGGTTTTTCGAGACAGGGTTTCTCTATGTAGCTTTGCACCTTTTCCTGGAACTCACTCGGTAGCCCAGGCTGGCCTCGAACTCACAGAGATCCGCCTGGCTCTGCCTCCCAAGTGCTGGGATTAAAGGCGTGAGCCACCACCGCCCGGCTGAGTTATCATTTTTTTACTGGAAACTTTCTAATTTTTTTTTCCTCCAGACATTGACTCAAACAAGTTGTTTTGACTCCTCCTGCCCTGGATCAGGGGGGCTCTCCCCTGGCATATCTGTTCACCTTTGCCCGAGTGCTTAACCGCTCTGAGCCCACCTAGACCATGGTTATCTAAAGACAGGGACCATGTCCATGGCCCACCACTCAGGCTGCCCAGCAAGTATCTGTTGAATGAGTGACCGCACTGGGGCAGAAGCCACATTTCAACACTACGGCTTCCTCCATGTCACAGGGGTTGGAGGTGGAGCTTGTGGGCAATGTCAGTGTGGCTGAAGAGGAAAGGCCAAGTCCTGAGGCATCTGACTAAGAATAGGAGTAGTCGTCCTGAGTTATCTGCCTCCAAAACCTAAACAGAAGGAGGACACAACAGATCTGGCCCATTGCTGCATCACACAGGTGAGATGCTGAGTGAGGTGGTGTAAGCCAGTATCTGCCTTTGCTGTACCCCATGCCAACCCATTTATGGAAATAGAGTATATAACTTGCACATGGACCATAGTGTCCTTCCCAGAGAATGCCAGACCCAGACACCCCCTGCCCCGACCCCGCCATACCACACTTCAGTCCTGCCAAGGATCTGCCGAACCAGCTGTGACTCTACAGTAACCATCAGAACTTACAGTCAGTGGAACCTGGTGATGCATGTCTGTGATCTTAGGGATCACTCAGGGAGCTGAAGCAGGAGGATTGCAAATTTAAGGCCTACCTGAGTGGCTTAGCAAGACTGTCTCAAAATAAAAAGTAAAGGTGTATGGGGGTGGGTGGGTAAGGGATGAAACTCACTGGAAGAACCTGCCTAGCATGAGTGAGGTTCTGGGTTTAAGCCAGGTAGGTGAGGGTGGAGAGAACATCATATCTCCACTCTATGGCTGCCGTCTCTGCCCAGGTCACACCCTAATGAGGTTGGCCTCAGGGGCTGAGGCACAGAAGAAAGTGTGGAGCACCCAATGCTTGATCCAATTGCACCACACCAGGGGTCAGGGATCTCAGCAATTCTAGGGGCAGCTGACAAGTACTTCTGATTTAAAAAAAAAAAAAAAAATGAGAAAAGACCAGAAGAAGCTCCCAACTACAAATCAGGTTTAAATGCACTATTTAATTTAGGCCATTTAATTTCACCTCTGATACAGTCCTGGAAATAATTTTGGGATGGCTTTTCACCGATTTGTGTGTGTGTGTGTGTGTGTGTACATGTGTGTGTGTGTGTGTGTGTGTGTGTGTGTGTGTGCACGTGCACATAAATATTATCCTGAATCCTTTGCTCTTGCACTCAGATAATAGAGTCATAGTGACAGTTACCTAGGAGGAAACTGGCTATGAGAAGGGTAAGGCATATAATTGGCATTTGGGGGAAATTTTCAAAAATTTAAACAGTTCCTTTTTAGGCATATGAATCTTGACAGCCATCTTGCCTTGACAGAGAGGGAAAGAGAACAGCCTGTGTGATCGAGAGCCTTCGGGAGAGAAGACGGAAGAAGCCTGTTATCCTAGTCCATGACGCTACCACAGCTGTGGTGGCTGGGATAGCTCTGCTTGAATGAGATGACGCCGGGCCACTTAGGGGAAGAGAGAAGATCCCTCAGATGACGAGGACCACAAGGCAGAGAGGGGACTGGGGACACACAGCAGGAGGGTATTAAAGGATTATGTGTGTTAGGCAGTGTTACCATCACCCAGAAAGGCATGCACTTCAACTGCCAAGAAACTAATAATGAATTGGAACACTGTCCGGGGATGAGAGCAAGTTAAAACAATACATTCTGTGCTCGACCTGTGTGCTATTTCAAAACCCCCGCGGTGTACTGGCTTTGTAGGACACGGCAGGAGAAAGCCAGGACAGGATCTTATGTTGTCATTTCATTAATGTTTTTTTTTTTTTAGATTTATGTGTTTATTTTCTTTTCCGGGGGCAGGGTCTCAAGTTGCTGGCTTTGAACTTGCTATGTATCCAACACTGGCTTTGAACTCCTCTGAGTTCTGGGATTTTTAAGGTATGTACTCCCACAATGGGCAATCTGATCTTTTTTTTTGGGGGGGGGTGATGCAGTGAACTTTATTGATGGTATTCAAGAGAGTAGGGCTCCCCAAGCCCCTTCTGTTACTCTGGGGGTCTGGGATGGAACTGCGGGAGATGCTCAGTGTCAGGGGATGCTCAATGGGACAGGAACTGCTCAGCAGCCAAGGAAGGGTCTCTCTCTCACTCTGTCCTTGCTGGGGTGGGTGGTCCAGGGTGGGCTTCTTACTCCCTGGAGGCCATGTAGGCCATGAGGTCCACCACCCTGTTGCTGTAGCCGAATTCATTGTCGTACCAGAAAATGAGCTTCACAAAGTTGTCATTGAGAGCAATGCCAACCCCAGCATCGAAGGTGGAAGAGTGGGGGGTCACTGTTGAAGTCGCAGGAGACAACCTGGTCCTCCGTGTAGCCCAGGATGCCCTTTAGTGGGCCAATGCCTGCTTCACTACCTTCTTGATGTCGTCATACTTGGCAGGTTTCTGCAGGCGGCATGTCAGATCCACAACGGACACACTGGGGGTAGGAACACCGAAAGCCATGCCCATGAGCTGCCCATTCAGCTCTGGGATGACCTTGCCCACAGCCTTGACAGCACCAGTGAATACAGGGATGATATTCTGGGCAGCCCCATGGCCATCATGCCACAGCTTCCCAGAGGGGCCATCCACAGTCTTCTAGGAGGCAGTGATGGCATGGACTGTGGTCATGAGTCCTTCCACAATGCCAAAGTTGTCATGGACGACCTTGGCCAGGGGTTCTAAGCAGTCGGTGGTGCAGGATGCATTGCTGACAATCTTGAGTGAATTGTCGTACTTCTCATGGTTCACACCCATCACAAACATGGGGGCATCAGCAGAAGGGGCAGAGATGATGACCCTTTCGGCCCCACCCTTCCAGTGGGCCCCAGCCTTCTCCATGGTTGTGAAGACACCAGTAGATTCCACAACACACTCGGTACCAGCCTCATCCCACTTGATGTTGGTGGGATCTCGCTCCTGGAAGATGGTGATGGCCTTCCCATTGATGACAAGCTTCCCGTTCTCAGTCTTGACTATGCCGTTGAACTTGCCATGGGTAGAGTCATACTGGACCATGGAGACCGTGTAGTTGAGGTCAATGAAGGGGTCATTGATGGCAACAATGTCCACTTTGCCAGGTAATCAACCAGGTGTCCAATTCGGCCAAATCCATTCACCCTGACATTCACCATCGTGTCTCAGGAATGAGCTGGCACTGCATGAAAAGATGCAGCTGTCTCTGGAACAGGGAGGCGCAGAAGCCAATCTTTTTTTTTTTTTTTTTAAAGACAGGGTCTTACTATGTAGACTCAGCTGGCTCAGAATTTGCTATGTAGACTAGGCTGGCTCAAACTCACAAAATCTGTTTGCCTCTGCTTCTGGAGTGCTGGGATTAAAGGTGTAAACTACCACACCTTGCTATCTGGTCCTTTCCAGGATAGCCAAGGCTATATAGAGAGACCCTGTCTCAAGAAAGAGAAAGAAAGAAAGAAAGAAAGAAAGAAAGAAAGAAAGAAAGAAAGAAAGAAAGAAAGAAAAAGATAACCCGGCTCTTTACAGTAAGGATATTTGCTGGCATGCTAATTGTTCTTTTGAATGTTCTATACCCATCATTTCAGACAAACCTCACGGCTTCCCTTTGCTGGGTAAGTATACCCATTTTACTGGTGAGCAAATGAAGCCACTTTGAGGTTAAACAACATGCCTAAGGCCACAGAGTTAGTGAATAGCAAAGCCAAGATTTGAACAAAAGGCAGTCTGACTTCAGATCCCAAATTAATAACCGCCACTCTATAATGCCTTTGCAGTAGCCAATAAGCCAAAACAAAACAAAACAAAAAACAAACAAACAAACAAAAAAACTTTGGAGAGGCAGTGTCACACGCTTTTAATCCCAGCACTCAGAAGGCAGAGGCAGGCAGAGCTCTGTGAGTTCAAGGCCAGCCTGGTCTACAGAGCGAGATCCAGGACAGGCACCAAAAATACACGGAGAAACCCTGTCTCAAACAACAAACAACAAACAAACAAACAAACAAACAAACAAACTAGCTGTTGGTATGCAAGGTGTGGGATCTACCTCACTGTGGCAGAGTGAGAGCAGATGTGTGGAAATCCTGTATGGACGTCAGCATGACGTCACTGAGAGTGAACGCTTATGAATCCAGGTCAGCTGTATCATCCTCAAGGTTCCACAGCATCACCACAGAGCACTCAGGATGAGTTTCACTCCTAGAGGCCCTGCCCTGAAGCATCAGTAAATGTTCTTGAACACCTAGTCTGAGCCAGGGAAGCCATACTAGGCTCTGGAAATATAAATTGGCCTGAAACATAGTCCCTCCCTTATGTATCAGGAGAGATGATAGGTGGACACCCTCAGCCAATGACCCATGGGCTTAAAGCTGATGTCATCCATTGTCCACGCATCCTCTGAGGGTTACTATCATTTTCTAGAAGTCTAGGGGTGGCTTGGTCACCAGGTGAGTGGGTTGTCATTCCTGTAAGTCACCCGTATCCACAAATGTTTCTCAGACAAGAGTTTGAGGTTTTTGTTTGTTTGTTTTTGTGTGTGATGGAGAAGTGGGTGGGATGGAGAAGTACTGAGAAAGGGTCTCATGTAGCCCAGACCAACCTCAGACTTGCTATGTAGCTAACGCTAGCCCAAGAACTCCTGGTCTTCCCACCTCCACCTTCTGCATATCCGACTACAGGCAGGTACCACTTCACCCAGCAAGAGCTTGACGGTCTTATCTAGAAAGTGATAATGAGTGATGTCAAAGATGATGGTCAGATGAGCCATAACAGTGAAGAGAATGTGTAACATCAGCCCACAGTGGTTTAGTTGACTATGTATGTGCGTGCATCTATGGCTAAACATCTAACCGTAACTCAGTGACTTGGATTCTGGGCTCTGAAGTCAGACTATTGTAATAACTGTTAGTATTGCAACTTGACTCTTCCTGTGCCGTACATTCTTTCTGTATAGATCGTAACTACTCAGTGCAGGCCCTAGCAAAGTCTAAGTGAGCTGATACAGACAGGTGCTCAGGATGGTGCTGGGACACAGTAAGCCTTCTGCAAACGTAAGTGGCAAGTTTTTCTTTTTCCAGAAGTGGTAATTTTTAAAACAATATTATTAGTAACCAGGGTTACTCTATTACCTTTAGAGAGTGGCTTGAAAGGGAAAGAGGGGAGGACTTCCCCTTTTTTATTTGTATGATTTGATTTTTTATTATTGCAATTAAAATAGGAATGAATTTTATAATTAGAAAAGGAGGGAAAACCCAACAAACCTGTCTTTAGGCTCTCCGGAGGCCTTGGTTGAAATTAAGTAGGTCATCTGGGAGGCACAGAAGTGTGTCCTGTCCATCTGCTTCCATCTAGGTTTGCTGCACGGGGTGACTTCAGGAGGAGATCCGAAGAAGGTCAGCCTAGTTTCTCTAAGAAGCTCCCCGTGGAACTGAACAGTCCAGGGAAGACTGCATTGCACCAGGCCGCATCAAGCGGATCAGGCAGGGCCTGTCGCTCCCTGTCTCGCAGCAAGTCTCCCAGGCAAGCTGGAGCGATTCTCAGCATCCTGTTAGTGACTGCCAGCAGCCTTACTCCGGCTCCGGGTTCAAGACTAGAGGAAGAACAGCACCAGCTCCTCTCTCAGCACCCCTTTCCGTGGTGGTTACACCAGGGTCATGTGACCATATCTAAACCAATCACTACTGTTGGAAAATTGAGCAAGGATCTGATTGGCCATCCCTTTATTAGCCATCTATCTACTGAGGAGGTGACCCATAGAGTCACTTGGACTGAATGCTGAGACTCAGGAGAAAATGGGTGATTCCCTGAAGGAGAACGGGAGTCCAGATGCAGAGGAAGCATGAATGTGTTGGGTGATAAAACATGAGGTCCAATACAGCCGGACACGGTGGCAAATACTCTTAGTTCTAGCACCCAGGGGAATGGAGAGTTCAAGGTCAGCCTGGGCTACATAGGAAGACTTTTATCAACATAACCGAGTGAGTCTCTGGAGAGATGGCTCAGCAGTTAATGTTCTTGCAGAGGACCCGAGTTCAATTCTCACCACCCACCTGGAGACTTGCAGTGGTCTGTAACTCCACTTCCAGGGGATTCAAAGCCCTCTTCTGATGTCTGTGGACATCAAGTACACATGTGGTTTGTATTCATGTGTGTGTGTGTGTGTGTGTGTGTGTGTGTGTGTGTGTGTGTGTGTATGTATACACGAATAGGCTGAATACTCATACACATAAACTAAAACAAAATAACCAGCTGGGCGGCGCACGCCTTTAATCCCAGCACTCGGGAGGCAGAGCCAGACGGATCCCCGTGAGTTCCAGGCCAGCCTGGGCTACCAAGTGAGCTCCAGGAAAGGCACAAAGCTACACAGAGAAACCCTGTCTCGAAAAACCAATAATAATAATAATAATAATAACCAAACAAGGGCCAGCAATATGGCTCAGCAAGTAAAGATGCCTGTCACTGTTACCAAGCCTGGCATCTGGGTTTAATCCCCAAACCCACATGGCAGAAGGAGAGAACCAACTCCTATAAGTTGTCCTCTGACCTTCACAGGCATCTCACACACACACACACACACACACACACACACACACACACACACGTCAGTGGGTCCGAATCTGCCCCTTCCCTCCAGTAGGTGACATCTGAAGGAACTATATTGACATAGAGCAAAGGAAATGCCCTTCTCCTTTTATAGAGTACTAAGGCTGTGCTCAGTCTACAATTGCCCGGTGATAGCCCTCCTGCCCAAAGTTCAGTTCTTTAATCTCCACTATCTAATTCAAATCTGAAAAACATTGAGTGGGCCGTGAACGGCGGCGAGGAACATTATGGTGAGAACCGTGCTTTCATTTCCTGGCGGGGGTGTGGTTAAATTCACAACTTCGGTGTGCCTCTAACCGTTGGAGGGTTTTACATTCAATTTCCTGTTTCCTTTTCTTAATAAAGAAAGGAAAAGCAGGCCCCCGCAGCAGCTGTACTTGGAGTTCCATGGGAAGACACTGTGGGGTTCCGTGCTGGCCACAAGCAAACACAAAACAAAACCTGAAACCCAGCAGATAGCAGTCCACGGAAGACCCGGGGGCCACAGGGTTGCCTGTCTGTTTTCATTAGCTCAGGCAGCAATGTTCCACCCCACACCCATCAGACTTGTGTCCATCTCTCTGTTTCTGAGTTAGTGAAATCATTTGCCACGAAGGTTTAGAATATACTAATGGGGACAACGGCAGTGGCTGTAGCTGTCCTGTTGCAGGGACTGTCTAGAATTCTAGCACAACCCCTCCAAGCGGCTTTTCTCTTCCTTCCTTCCTTCCTTCCTTCCTTCCTTCCTTCCTTCCTTCTTTTGTTTTTGTTTTTGTTTTGTATTTTTGAGACAAGGATTCTCTGTGTAGTTTTGATGCCTGTCCTGGAACTTGCTCTGTAGACCGGGCTGGCCTTGAACTCACAGAGATCCGGCCTGGCTCTGCCTCCCGTGTGCTGGGATTAAAGGCGTGCGCTACCACCCCCCAGCTCCAAGCGGCACTTCTACTTTATACGTGAGGGAACAAGGGGCATGGAGGTGCTTTGATAATTTGTCCAACTGTCCTTGTGAGCTTTAATTGTCAGCTTGACACAGTTTACAGTCATCCGACAGGAGAGCCTCAATGGAGCAACTGGCTAGACCAGATTGGCTTGTGGCCATGTCTGTGGGGGGACTATCTTGATTGTTAACTGGTGCAAAGGGGTCCAGCTCATTGCAGGCAATACCATTTTCCTGTGCGTGTGCTCCTGGGCTGTCTAATGAAGCCGGTATGATTCAACCAGTAAGCGACATTTCTCGTTGGTTCTTGCATCCAGGTTCCCGCCTGGAGTTCCCTCAGTGACGGACTAGAAGTGTTGGATGAAATAAACCTTTTCTTTGACCAGTTGCTTTCTGTCAGAGTGTTTGATTAGAACAACAGAAAGCACACTAGAGCACCAGCCTACTCTCAAAGGATGGAGGTGGATTTTCATTCTTTTCTTCATTTACTGGATTTCTGTTGCTGGTCATCTATTTGTTGGGGGGAGGGGCATTACAAAAAAGGTTATAGTTAGGGCTACTCAGATAAACTCTGTCTCAGAAAAAAAAAGAAAGAATTTTTTTTTTTTAAGTGTGTGTGTGTGTTAAGAGCACTGGCTGTTCTTCCAGAGGACCTGGATTCAATTCCCAGCACCCACATGGCAGTTTACAACTGTCTATAATTCCACCTCCATGGGATCCAACACCCTCACACAGACATATATTCAGGCAAAACATCAATGCACATAAGATTTTTTTTTTTAAAGGCAAAAATGAGATTTTAGCAGAGGGATGGTGGCTCAAGCCTTTATTCCCAGCACTCGGGAGGCAGAGGCAGGAGGATCTCTGAGCTCGAGGTCAGTCTGGTCTACATAGTTCCAGGACAGCCAGGGCCATGAAGAGAAACCCTGTCTTGAAAAACCAAAAAAAAAAAAAAAAGGTTACAAGTGAGGGCCCCTGTGCTCAGGATGAACCCTGTTTGCTGAAAACCACCTGTGTAGAATCCATGTTTGGCGTATTTGTCTGGAGTTTCATTTATCCAGGTTCTTTATTATTATTATTATTATTATTTTATGTGCATTGATGTTTTGTCTGCATATATGTCTGTGTGAGGGTGTCAGATCCCCTGAAACTAGATTTACAAAGAGTTGTGAGCTGCCACATGGGGTTGCTGGGAATTGAACTTGGGTCCTCTGGAAGAGCAGCCTGTGCTCTTAACCACTGAGCCATCTCTCCAGCCCCCTATCCAGGTTCTTTTTAAAAGTTTATTTATGTACTTATTTTATGTGCACGTGTATGCACCTGAGTACTCATATATGCACTACATGCATGCAGTGCCCTCAGCGGCCAAAGAGGGGTTCTGATCCCCTGGAGCTGGAATTTCAGCTGGTGGTGAGCTGCTCTATATGAGTTCTGGGAATAGAAACTGAGTCCTCTGCAAGAGCAGGGGGCTGAGCCAACTCTCTTGCCCTATGCAGAGGCTTAATGAACACCTACTGTGTGCATAACTCTAGGCTGAGGCTGGGGAGTGGGGAGGAGGAACGGGGCGACAAAGAGGGTTGAGGAGCTGCCCTTGACTCCTAGAGCTTGTTTAGTTAGGAAGGAAGGAATTCTAGATGGTAAAGCATTTGAACACAGTACAAGATGCTGCCTAGTAATAGGACCAAGGTCAGTGGTCCAGACAAAATTCAGAGTGGCTTTACCAGGCATGGTGGCATGTGACTGTAGTCCCAGCATTTTGGAGGTGGAGCAAGAGGATCGGGAATTCAAGGCCATCCTAAGCTATCCGGTAAAACTGAGGTCAGCCTAAGGGCACTTGAGACCTTGCCTTAAAAAATAATCTCTCGGGGGTGGGGGGGTGGGGGGGTGGGTGGGTGGTGGTGGCGGCGGCGGCGGCGGCGGCGGCGGCGGCGGCGGCGGCGCACGCCTTTAATCCCAGCACTCAGGAGGCAGAGGCAGGTGGATCTCTGTGAGTTCGAGGCCAGCCTGGTCTACATATCGAGATCCAGGAAAGGCGCAAAGCTACACAGAGAAACCCTGTCTCGAAAAACCAAAAAAAAAAAAAAAAAAAAAAAAATCATCTCTTTTTTCAGAGGGGCGATAGACTGACTGACTCTTCTAGCTGGAATGGGTGGAGCAGCAAAACAATGAGATTTTGTGTGTGTGTGTGTGTGTGTGTGTGTGTAAGGGATGGGCAGGGTGCAGATAGTATCTGAGGTAGGCATCCAGCAGGAAAGGGGCCTATCACAGCACAAAGAGAATGTAAAATGAAGAAGGCATGTGTGCAGTACAGCAAAATTCGGCAGCAGCCCTCGGCTGCAGCAGCCACGTGAGAAGCCAGGCTCCGTACCTTCCTACCGATGTGACCTGGGTCACTTACTTCGCTTGTATTCAGCCTTGGTTTCCCAACCTGCGAGGTGGGCGGAATCAACAAAATGACATAAAGCTGGGCTGGTCTCTGCTCCCTGGCAGCTTCTGTTAGTACTGTGGTCTGTTTACGGGGGTATCCCTACAGTAGCTGTTCCACCAGATCAGTGGAGAGATGCATGCGACCGCACTGAAACCATAACGTAAGAGCCCAGAGGACTGGAAACTACAACCCTGAACTAAAAGCAACATGTGTCAGCCCCAGAGTCGGATAACACAGGCAAACCACAAATATGCCGCTTCGGTCTTTGAAGTTCTCCGACAGGGCAGGACCCACTGTAAATTACTTCATGCGATGGAGTCAAACCACATTTTTTTCTTCTTCTTTTTCTCATCAGACTTCACAGGAAATCTATTCCTCTGTTCAGATTTGAGATAAAACAGCCTTTCACCTAGACTCTCCTTGGTGGCAGGAACTCCACCACGAAGCCGTTCACTTTTCTGTCCTAGGCTGGATCATCATCACCTCAGATTTAGTAGGCACGTGGATTTGAATTGCCCTTATGTGACAAGCAGTGGATGTTTAAATCTACAAAGATGTGCTCAGCCGTCAGGCTGAGATGGCAGTCTAAGAAAAGGTGGTGAGGATCGCTAGGGTGAAGCCAGCCAAGGCATGTGGAGTTTTTAAAGGTTATTTATCTTGTGCCTGTAATCCCCTACCACGCTGTTGCCCAATACTTATTTTAGGTTTCATGACTTCCAACCTAACCTCTGCGCCCAACAGAGAGACTCTATCCTGAGGTGTTGACATGGTTTCTCAGGAGCTGTTACAAAGGCAGCTTCGGCTGCCTCCCCACATTGACGTATTCAAATTATCGGGAAAACTGGCCTTGAGGAATTCCCCAAGACCCTCCCCACACACACACACACACACCACACCTAAAGGAATGAGTCCACTGTCCAATTCTAAGAGTACTTGTTGCTAGGTCTCTTTGGAAAGGGCTAACTCAAGAGATGAAGGCGGGACGTGGAATAGTGACTATAAACACTAGCCTAGTATGTGAAAACTCATTTTCACATAATCCAGAAAGAACCAAAGATGGTACAAGTCACCACCACAGTACTGATGCCTGACCTCTGTGGAGTATTTGAGCCCCTGCCTCACTATATACCTATTCATCTTAAAAAAGAAGGCACTGTGGTATAACGGTTAGTGTTGTCAACTTGACAGAGTCTACACTCACTCTAAAGCAGGAATCTGTGGAAGACTATCTTGATTGTCAATTAATGTTGGAAGATTCACTTTAATTGTGTATGAGAACAACTCCTGGGCTTGGGGTCCCATGGGGTCCCTTTTTTGTTCTGTCAGGTCCCTTCTGAGTCTTGTAGCAGACTGTGGAGTTACTGGAGCCTTCTCTCTAAGCCAGGAACTTCTAGAGTGGCCATTGAGAGTTTAGGTCCCCAGGATCCCCAGGTAACTGAACTTGAAGGCCCTGAATCCTTAAGTTGGTATGGAAATGTTGGCAGACTCTCCTTGGTCCCACATCATCTTCCCTAACTCTGAAGGAAGTTGAGCACATTCCAGGAAGTCAAGGTGAGTTTGGACCTCAGCCTTGCTTGTGTTGATCGTGAAGGTTAAATTCTCTGTCTCTATTTTGTCACCAATAAAAGGAATTATAACCAAACACACCTCATAGATTGTTTAAGAATTAAGTTGAATTAATTATTAAGGATCTACACCAGTCGCCTTAAGGACTCCAAGGACTCAATTAATGTAGGTGACATAATCATCTACCTCTTGTCTCTCTTTGAGGAGAGTCTAACTGTCTCAAGCCCACAACACATATTATCACATCCGGGTAGGGAGTGGCCTCAGGAACAAAGGCTGTAGCCCTGCCAGACCGCTCTTGGAAAGGAAATGGTTTCATCACCTAGCTGTCTAAGTCAGGGCGCTTTCTTCAGGGAAGGGCTCTCTGCAACCTCGACAGCTCAACATCTGGGTTATGCCAGGCACCACCAACCCGGCTCTGCCAGCCCCTAGCGTGTCAAGGAGCCCCTGAGAGTTACACACCCACCTCTTGGGCAGGATGCTCATCCATGACAGGCCTGAGCGTCATTGTCTTGGCTTTGTTCCGGCCTGACACGGGTGAACAGCTCATTTAAGCCGGTGCCCTTCTGAAGGTCCTTTTTGTCTACCTGGTGACCACGACTATCATCTTCAGCTGGGAAATCCTTGAATTCCAGAAAGGCTAACCCAGGGCTCACAGCAAGAAGCTTCCACAATTGACCAAGGAGCCTGAGGAATGAATTGTGGGTGCAGAGTGGGGACATAATGACCGTGTCTGTGTATCTATCCTCGCATAACATGGCCCTGCAGGAACACCTACAGTTGAGCTGTGGATCCTGGGACTGACGCCTTCTGTCCAAGGCTCCTGTGGTCCATGGAAACCGCGTAATGTGTGGCCGGCCATTCCCTTGACTTCTCTGTCTCCATTTCTCATCTGTACAATGTGACCATGACGAGGCCAACGGTATTCAAATACTCACCTCTTTAGGTTGTTTTGGGATGCCAATGACTTCTTATAAAAATGTTTAGAATCCTGACTGGTTAGTTGGGTATAGTGGTCCGTGTCTGGAAGACGCACTTGGGAGACAGAGGCAGGAGGATCAAGACGTCAGCATCTTCGGCTACACAGGGAGTTTGAGGCCATCCTGGTCTAGAAACCTCGTATCTAAAAGTACACACACACAAACAGATAGCAACAGCAACTAACACAAGAATGTACCTGAAACACGGTCGGTCGGCCGGTCGAATGAGCGTGAGCTGTTGTTTCCCGCTAAGCCAGAGATCTCCATTCTGAACAGGGCCTCCAATAAATAAAGAGGTTAAACCTTCAGTCTGATTGACCTTGAAGATTGCTCTCGGTGGGTGTTATTACATCGTCTGAAAAGAATATATGCCAGGGCTGGAGAGATGGCTCAGCAGTTAAGAGCACTGGCTGCTCTTCCAGAGAACCAGGGTTCGATTCCCAGCACACACACACACACACACACACACACACACACACACACACACACGACAGCTCTTAACTATCTGTAACTCCAGTTCCAGTGAATCTGGAACCCTCACATGGACATACACGAAAGCAAAAATACTAATACACATAAAATAAAAAAAAATCTTAAAAAAAAAAAAAAAATATATATATATATATATATATATATATATATATATATATATATATGCTAAGGCCCATATTTCACTCTTGGAGACAGCAGTCTCCCAAAACAGAGCACAAATGTCAGATGTCAGATTTTTTTTTGCTTTTTTTCTTTCTTTTTTTTTTTTTTTTTAAACAGTGTCTCATGTAGCCCAGGCTCCTGCCTCAGCCTCTTTCCCATTGCTGTGATTACACGTGTGCCACTTTGTGGACTTTTGTTGTTATTTTTGAAGCAAGAACTCAGGTACCCCTAGGTAATAAAATAGGATCATCTAGCCCAAATAGATTTGACCACCCATTCCCTAATCCCGGATCTTTCAGTGTCGGGAATCTGGCAGGCCTGCCCTTTGCCCTGAATCTGGGTGATGTTAGTAATACAGGAATAGGTGAAATGCCAGCCACGCCTAGCGAGCCTAGAAAAAGGAAATACTTCCCACACCTTGCTTTTGCACAGGAGGGCCCCCAGGAAAGGCATCCCCAGCACTAGCGCCTGGACCTGCTTCAAGGCCTGGGTGTGGCTGCAGAAACCACCCAGTACAAACTGTAGTGAACCGGCTGCCCTCTCCCTCCCCCGCTGCCAAGTCAAACAGAGCACTGGGAACACAAATAGAACCATCACAATAAACCGGTTGTTGGAGCCAGACACCGGACAACCCACTCCCTGGCACTGGCACCCCCTTGACAGGCCCAGACGTGAGCAGTGCTCGGAGGGCTGAAGAAGGTGTGGCCCTTGGGCATTCCTGCCCAGCAAGAAACCCTGCAGCTTGTCTGTACTTATTGCCACCTACATGCCTTGCTCAAGGAGCGGCTTGCCAAAGCAGCGAGGGAGAAGGGGCTTCCATTCCTCCAAGCCCTGGATCGCTAGGAAATGCCCTTCACACCAGACCCACTTGACAAACACAGCTTGTCAGGAGAGAACTCTTCAGAAGCTTTCACATCCTAAAGGCATCTGAGGTCGGGAGGCATTCGTGGTGGACGTGCTTCTCTGCAGGGTCAGGCATGGGGAGAAGAAGGAGGCGCCGATCCTAAATGACAGCTTCAGATAAATGAGAGTAGAGTGCTCCAGGTAGCCCTGAACTCAAGTAGTGCCCTCCCTAGCCCAAAGCAGGTCAGACTCCTCAAACCGCCCAAACCTTTCTGCTGTGTGCTCTGGGGCATGTCTCTCTTTGCCTTCTTGGATCCGGAGCCAAGGAGGAAATGTAGGTTAGTCCCTAAGAGGCAGAGATGGATCCTCCTGCTTACTTCCTGATGTCAGCACCTTTTCCAGATAGGCTAGCAAATCTCACAAATGATCATCAACACCCCCCACCCTCACCCCCACAACCCCATCACCCCACCTCTTGGGCTCTCCCAGTCATTTCATTTTAGTAACTTTGGGGAAGTGATTAGAGCTTCTCTGGGGAAAGGCACTCATATAGAATGATCCAGAAGGAGGTTTTTGTGGCCTTCTGCCTCATGGTGAGGACGGAGGATGGGCGAAGGGTCTGAAAAGGAACATCTGGCTGGGGAGCCTGATGCTTTGTAGACACTTCATCCTTGGCATGTTGTTTAACTACCTGAAGCTCAGTTTCTTCAGCTGTCAAAGCGGACAGCAAAGTCTACTTCTCAGGGATGTTAGAAGGATAAAAAGAGACAACCGGAGAACATACTGTTCTATCACATGAAAAATACTAGGTATAGCACCCCCCCCCCACCTCACTTTCTGCTGGGGATTTGCTCAGTCCTTGATTGGCATGAAGAATTATTAGAAGAGAGCTTTGGAGAGAAAATCACTCAGCAAAGGAAAATGTCAGTCTCACTCAGCCATGAGTTTCTGGGGTTGATAATAAGGATTGCTTCTCCATTTCTTTGTAAGTGGCAAGATGGGTTATTTTGTCACCTGTGGGGGAGTCTCATCAGCTCTCTCCCACATGAAACAAAGCACAAACACTTCATTTCCAAGCCCAGAATTGACTCAGTCTACCTACAAGGCAGGCCTTTCCACAGACCTGAACCTGAGGGTCTGTCTTGCCTCTGCCTTATGTTCCTGGTGGAATATTGGAAAGAAGGTGGTAAATGATGCCGAAGGAGATCCAGCCTGATCACCGGTTGACTGGATAAAGTAGAAATGACTATTGCGTCTCTAAAAAAAAAAATCAGCAGAATGGGCAGTTGCTGTCTTGCCTAGGGTCCTATAATAAACAGTACCCACGTGGCTCTATCATAACTATTGTCTAGGGGTTTTAAGTGCAAAGATAGGTTTGTTTCACTCGCCATATTCCTTCTCTGTTTGGAACCGGGCAGGAGTTCCAAACTGCTGCCATGGCCTATGAAAGCAGAGATTTTTTTTTTAGTTGATGGAGATGGATAGACAGGACTAGGGTTCAGAGCGTGCTGGTGGTGAGTAGAGACCTGAAGAGTGGCGTAGGAAGGGAAGGGATGGAAGGAGAGCTGTTCAGAGAAGGGTGCCAAGGGAGTGAGTAACAAGTGGGTCAGAGGATGGAGCAAGGGGGTGTCGTAAGGGAATGGATACCCTTTGCGGACAGACAGGTGGTAAAATGTCTAAGGGACGCCCAGTGCGGGTTATTGCAGAGTAACAGGAAACCCTGAGGTGCTGAATGGTCAGCGCTGGAAAATGGAGTGGGAAATGTGTTGGAGAAGGACTGGAAGGCTACCAGGCCAATCCCAAATGCCATTCATTTCCAGGAACTCCTCCTAGATGTCTCTGACTCTAACGCAGAACTCTAACGCGCCCAGTGGCTCCAATTTTTGTTGTTGCATTGGAGTCTTGTTATATTGTCAGGGCTCCTGTGAACGGGAAATGCTTCTGCTACAGCTCTTGTGTGCTGCGATTACAGGAATGCACCCCATGCCCTACAATGACTGTTTTTCATTCCAGTGAATAATCTCCCTTTTGGCTCCCACACTCCCATCAGGCACAACTTTAAATCCAGATGGTGGTTATTTGGAGTCCTGAGCCTTTCAGCCGTGTCTTATCACCCAGAACTCACATTCTGTGTAGGGTGGTCGTCTCAACCTCTTGATCTATTTTTGTTTTGTTTTGTTTTGTTTTGTTTCTTTGTTTTTTCCAACCTCTCTGTAACTGTTTCCAGAGCTGGGCCCAGGGAAAAAAAGAGAGAGAGCAAGAGGCAGCACACAAAAATTCCTCATGTTTGGCTGCCTTGTCTTAAGAATTAAGACAGAATTAAACTTCAGTGGTTGACCTTAGTGTTTCAGGACTTTCTCGTGTTTGCAAATCACAGTCTTTGGGGACTTCTGAGTCCCCCTCCCCTTTGAGTGGGGTCATTTAGGCATCTGTTCCCTCAGGTCTTCACCAAAGTTCTGTGGAATGAACGCCTCGAGTTCTTTTGGCTTCCTGTCTTTCTGCTGCATAAAATTTAAACTTTTCCTCTCCTGATTTCCCTTGACTCTGGGGTTGACTCCAACAGTGTGAGTTTTCTAATCTGGGTTTTAGTCCAGTCTCCTGGGCAAGGTAGTTTGGTTAGTGGCTGGTCTGTGGTCTACTGTCTGAGGAGAAGTGGTTAGGAAGGTCACCCAGACAAAATTATGGCCCACTGAGGGTAGAGGGAGTGATCTAGGTTTGGCCTCAGTCTGGAGTCCCTGGCTCATAGACAAATCTTGGCTCAGGACCTGAGGCTGAGGCGTGCTGGGACAGCCTAGGGGGTGTCTTGGCTTTCCCAGGGCTGGGGAACCCTCGCTGGCCCGGGGGCGGTAGACGCTGTTCCAGAATCTGTTCTGGCTCCACTGCCGCCTCAGCACTTTCTAATTACAGCTCCAAACAACAACAGCAGCCTCTGAAGTCATGGCAACAGGCCCCGCCCACCAGGCCTCCCGCCCGGCTGGCAACACGTGACGGCGACGCTCTCTCGCGCCCTGGCGCAGAGGGAGGGCGGGGAGGCGGAGAGGAGGGAGGGATGACGTTTGCTCTGTCGTCTCCATGGATATAATGCATAGACGTCAACGCCGCCAGTGTTTGGTGTGTAATGTTCTTCGGTCTCCATGGGAACGTCAGGCGGCCCAACACAGGACCCCGGCAACAGGCTTCTGATTGGCCCGAGGCTTGCAGGGGTGGAGCTTCGGCTCCCGCCCGCTCGGCCATGTTGCTGTTTTGGTTGTTGTCTCCCAGCTGTTTATTTCTGTAACAGATCTTGGAGGCTGCGGTCTGGATCTGTCGCCAAGGATGAGATCCAGGAGAAAACGTGCTCAACGTGCAGCTTCGCTCCTACTGATTACAGCCCCACAGACAACATTGCTCCATAGTCACCAAGTCGCTTGCGGGAGTCTTGCTCCGCGTGCCCAGCGTCTGCTACAGCTCAGTATTTTAGTGTCAGAACGTCGGCTCCCCGCCCGCCCGCCGGCATCGCCGCTCAGCAATGCCAATTCCTCCTTTTCAGCCAAGTCCCAGAAATGGATTGGCTTCCCAGTTAATGCTTTTCACGCTCTCAAAGGCAGTCGGGGGGCCCTTCATACCCAATTCCTGGATTCGGTGCTACCCCCTGCAGGATCTGGCTCCATTTCCCCCGTCTGGTCCTAATTCTGTGCAATGACATCATTTATCCACATTCCCACCAAGAGATGCCCAGATTTCTTGTAGCCGGCGTACATCAAAGAATCCCAAATGACCTTGGGTGGGTACTTCTAGTTAAGGACTATTATTATTTTCTCTCTGTCCGGTTGAAGCCAGAAGCGACGGGGAGGCGGGGGGGGGGGGCAGGGAGGGAGGGGAAGGTTATGTTACACTTGATTCCTCCAAATGAACTAAAACCAAACTGAAGAGGTACACAGAGTCACTTTTTACATATTAAAATGCCATACCTTTTTTTTTGGATAAATAGTACTACCATACTGGTGGAGTTAACATTCCAAGGCATAAATAATATCTACAGAAACTTTTCTTTTCTTTTTGTTTTTCGAGACAGGGTTTCTGTGTGTAGCTTTGCACCTTTCCTGGAACTCACTTTGTAGACCAGGCTGGCCTCGAACTCACAGAGATCCACCTGCCTCTGCCTCCCGAGTGCTGGGATTAAAGGCTTGCGCCACCACCGTCCCGTTTACAGAAACTTTTCTGTCTGCCTCTGTCTTTGAGGATTGAAGCCAAGGCCCAGGGCCTTGCACGTGCTAGGTAAGCTCTCTACCAGAGCCATACATTTCCAGGCCCAGAAACAGTTTTAACCTTACCCTGGACTCCCATCAGTGAAACCAAGTTAGCATCTGTCTAGAGATAACAATCTCTCCTCAGGGCTTTCAGTCAAGTCCGGCTTAAAAGAATGCCTTAAAATCTTTAGTTCCAGAGTCAAATAGAATACACCTTCACCAGCTCATGCACACACAAGCCTGAGATGTTTCATAAAATGCTTCGATGACCTGATAACGTCCTTTCAAACCCCAGGGAGAGAGACTGACACAAACCTCAAGTTAAAAACCAGAAAGTAAAATGGCTGTCCTCGTCTTGGGTTGATAAGAAAAGGACCAGTGTCTTTCTCCTTTAATCTTAGCCTACTACCTCCTTTCCCTGTTATCTGCACTGGTGAATATCTTTGCTAATTTCCTTTGCCCTCTTCTTGGCCTGCCTCACAGCCTATAATTCCCTTCAGAGATGTGAGTGAAATTAAATGAAATTAGGAGCTTGCTTAATGCAAATAGGACCAAAGGGCACAACTCTTTATCATAAGGAACTTCATTCATTAAGTCAGGAACTGCAGGCTTTTGCTATTTACCCAGGAAATGTATTAAAGTGCCAGCAAGCCTCCCTCCTGTCTTGACACTGCCAGGGGGTATTTGAAAGTCTGATATAAGATCATCTCTGGACCATCATACATTGCTTTCTAATGCTATTGTTCCTTCCTACATTTCCAGGAACACAGAGTGTCTTGGTTTCTAAGAGACAACATATCTGGGTTATACCAAAAGAGGAGTAAAGGAGTGCATGCCGAAGACACCCCGAAGAGATGGACGTGGTGACGGGGTGTTCTCAGTGTTGGATGAGAAAGAGAGGAGGAGGGTGGTAGGGCACAGTCTCTAAGTGCCCGGATTTCACTCTAGCGCAAGAACCAGGTTTATGACCCTGTCCAAGGTCATCCATTACAGTAAAGCGTCCATGTTTTATTTCTCTTTTTGTTATACCCAAACATGGCATGGGCCATGGTATGTGGCTCAAAGAGTCTTCACTTCTGGAAATCCTAAACTGTCTACAGTTTAATGATATTATGAGGAACACACGCGCACATACACACACACACACACACACACACACACACACACACACACACACTGATATAAACTCTCTTCCTACCCTGTATTTTGGTTACACCACTTTTTTTTTTTTTTACCTTGTGTTGTGTGTCTGTGTATGGGTATGTACAGATGGGTACAGGTGACTGCAGAGGTCAAACTGGGAGACCCCTGCACTGGGGTCCCCTCACTTTTAACTACTGAGCCATCTCTCCAGCCCCCAGCTGCTTTTTTCCCTCTTTTTTTCCTTTCTTTTTTTCTTTCTTTTTCTCTTTCTTTCTTTTTTTTTTTTTTGCTGATCCAATTCAACAAAAGGACCATGATGACCTCCCATGTTGCTGACTTTTTAAACCACAGGGCAATTAATTTCCCAGTGTATTTCCTGGTCGTAATGTGGGACCTGGACACTCCCTGTGTTTGCTTTGACTGAAGAGGGCTAAATGGATAGGATGATTCTGTGTTGGCACTGTGGATATACCAACTTCTGTTTCTTATGATCGGGCACACTCTCCCTAACACCTCTCTGTCCCCGTGCTGAGTGGAAGAGCCTCTACCCACCAGATTTCCAGAGCAAAGGTTCTGTCCAAAGCCAGGGTGTGTAGGAAGAGTGACCTCCTTGACCTAAAACTTAACATGCATCATGAACCTCTTTCACATCCCAGACAGGGTGGAAGGTGACCCCTCTGCTCATGTTTCTCATTTTGGACTTTTCTCAGATATAAAAATGGATGTGTTGCAGTCAACCCTGCTTACCCCTCAGACCTGATATGAGTTCACACTAGTAATTCTTACAGAAGTTGTTGAAACTATAAAGCAGAATGATTTTCAAGTTTAACAATATTTTGTAAGAGTTCAAGGCCAGGGTCTGGGCATGTAACTCAGTTGGTAGAATGCTTGGGGAGCATGGGTTCCATTCCCAATACTGCATAAACTGGATGTGGTGGTGCACACCTATAATCCCAGCATTCAAGAGATGAAGGCGATAAGATCAGAAATTCAAGGTCATCCTCAGTTACATGGTGAGTTTGAGGCCCTTCTTGGATATATGAGACCCTGTCTCGAAAATGAAACCAATCAGGTCAGAACCTAATGCTAAAGAACAGCTCTTCAAAGTCAAATAGTCTGCAGCTCGGTGACCACTCTGCTTTGTCTGTACTTTCCTGTCTTTCTCCTGACGGTTCCACTTTGGTGTCCACGGGCTTAGAATGGTGGGAAGCAGACAAAGAGAAGTGAACATTTTAACTCAACAATTGAGGATGGGCTTGCATGGTGGCGCACACCTGGAACCCCAGAACCGAGGACACTAAGGCAGTAGGACGCCATGAATTCCAGGTGACTCTGGGCCATAGAATGAGGCCTTGTCCCCGCCCCCAAAACAAACAAATAACCCGAACTTCTTAGAGGGGTGTAGTGGCATGTGCCTCACTGGGAAGGTGAGACAATTGAATCTCTGTGAGCCTGGGCTACACAGACTCTATCTCAAAAACAAAAGCAATCCATTTCTTGGACTAGCATCTTTGGATCACCAATAAAAGAGAGTCACTTAATCCTACTGGGATGGTTTCTCAGCATCAGGATATAGTTTCCTCCTAAATCGAAACATTCCATCCTACAGAGAAGATCCTTAAGCAGGAAGGTTAACAACTCAAAAGAGCTTCAGGAAGTCCCTGAAACTGAGCAGATTTACCAGGCCCCTCCCTGCCAGAGTAAGCAATAGAGGTGAGAGTCCCCCTGAGATTACTGGGAAAGAAGGTTCAAGAAGACTCACAAACTGAGCTGCCATGAAGACACTGAGACCAGACCTGGAAGAAACAGAAACCAACTGAGCTGCCTGGGAGATATTTAGACCAGAGTCACTTGGAAAGGACACCCTCCAACCTTTTGAGGTGCATGTTTCCCAGCTTTTGTGAGCCGTCACATACTGGGGTAGGTTTTAGTGATCCAGCTATCTTTGAGTCTTTCCTGCCCCTATAAGGAACCCTTCACCCATACTCCTGTAAGTAACCCCACTAAGATTCATTGGTTCAACAAGTTGGACTTTGGTGGTATCCGTACTTATGATCTGTTGTGAGTTCCCTAGTTGAGGTGAGTAGATGTGTGTTGCATCTCCCCATGGAAAGTTTTGTCACATGACACAGAAACACAATGTCATGAAAAATTCTCTTGGAATTATTTCCACTTGGGGGGCAGACTGATTTGCTTTCGCTGAGTCCAGTCCTTGCTTGGGCTGTGTCCCCCTACCTAAACACTAAGGGTCTCACCCCAGGAGATAAAACTGCTGATGGCACTCTTCGTGGGCCAGCCAGATCTGATAGAGCTGAACAACAGGGACTGGCAGAGTTCCGGGAGTCAAGTCGGGAACAAGCCTGTCTTCTGCCCAGTGTCTCAGAGCACAGATACCGGCAGAGCCGGTCTAGCGAGCACCTTGAGAAAGCCCAGCCCGTTCTCCTTGCTGCTAGTTTTCTTTCTTAGAAGTGGAAGCGTTTACATGTTCTGTGATTACATATGAACTCATTGAAACCAGAAAAAATGCCTCCCAAATCCCCCCGCATGCACACACTCACACATATGTGCACACACACGCGCGCGCACACACACACACACACACACACACGCACGCACGCACGCACGCGCGAGGATAGATGTAACTCAGTGGAGTGCTTGTCTTGTCTAGCATGCAAGGGGCTCTGGATTCAATCCCAGGTACTCTAAAACAAACAAGCAAACTAAACTCTATAAACATCTCTTGGAGGAGCTTCATTTTTTATATTAGACTAATTTCTTTGTAAATAAACACGTATAATTATAAATATGTGTTATTATAAGTGTTGTTAAGTGTATATAGAAGATGAAGCTGTAATCTAGCTCTCTGTAATGTAAGTGTAATTAAGGGCCACAAGCCTGAGTTTCTCTTATCAGACACTCCCTGGTAGGTACCTAGGGAAACAGAATCCACTGAGGTCACCAGGGCACTTCTTCCACTGTATTGGAAAGAAAGGGAGAATATTTAGACCAATTATCCCCTGTGGGTCTGGCAACTGTAACATCAGTATTTAAAATAAATAAACAAACAAACAAACAAATAAATGATTGAACCTAAGTCAAGGATGATGTCACACGCCTTTGATGCCAGGACTCTGGAGGCTGAGGCAGGATGCTTGAGTTTGAGCCGTACTAGATTTCACATTGATTTTGTCTCAACAGACAAAAAAAATATTGAACTTATTCAGCAGCCCGAACAACACACTAAGAAAGCCTATCAGTGAATTGAGTAAGTACTAAATGACCTCAGCGATGTATCCCACTGTCATTCTAGAGCAAGCACTCAGTGAGTACAAGCTATTAATAGTACTTCCATTGATTCAAAAGGTTTCTTAAATTCTTATTTGTATATCTGTGTATGTAGGTGCCCAAGGAGGCCAGAAGAGGGTGTTGAAGCCCCTGGAGCTGGGGTTACAGGCCGTTGTGAGCCAGCCAATGTGAGTGTTGGGAACCAAACTTGTATACTCTGGAGAAGCTGCAAGTACTCTTAAATGCTGAGCCATCTCTCCCACCCCCAAAAAAGTATTTCTGAGCAGCTATTATGTGGTAGCTTCTGTATTGGGCTCAAGAGAGTCCGTGATGAGTAAAACATAAATGAAGTGTCTGCTTTTCTAGAGTTGGGCAGTAGACACCAAACACATGTACCCAACAGTTAACAGCCACTAGAACCTTGCCTCTCTAAGTGTTTGAGGGTCCATCAGTAAACAAAAACAACGATCAGCTAGGCCTGCTGGTTCAGACCTATGATCTCATCTACTTGGGAGGCTGAGGCAGGAGGACTCCAAATTCATCTTGGGCTACAGAGTAATTTACAAGGCTAACCTGGGCAACTTAATGAGACCCTGTCTTAAGATAAAAAGTCAAGACAAGGCTGGGAATGAACATATCTCTGTGATAGAGCACTTGCCCAGCCTGTACAAGGTCCTGCGTTCAATCCCTGGTATGACAAAGCATAAAAAATAAAAAAATAAAAAAAAATGAACTGCCTAACCTCTACAAAGATCTCTTCATGGAGTTCAAGTTTTAGATTTTAGGCTGATCACTTCGTAAGTAAGTATGTGTTATTAGAAATGGTGTGTAAGTGCAGTCAGTAGGAAACCTAGGATAGAATGAGGAATTCTAAGAGCTTCCTTACTCAGCCTGGGTACTAATGGTAGTACGTGTGAAGATGACATTTTAATTTTGAGATCTAGACAGGGAGTGGGATGAACTGATTAAAGAGTAAGGGGTGGGGAAGAGAATGTATGCACAACACTAGTGACGTACATTCATTCTTCAGGCTGTTTCCCAACTCTCCTCACAAAGACAAGGGATGCTCTTAATATCCCAAGTGTGCAACTTGCGCTGAATTCAGGCCTCAGCTCCCTGCACAGAAGCAGCTGCCTGGCCCCGCCTTCCCATTTCTCAGGAATCGCTGGCAGCAGGCAGATGCTGCCTCCGCTTCCCTGGGTCTCCACTGCCTGGAACCATCAGTACTAACTATGATAGAAATGACCTCTCTGGGAACTGAGCGACTTCTTGTCCTTGCTGTAATGAAAGTCACCCGGGTGCCCCCCAGGAATGTGTCAGCCTACATTTGCGGCTGGATTTAAATAATGAAGTGTGGTTTGTATAATCCATCGGAGGCTTGAGCTACCCTCTTCCCTCAGCACGCATCCCCCTCGCCCTCTGCTACTGAATTTTCTCTCATTTCACTTTCAGGGCTTTGCTTATGTCATTTCCATTAGCAAGCTTTCCCTAGTCGGGTTCATATTCCAGCTATGAAATAGTTCACATAGTTCAGTGCAGACATAATATTTACAGGAACTGAAGATGGGTGGATTTGATAGTGGCTTGTGGAAAAGTCTCCAGTGCTGTCAAAATAACAAAGAATTCAAGAAACAGATGCTTTGCAACGATTTCCCAAGAACCTCCCCCCACGCGCATGCCAATCACCTCCCCCCCTCCCCCCCCACACTCAATCAAACCTTGGGTAAGCGTTCAGGGGAGTGGTGTCCTGGGTGAGAAAGCTTGATTTGCTCCATGTTCTGCTATTTTACAGCCCAAATTCTAAGCTGAACTCTGTTGTCAATAGCTTTCCAACAAAGGGCGAAATGGAACGGGCCTGTTTTCACATTCCTGTAAAAAGAGTCCTGGAAGACCTCAAAGCCTGAGGTGGAGTGACTGACTGACTTCCTTGTTTTGGAGACACTCTCGGCTACGGAGAAAGGTCTCATGACCACCTTAGGAGTGTGGTGGCATCTATAAGAAGGTTCTGGAGGGCTCGGAGTTGCATGAGAATGAAGTAAAACTGTCTATATCCTGATTGGGTAGCTAGGGAGGAAACGAAGCGAGGAAGGAGCTGGGAATTTTCCAAATTTGGTAGCACTGATCCAAAAGTTGGCATTTAAGGTCTAGGAAAGGGAGAGTCATTCACCCCGACAGTAGGGGTGGGGATGACCCTTCGCAGCTTGGTAAGGGTGGGGGCGAAAGGGCCAGCAGATCTGTCTCCCTCCCATCATTTTCCCCCCTCTCTCTCTCTCTCTTTCTTTCTTTTTTTTTTTTTTTTCTTTCTTTGGACAGAATCTTTCTAAAGCCCTGGCTGACCTCAAATTCACAGCAATCCTTCTGCTTCAGTATCCTGAGCGCTGGCATTGCAGGTATGCACCACCACCACCGTACCTGGTGGCTAGTTCCCCTGGTCATTCATCACCATGTAGTGTGGCCTCCCTCTACCCTGCCCAGAGTAGCAACACAGCTACAGTACAACGTATCCTTCCACCTTAATAAAACTCAGCATTACTTTAAAAAGGTCAATCTCCCTGGTGTGTGTGTGTGTGTGTGTGTGTGTGTGTGTGTGTGTGTGTGTGAGAGAGAGAGAGAGAGAGAGAGAGAGAGAGAGAGAGAGAGAGAGAGAGAGAGAGATGGGAGACCAGAAAATATCCTTGTGGAGCTGGTTCTCTTCCACCATGTAGGTCCCAGGGATCAAACTCAGGTTGGCAGACTTGAGTGACAAGCACCTTTACCCATCACATTAGCACCTTAGCATTTACTTTTATGTGATATTTCTGTTTGTTTTCTTGTTCATTCATTATCAGACAATAAGCCTTGTCTTAGGAAGCTTGCCTATTTACTATGGATTCCAGTGATCTGCACATAGTAGGTGCTCACCAGAGGTGTTGAGTGAATGTAAAGAACAGGATACCAGAGTCTGCACATTTTTAATTGAGGAAGGACTAACTGCAGAGGCCCTATCTCAGTGCTTTCTGGCTTACACACAAGGAAATGGTGTGCTGAAGTGCGTGAAAACCCCTTTCTTCCCTGAAGGGAATTCTGAAACCATTGGGAAATAGGAAGCAAAATAGAGTCATCTGATAAAAACACAACTAAATTAACCTCAAACTAGATTTTGATATAAACACCTCAGAGCTGCTCTTATCTGAACACACAGACTAAGACACTTAATGTGAAACTCCCCATTCTCTTCATAGGGCTGCTTTACTGTATGGGTCATAAATGGGTTAGGAAGAGCCAGGGTCGGTGGCACATGCCTATAGTTCCAGCACTCAGAGAGCTGAGGCAGGAGGATTTCGAGGAGTTCAAGACTATCTCAGGCTACGTGAGTGAGAAGAGGCTAACCAGGGCGATGTGGTGAGACTCTGCCTTTAAAAAACAGAAAGCAGAACCAAACAGGAAGAGGGGGAGGAGGAGGAAGAGGAGGAAGAGACAAAGGAATTGTTCCAAGAAATGCCTTGGAACTGTGAGAATTACTAGCTCCCATGGCTTGGAGTTACATTTGGCGAGCTGTTTCTGTGGGCCAATGAGACTGTGAGGTGAAATCAGAGTTGTTGTTGTTGTTGGTTTTTTTTTTTTTTCTGTTTCTCCAGACTATTTCATAACCCCTTGCCTTCTCTCTTTTCCAAGTTCTAAATTCAGACAAACATCTGCTAGCCGAAGCTCTGAGTTCAGATGAACTTGACTTGGATGCCAAAGGACTCGTCGAAAGCACACACATTTCCTATTTGCTGCAGGCAGAGTCCAGGCAGAAGCAGAGACTGTTAACCCACATACAGAGTAAGTCCGGACCGGGAACCCAGGACTTAGTCCAAGCCACCGAGGAGTCTGCACAGAGGGCTAGAAGGGCCATGCCTTCATGCCGCATGCGTGTGAGCCAGGCAGGAGCACAGTGTTTACAGACGCAGAGATCAGGCCTGCCCCACGAGGCTAATATAAGCGCTGCATCTGAGCCCCTCGGCCATCCTGTGTATGTGGTAGTCCAGGCCCTCTGTTCTGTGCAGTTCAAGCAAGTCAGTGTACACTGGCCTCTCCCCTGAGTGTGTTCAGTCACAGCCAGATTGTTCCAGAAGCCAGTAGCTGGAGCAGAGACGAAGGCTATTCAAGAAGCAAGAAACTTACATTCCTTATCCTGTTGTGTGAGGTGTTGTTTCTGGTACTGGGGAAGCAGCTCTCCTCCTTCCTCTGTGGAACTCAATATCCCGGCATGATTCCAGGGTATTGTAAAGTGCGTGCGTGCGTGCGTGCGTGCGTGCGTGCGTGCGTGTGTGTGTGTGTTTGTTTCTCATATATGCTAGGTCTTGCTGATCATTTGTGGGTGGAGTGGTTATAGATTTAAAATTAAGGTACCTCAGATCTTCCTTCCAGTGTTCCAGGTGCTAGAGACATAGAGCGAGCCGGGAAGATGGGTCTGTAAGTCCTCAGAACAGTGCACACCGCAGGTTGAAAAGTCTTTGAATTACACTGATCATGAAAATGCTAAACAGGGTTTGGGTTCCTCTGAGGAGGCTTGTGGCAAGACGTCATACCCATCGCAACTCTTTGTATTAATCCCAACATTTAAAAGGCTGAGGCAAGAGGACCACCATGAGTTCGAGGACCACCATGAGTTCGAGGCCCACCTGAACTACCGAGCAAAACCTTGTCTCAAAAAACAGAAAAAACAAAAACAAACAAACGCCGGGTGGTCGTGGCACACGCCCTTAATCCCAGGACTCGGGAGGCAGAGGCAGGCGGATCTTTGTGAGTTCGAGGCCAGCCTGGTCTACAGAGAGAGATCCAGGAAAGGCACAAAGCTACACAGAGAAACCCTGTCTCGGAAAACAAAACAAAACAAAAAACAAACAAACAGCAATTTCTTATCCAAGTAAGGAAATCCATGCTGTTTTCTTAGCCACCAGGCTCACAAGCCTTCTGTTCAACATACGTTCATTCCACAAGCATTTACTGAATGCCTACTCATGTCAGAAAAGTAGGTACCCAGTAAAGATCGGTACTCACTAAATCAGATAAGCTCCCCAGTCTTGAGGAGCTTAGGGTCTAGTTGGGGGAAGACAATGAAGAAGTGCATGGACAAACAGACAGTATCAGCACCGTAGTGATGAGTGCTCAGTAAAAGGGAAACCCAGGGACCTGACAGAGAGCGACTGAAGGCCAGGAGCCTGCACCTCGGGGGAGGGGCACGGTAGGTGTTCTGCAGAAGGTGACATTTGCCACAAGCAAGAGTCAAGGGTCAGTGTCCGGGGGCCGGAGAAGACAAGGAGCATGATGGTCCAGCAACAGCCCCACCTGGGCACATCCAGGGCAGAGAAAAATGCGGCATGGTGGCTGGAGGGGAGACAGGGCAAGTGGTCCACGCTGAGGGCAGAAGGCTAGGCAAAGGGCTGGGCCAAGGAGATGTAGAGACACCAGAAGGGAGTGTCATTTTGCTTGTATGTTTGATTTAAAAAAATGACTTTTAAGCAGGGTGGGTGTCACAAAGCAGATCTGTTTGGAGTCCTGATTTAATTCAGAACCCTGAAATGAGGAAGTAGAAACTGCCAGGGGCTGATCTGTCTTCATCTGCCCTTGTCTTAACTGATGACTTCACAATCCAGGGTAGCCCAGAGTCAAAAGGTAAAAATTTGTTCTGGTGTTAGGTCTTGAACCCACGACCTTTGGCATGCTAGGCAAGTGAGGCCCCCTGCCTTGGAGGTGAAATTCTTAGGTGAGTCACTTTCAGAATTTCACCAGTGATCCTCTAACTCTAACCCTGCAGGTAAAAGGACTGTAAAGGAAGATCAGACCCCAGCTAACAGTAAACTGCAGCTGGAACTTTTCTTACAGGACAGACAGAAAAAAAAGCTCCCACATCTAAGCTGAAACTCTGATGCACATGACAGGAGGAAGCTTCGCTCTGCATTCCTTATACCGGTTTGGATTTTTCCAAGTTGGGAAAGGAGGATTTCTTTGGCACGACAATAATCAATGCTTCTTTCAGGTCCGGTTAAGTAAGACGATGGATACGATGTCTCAACGCCTTGAAGCGCGTCATGCGCCAGCCCTTTCTAGCCACCCTCGGCCCTGCCCTCGGTTGATGGTGAGATCTTCTCGTTGGATGGGAGCCCTGAAGTTGAGGGTTTCTCAGGGCGTGTTGCTGTCCTATAGTTTTAGTGACGTGTTACGTGAGGTTTCCTTTGGAATCCCAGCAGCTAAGCTGACCAGAGCCACAGAAGGTCAGTTCAGGACACTTGAGCAGCTGACAGCCCAAGAAGACCTCTCTTGTTGTCTGATAGTGTGTTCTTGTTTCCGAAGCAAGGCTCAGCATGGCAGACAGACGGGCGTGTGATTCTGTTGCTGGTGGTGAAAGATGTAGCAAAGCTTGAGCTGAAGGAGTTGGTCTTCAGCACCCTAGGTCCTGTTTCCTCAGCTCCAGATGGATGATGGCATTCTGGGCTTACACAGCCTTGCTTAAGTGCTCACATTAGCAGCAGGATGGGGTTCCCACTGAAGCATCATCTCTTGTCAGAAAGCCAAGGCTTGTTCAGAATGAAAACAGAATTCTTCCCAAAGAGGCTAAATCGCTCGCACTAATTAGTCTCCGTGGTGGCGGGTGCGTGGGGTGTTACTGGTGGCAAAGCTGTGCCTGTGCTCTTCTAAATAAGGACAAGGGCTTCGTTCACAAGCAGAGGCACCCCACGAGTGGCCTTGATCCCTAAGACCCCGTGCTGGGCTCACATGCATGTGAGTCTCGCAGGGATTGTGAGACACTTCTTGTTGGATCCAGACACTCAGAACGAACACATTCAGAGTGCTTTGAAGAGTCCTTGTCATTGTGGACAATGTGGTGTCTATGTGTGGACCCTGCAGTCCTTCTCACGGGGTAGTGTAACGGGGTGAGTCTGACCCTCTGATCTTTCTCCCACCATGAACCGTTGGCGTGTTACACACAGTCTGTGTCAGCTGAAGATAGCTCACACACGCTATTTATTCTCTCTCTCTCTCCCAGTTTTTAACTATTTTTACCCAAGAATGATAGTCTGGTCCTTCCCTCTTCCCCTTTGGCTTTTTGAGACAGGGTCTCATGTAATCCAATCTGGCCTTGAACTTACTGTGTAGCCTTGTCTCAAAAAAAAAAGGAAAAAAAAAAAGTAATGCATAAAAATGGTCAAAGAAGTCTAAGAAATAGCTTTCCTAAGTCACCAAAAGAGTTGATTCTGGTGTGCACTTCTTCCTGACTGCTAGTCTCGTGCTCTGACCACAACCGTTCACCACTAGACCACACTTCCCTAAATAAATAACTACTTCTGCATGCTGGGGACAGGGCATGTGCGGCAGCACTTACGTACGTAGGCGGCACAGACAGCAGCCTTTCACTTAATGTTGCAATAACACAGGCCAAACCATGCACACCCAACTTCAAAAAGTTACCGAATGTCTTGACGCTGGTCAGGTTTCTCTACTGTCCCACCACGCAACAGAGCAAATCAGAAAGGCCTGCATGGCATAAGAAACATCTGGCCGGGCGGTGGTGGCGCACTCGGGAGGCAGAGGCAGGCGGATCTCTGTGAGTTCGAGGCCAGCCTGGGCTACCAAGTGAGTCCCAGGAAAGGCGCAAAGCTACACAGAGAAACCCTGTCTCGAAAAACCAAAAAAAAAAAAAAAAAAAAAAAGAAACATCTGCTGAGGAAAAAAACAAACAAACAAACCCCAAAACAACAACAACAACAACAACAACAACAAAAACGAATTTTCCTTCCTTCCTCTTTTCCTCCTCCCTCTCTTCCTTCCTTTCTTTCATTTCTTCCTTTAGCTCAAGATAGCCCCAAATAAGATAGCCCCAAATAAGATAGCCCCAAATTCCCTGCGTAGCCAAGGTTGAGTCTGAACTTCTGAACCTCCTACATTGACCATCCAAACTACAAGTCTGTGCTACTATCCTGGCTCCCCAGCTCCTCTTTTTGGTTTGGTTGTTTTTGTTTTGTTTTTACAAGACAAGGCCAGTCTCACTTTGTATCCAAGGGTGGCCTGGAACTCCCAGTGTAGCCCAGACTCAAAGCCCTCCTCCTTCCTCGGCATGCTGAGGGCTGGGATTACAGGCAGGACCTACAATCCCCTCTTTGAATTTGTTTTTAATTTGGGTTAAAACCAGACCAGAGATTCTATAGCCTTTTGACTTGTGATTTCCAGTGAGAGGAACTCAGCACACAGATAATCACTCACTGCCAAGGTTCTGGTGCTTCCTGCTCAGACTTGTCCAGAGCCCGGAATCCCTGCCCTACTGGGAGGCAGCACTACACTATGGGCTCTGGAGCACACACACTTAACTCAAAGTTCTTCTGACCTTTGCAAATGGCAAGGATAAGCTCACATGCAGGCACCCAGTAGTCTTTATTTTTAGGCTACAATGTGTTGTCCTTATTTTTAGGCTACAATGTGTGAGCTTCATTTAAAAAAAACTATTTTTAATTGGCAGGCATTGTATAGATTTGTGGAGGAGGATATTTTAATACATGTATACGTTTTGTAATGATTGAACCAGAGTAACTAGTATGTCTATCATCTCAAAGGTTTATAATTCCTTTGTGGGTAAAAGCATCTAAAATCCTCTCTTGTTTTTATAGATATTTTGAAATATATGTTATGAGCCAGGTTTAGTGGCATACACCTGTAATCCTGGCCCTTGGGAGGTGGAGGCAGGAGGTCAGGAGTTCAAGGTCATCCTCAGCTACATAGTGAATTTCAGCCAGCTTTGAGGCCCTGTCTCAAAACATGAAAGTGTGTGTGTGTGTGTGTGTGTGTGTGTGTGTGTGTGTATCTATTTAATAGAAGACCACAACCTCTTCTTCCTGCCTATTTGTATCTTTGTACTTCTCGGCCAACTTTCCCTGCCCTTCCAGCTCCTGGTAACCTGTTTTCCTCTTTCTACTTCCAAGAGTTTCACACTCTGAGATTTCAAATGTAAGTGAGATCATGTGGTATTTGTCTCTTGGTGTCTGGTTTACTTCACCTGGCATGATGCCCTGTAGGTTCCTCCATACTGTTGCAAATGACAGATTTCCTCTACCTTTTAAAAGAGCGAAAGTACTATTTTACTGTCCATGTACATATACTGTATTTTAAAAATTGATTTCTCTGTTGATGGACACAGCTGTTTCTATGTTCTGGCTACCGTGATGAATGCTGCTGTAAACGCCTGTACCAACACCCCTAGCACAATTTTTTTTTCTGCTTGCTTTTGGGTTTTGTGATGATGGGATTAAACTCAGGGTCTCGTGCACACTAGGTCAAGCCGCTTACCGCAGCCCCATAATATTCTATTGACTTACCTGTTTTCCCTGGGAGTCTTGGTTCTGTATGAAGGAAGGCTAGGTCCACCCCATTTATCAACATATATGTGTGTGTGTGTATGTATGTATATGTATATATATATATATGTCAGCATATGTGTATATATAAACACACACACACACACACACACACACACACACACACACAGAGGTTTTTTTGAGACAAAGTTTCTTTGTGTAGCCCTAGCTGTCCTGGAATTCACTCTGCAGACCAGGCTGGCCTCGAACTCAGAGACCTTCCTACCTCTGCCTCCTGAGTGCTGGGATTAAAGGCTTGTGCCACCACGCCAGGCCTGGTTCACCCCATTTATTACAGTTAGCTTCAGCCTCTACCCCAGTCCCTCAATAGTCTTTGTTAAAAGAATGAGAGAAGATGTTAATAGATGGTCTATCCCTTTCAAATTGTTTAATATGTGTAGGCATTTTGTCTGCATGTAAGTATGTGCAACATATGTGCCTGATGCCCAGGGAGGCCAGAAGAGGGCATTGCAATTGAAGCCTGGTCCTCTGAAAAAATATCCAGTGTTCTTAACCACAGAGCCATCTCTCCAGTCTCTAGCTTGTCCTTTTCAGAGGTCAGATGTATTAGGTGTCCAACACTCTGGCCATAATGGTGTGATGGTGTGTGTGGGGGGGGAGCAGGAAGAGCTAAGCTGTTCGGAGGAGAAAGGCTAACCCAAAGACTTCTTTTTTTTTTTTTTTTTTTTTTTAATTGCTAGAGGAGGAGTAGGTGATGTAGGAAATAAATCCTGGATATAAAATCTTGACATATCTTTGAGGTGTTGGCCGGAGCTACTTCAATCCTGAAGAGGAAGTAAATCAAATCCCTCTAGGTTTTCTCGGAGAGCCCCTGAGATGCAGTTATGAGTGGAAGGCAAGGCCAGACAGACCCAGGAATTCAAAGCTTGACCTACTTTGTCGAAACTAATAAGAGGAAAGATGTCTGCATAATCTCTGTGTGTGTGTGTCCTTCTGTCTCTCTTTTCCTGTCTCTCTCTTGCATAGTAAAGGGCAGTGGAAGCACATGACAGACGTTAGAATTCCGAGAGCTGAAAGCCACGAAATCACTTCAGGATCGAGCAGCTACAAGAAGCCCAGTGCTTGTGTATCGCGTTGTTCTCTTTCCCCCTCCCCCCTTCTTTCGAGTGAGAAAAAAAAAATAGGTGCCTAAATTCCCACCAACATAAACCAATGACATACAATGATGAAATCCTGTTTTCACCTCTGCCTGTGACAGGGAAGGCAAAAATAGCAAGTGGCCTATTTCCACGAATCCCCGCCTCCCTGCCCTCCCCGCTCCCGCCGGCTTTGGATCTCTAAGAATGGAGTCTAGCGCACAGCCAGGAGCCAGCCGGGATCAGCCCCCGGACCCGAGGGTGATGTCAGGCGGCGGGAGCGGCCGCAGCCCGGCCAGAGAGGCCGCGCGGCCCTTGGGGAGCAGGGAGGGCGGGTGGCCTCGATGGGCGGACCGTGCACCCGGCCGCGCCGCGTCGCCTGGAGACGGCCCCGGCGGCGCTGTGTTGCTGTAAACAGCCGCTTCGCTGTTACTATCTATAGCAAGATCGCCTAGCTCCCGGGTGCGGCGGCCCGAAGCAGGTTTGCGGTCCTGCGCCCCTTGCGCCCCTAAAGGTCCCTCCGCTGCCCTAATCCTCGCTAGCCTTTTTTGGAACGCCCACCGGTGGGCTCGATCCCCCCGGGACCCATAGAATGGAACTCAGTGGCACCTGAGTTCTGCGAGGACCTGCGGTTTCCGTACCCCAGGGGTGACCGGCGCTCCGGGGCCGAGCCCAGTCGGTCTAACACGGCTTGTCCTTTGCAGAAGGACGGGAGGCTGAGGGCATGTAGGGGTGGGTGTGTTCTACACTGAAGCACCTGGCATCCCCCAAAGTTCCATCTTCCAAGACTCAAGAGCGGTGCTCAGGTCCCAGAAGCCAAAATCTCCCCTCCGCACAGCTGGGCACGGTGCTCTCAGTCCCCTCGGGTCCCCCTCCCCCGCCAAGTCCGAACTGGAAAATCACCCGCTGCCGGCTCCCTGTAAGCGAGGTTTCATGCTTGGATTCAGCCCCCCACCTTCCCAGCACCGACTTGCTTTCTCTCCCAGAGCTCACCTCACTTGGTAATTCGGAGCAGCCCCCTGCCCACTGACAACCGCCCCCCTCCCACCGCCCTCTAGCCCCAACTCAAAACCAAGCAAACGACCCCTTCGGGCATCCTTGCAGGGAGGTTTTGCATGATGTTTACCCGCCAGTGTCTCCGGGGACTGACAGTCACCCTGATAGCTCAGAGTGGCTAAGGGCCGGGGGATGGGGGTGCTTTCTTCCTTTAAAAACACGAATGAATGAATGAATGAATGAATGGACTCAGTATCATAGGTGAAGTAGGCTATTGTACACTTATTTAGAATCCTTTACTTGCTTCCAACCTCAGTCCTAGTGTTACTCGAGGCCAGGGGCTGGAGCGAGGGGCTGAGAAATTGATATCCCCCCACACACACTGATTTGCGGTGGGCAGACTTTCCTTTGGGATCAGAGGCTTCGGGTCTTTAGGACTGCGTACCTGTTTCTCCTAATACCAGATTCAGAAATGTCCCAGATTTCTGGACTATGGAAAGGAGGCGGCCCCCCCCAATCCCCCCCACCCCACCCCCCGTCGCATGCCCTGACCCTGGGAACAGGGTCCACATTGAATCAGGTGAGAATGTTCGCTCGCCTTCTCTGCCTTTCCCGCCTCCCCTCCCCCGGCCGCGGCCCCCGCTCCCCCCGCGCTGCACCCTCAGAGTTGGCTGCAGCCGGCTAGCAGTTCCCGTCAATCCCTCCTCCCTCCCTCCCTCCCTCCTTTACACAGGATGTCCATATTAGGACATCTGCGTCAGCAGGTTTCCACGGCCGGTCCCCGTAGTCCTGGGGGGACTATCCCCGAAAATCCTACACGCGGAGAGTCCGGGAGACCCCCTAAGACCCCTATTGTGAACACTCCCGGGTGAAAATTCCATGCCGAGACGGGGGGGGGGGCCGGCGACCTGGGGCGCGGAGTTGACGACAGGGCGGGCGCAGAGGGCCTTGGGGCGCGCGTCTCTCCGCCTTCGCCACAGTTCCGCCCAGTGACGTAGGAAGTTCATTCACAAGCTTCTATAAAGGCACCGGCTGAGGCGCCTACTACTCCAACCGCGACTGCAGCTAGCGACTGAGAAGACTGGATAGAGCCGGCGGCGCCGCGAACGAGCAGTGACCGCGCTCCCACCCAGCTCGGCTCGGCAGCTCGCACCAGTGTCAACCCCTGGACCCCTCGCCGGGATTTCCCTAAACCTCGACCATGATGTTCTCCGGTTTCAACGCCGACTACGAGGCGTCATCCTCACGCTGCAGCAGCGCCTCCCCGGCCGGGGACAACCTTTCCTACTACCATTCCCCAGCCGACTCCTTCTCCAGCATGGGCTCCCCGGTCAACGCACAGGTGAGTTTGCCTTCGTGCAGCCGCCAGCTCCGCGCTGAGGGTCGCAGAGGAGGGGGACACCCGGGTGGGACACTCAGGGATGTCAGTTGGAGGGGGCTTTCGCTTTTTGGCTCAAGAGGGAAACTGGGGAGGTCAGAGAAGCCCTAGCCTGGAGATCCAGGACTTGTCTGAGCGCGTGCACGCTTGTCATAGTACGACTTAGTGCCCCCTTCCCGCGCGGCAGGTTTATTTTGAGTGGCCTGCGCTCTTCCCTTGGTGACTTGTCTCTGAGATCAGCCGGGGCCAAAGAGTCTCGAGCTAAGACTCGCTAAGTAGAGCCTGAGAGGCGGCAAACAGTGGCAATGCCCCCTCCTGGGGCAGCCTGGAGCAGGGAGGAGGGAGGAGGGTGCTGCGGGCGGGTGTGTAAAGCAGTTTCATTGATAAAAAGCGAGTTCATTCTGGAGACTCCGGAGCGGCGCCTGCGTCAGCGCAGACGTCAGGGATATTTATAACAAACCCCCTTTCAAGCGAGTGATGCTGAAGGGATAACGGGAACGCAGCAGTAGGATGGAGGAGAAAAGCTGCGCTGCAGAATTCATGGGAGGAAACTGGGAGAGCTTTTTGTCTCGGATGAGATACATACAGGAAGACACAAGCAGTCTGTGACCCGAATGCTTCCCCTTCCCTCTCCCTGCTGCATGCGACACTAAGGCTACTTTAGCTCCACCTGTATCTGGAACCTCCTCGCTCACCTCTCCACTCTCCTCTTTTTGTTTTGTTTCAGGACTTCTGCGCAGATCTGTCCGTCTCCAGTGCCAACTTTATCCCCACGGTGACAGCCATCTCCACCAGCCCAGACCTGCAGTGGCTGGTGCAACCCACCCTGGTCTCCTCCGTGGCTCCATCGCAGACTAGAGCTCCCCATCCCTACGGAGTCCCCACCCCGTCGACTGGGGCTTACTCCTCCAGGGCGGGATTGGTGAAGACCATGTCAGGCGGCAGAGCGCAGAGCATTGGCAGAAGAGGCAAAGTTGAGCAGGTGAGCAGCGATTCTGGACCTGAGGTTGGGGGGAGGGGGCGGGGTCACGGGGTGTGTGTGTCAGGATAGAGAGGGCAAAACCTGCTGCAGCTGACTGCACTTCCGGACCTGGAGCCGTGGCTCCAAGCCCTTTTCCCTTCCTTGTCAGATTCTGATGGTTGGCCCCAAGAAGTACTCTAGACAGTTTCCCACGTCGTTCTTTAGCCCGGGCGCTTCTTTGTTCCTTGGCGAAAGATCTTACTTTATATGCAAATCACACTCAGCCTGCCAACTGCAGGTTAGAAAAACTGCTTCACCACCAAGAGGTGCGAGCGCTGTTCGAGCCAGTTCACTGGGGGTAGCTGCATGGAGGTGACGCCGCCAGACAATCACACTGAGTGTTGGTCTTCTTTTAATTGTTATTCTAGTTATCTCCCGAAGAGGAAGAGAAACGGAGAATCCGAAGGGAGAGGAATAAGATGGCCGCGGCGAAGTGCCGGAACCGGAGGAGGGAACTGACTGATACTCTCCAAGCGGTAGGTAGAGCCTGCTGGCTACTTCTGCAGCTTCCAAGTTGGAGGCTGGGACTAAGGCATCAGGGTCCTTGAGCAAGACTGTGTCTTACGCTTTTCCTTCATCTCTCCCTGTGCAGGAGACCGACCAACTTGAAGACGAGAAGTCTGCGCTGCAGACGGAGATTGCCAATCTGCTGAAGGAGAAGGAAAAACTGGAGTTCATTTTGGCAGCCCACCGACCTGCCTGCAAGATCCCCGACGACCTGGGCTTCCCAGAAGAGATGTCTGTGGCTTCCCTGGATTTGACTGGGGGTCTGTCTGAGGCTGCCACCCCAGAGTCGGAGGAGGCCTTCTCACTGCCTCTTCTCAATGACCCTGAGCCGCGCAAGCCATCGCTGGAGCCAGTCAAGAGCGTCAGCAATATGGAGCTGAAGGCCGAGCCTTTCGATGACTTCTTATTCCCAGCTTCCTCCAGGCCCAGTGGCTCCGAGACCGCCCGATCTGTGCCAGACATGGACCTGTCCGGTTCCTTCTATGCAGCAGACTGGGAGCCCTTGCACAGCAACTCCCTGGGGATGGGGCCCATGGTCACGGAGCTGGAGCCCCTGTGCACCCCGGTGGTCACCTGCACTCCCAGCTGCACTACTTACACGTCTTCCTTTGTCTTCACCTACCCCGAGGCTGACTCGTTCCCGAGCTGTGCAGCCGCCCACCGGAAGGGCAGCAGCAGCAATGAGCCCTCCTCTGACTCCCTCAGCTCACCCACACTGCTGGCCCTGTGAGCAGTCAGGGAAGGGGAGGCAGCCGGCATCCACAAGTGCCGCTGCCTGAGCTGGTGCATTTCAGAGAGGAGAAACACGTCTTCCCTCGAGGGTTCCCGTAGACCTAGGGAGGACCTTATCTGTGCGTGAAACACACCAGGCTGTGGGCCTCATGGACTTGAAAGCATCCACATGTGGACTCAAGTCCTCACCTCTTCCGGAGATGTAGCAAAAAACAAAAAACAAAAACGCATGGAGTGTATTGTTCCTAGTGACACCTGAGAGCTGGTAGTTAGTAGCATGTGAGCCAGGCCTGGGTCTGTGTCTGTTCTCTTTCTCCTTAGTCTTCTCATAGCATTAACTAATCTGTTGGGTTCATTATTGGAATTAACCTGGTGCTGGACATTTTCGGATTGTATCTAGTGCAGCTGATTTTAACAATACCTACTGTGTTCCTGGCAATAGCGTGTTCCAATTAGAAATGACCAATATTAAACTAAGAAAAAGAATAGAACTTTATTTTCCAGTAGATAGAATGAAATAGCTATATCCATGTACTGTAGTTTCTCGTCAACGTCAATGTTCATCGTGATGTTACTGATCATGCATTGTTGAGGTGATCTGAATGTTCTGACATTAACAGTTTTCCATGAAAACGTTTTATTGTGTTTTCAATTTATTTATTAAGATGGATTCTCAGATATTTATATTTTTATTTTATTTTTTTCTACCCTGAGGTCTTTCGACATGTGGAAAGTGAATATGAATGAAAATTTTAAGCATTGTTTGCTTATTGTTCCAAGACATTGTCAATAAAAGCATTTAAGTTGAATGCGACCACCTTGTTGCGCTTTTTGTCCTAAGAGTGATGTATGGTTTCCAGAAGGCATTCGTGGAGACCAGTTTGTCAAGATGGGTAGGTCCTGGAGGGAGACACACCTCTTGTCTGTTCCCTTTTCACACAGAGGGAAACGCTAGTTCAGGATATTTTACAGATATGTGTGTTCATATTGCATTGCTAAGATTTTCTACCTACCTGCCCTGGGGGCTGAAAGCTGCGTGTAACAGCTTGAGCAAGGACATGTCTTCCTGCTTCCCTTTTCTGCCATTTGGAGGGAGCGTTCTTAAATTTATGTGCTCATCTTACATTTAGCAGTTTTCATGGGAAAGGAATCCTTTGAACAGAGCCCAGTTCGATAAAAACTATTTCAACTTTATGTATGTATGCATGTATGTATGTATGTATGTATGTATGTATGTATTGTTTAAGATAGGATCTTGCTAGGTAGTGCAGGGTGGCTTTGAACTCACAATAATCTTCTTGCCTCAGGCTTGTCACTGCTGGTTATTACAGACAACCAGCAAGCTTAGCTTTTTATTCCTACAAAAATCACATGAAGGTTGACTCTTATCTAAAAAGTGGGTGAGCTGAGGGACAGTTGAATCAAATGTCCTTCCACACTGCAAACCAAGCTGCTGCTTCCCACTCTTGTCCAATCTATTAGGCTGAACTGCCTCTTTTTTAAAAAACTAAGCTTTAAAATTATATTTATTTGTTTATGTGTGGAAGGCTTTCATGTACCATGGCACTTGAGGTCACAGGACAACTTCCAGAAGCTACGGGTTCTGGGGATTGAACTCAGGTTTTCAGGCATGGTGACAAGCATCTTTACCCACGGAGCCAATCTTGACAGCCTTGAGCTGCCTCTTTTTTTTTTTTTTAAGGTGTATTTATTTTTATTTTATGTGTTAGAGTATTTTGCTGGCATGTATGTCTGTGCACCATGTGCATACAGTGCCACAGGGACCAGAAGAGGGCGATGGATCCCTTGGAACTGGAGTTAAGAGACAATGGTTTTAGCCTCCATGCTGGTGCTGGGAACCTGAATCCGGGTCTTCTGCCACCTCTCCAGCCCTCCTGAACTGCCTCTTAATACTTGGCTTTAAAAGTTGTCCCTTCAAGCCGGGCGGTGGTGGCGCACGCCTTTAATCCCAGAGGCAGAGCCAGGCGGATCTCTGTGAGTTCGAGGCCAGCCTGGACTACCAAGTGAGTCCCAGGAAAGGCGCAAAGCTACACAGAGAAACCCTGTCTCGAAAAACAAAAACAAAAACAAAAAAAAGTTGTCCCTTGAGTCCAATGCCTTGGGAGGCAGAGGCAGGTGGATCTATGTGAGTTCCACGACAGCCAGGGCTACACAGAGAAACCCTGTCGTGAAAAACCAAAAAAAGTTTTCCCTTGGTTAAAAACAACAAATTTTCAATTGTTTGTTTGTTTGTTGAGATAGGTCTAATGTAGTCTAGTCTGACCTCAGGCTTGCTATGTCGGTGAGGCTGCCCCAGAACTCCTGATCTTTCTGTTTATATCTTCCAAGTGCTTGGATTACAGGTGTGCACCATCATACCTGGCTTGAGTTCCTCTTCCTAACATATGTTCAGTTAGTTGAACTTTTTTTTTAATTCTTT
Organism: Peromyscus eremicus; assembly: GCF_949786415.1. Lineage (NCBI taxonomy): Eukaryota > Metazoa > Chordata > Mammalia > Rodentia > Cricetidae > Peromyscus > Peromyscus eremicus. Next base: position 83,528,861 of record NC_081430.1, read on the forward strand.
TTTTTTGTTGTTGTTGAACTTTTTATTCTTAGAAGGAAAAAAGGGGAAGATATTGATCTCTGGCACAGTGAAACATAAATTCTAATTTCTGAAGTTATTTTAACACCATGTATATAATTCAGATTACGGTTGGGGGAGGAGCTGACAATTCAAAGATCTCGAGGAACACAAATAATGGCTGGTCGTTCTGTGAATAAAGGTTATATAATAGCTCCGGAGGGAGAAGTCAGTGGACTCTGAATAAGCTTTAGCTTATTCACTTTATCGTCTCAGAGGAGAACATGACCTTTGTCTGGGATGCCTCTGGTAATGCTGCTCACTTGCGTACACGTACAAACCACAATGAACGGAGACTGAGTCCCACCCTTTGCTCCCTTGGCTGGGTGGAAGGGGAGCTTCAGGCTCACTAGTGGTAATGAAACTCACTTAGTGGTCACGGTGGGCTTCATACTCTGTCAAGTTACATTTTCATTTCAAATGACAGTCTCCTTACACTTGCTTGAGCTGCTGCTCTTACCATAATGATCAACACATCAAAGCAACTCAAGTCTCTCTAGAACATTCCCTACAGCACACACCATTTGCACACTGCTTTGGACAGTCTTGAATTAAGAGTGGCCTTGTTGGTACATCAATAATCCCAGAGCTGAGGTGAAGGGCTCACCGTGAGTGCTGGGTTACACTGTGAGATCCTATATAAATAAAATGTAATGTAAAAAAAAAAATGGTTTAGGCCGGGCAGTGGTGGCACACGCCTTTAATCCCAGTACTTGGGAGGCAGAGCCAGGTAGATCTCTGTGAGTTCGAGGCCAGCCTGGGCTACCAAGTGAGTTCCAGGAAAAAGGCGTAAAGCTACACAGAGAAACCCTGTCTCGAAAAACCAAAAAAAAAAAAAAAAAAAAAAAAAAAGTTTAGGTTCATTATTTGCTGCTTAAAGGGAAAAGATACTTTAATGTGGTCTCTAACTTGAGAATTAATGTAATGCTTATAAGGACCCAGTGAACTTCTTTAAATGTGTGGTGATATTGACCTGAGAGAGATTTCCCAGATAGGGAAGAACGGCATAGGAAAGTAGCTCGCCCTGGGGGCCTTACTACTGGTCCTGGCAGTCCCAAACTGACTATGGAAGAAGAGCATCATTTTTCCTTTGGCAGCCTCAGTACAAACCCTTCCTCCAGTTCACCACAGCCCAGGCCATACTCCATCCACAGGAGAGCATTGACACTCTAAGAAGATGGTGTCTCTAAAAGGCTTCTCAGAGTTCATGGGATCCCCCCATAAGACTCACCTTCCAAGCTCCCTGCCAGCTACTTCCATGGTCTAGAGGGAAGAAAGGAATACCTTTCCTGTCTAGCGAAAGCACTCCTTCCAAATCCCTCAATGACTCCTGAGGATGATTGAGACTGAGAACACCAGCTCTCTTTTGGGAAACACTTCCACGACTTCTCAGAAGATGTGGTCTCAAACTGATTTCAATGAAATAACCACCTGCATGTCTCCATTACCACTAACATTGATACAGACCTGTGCGCACAACAGAAAGGGGGCATTTCCGTTTGGGGACCACGTCTAGTCTGACCTCCCAATGGATTCTAAGACCTCGTTCAGGGCTATAATACAGGGTTAATGAATGTTTTGCTCAGTGGGTGAATGAGCAAATCCTACATTCTTTCCACAACCAGAAAGGTAGTCTGTGCACGCTCTGTGACTTCTGCTCCAGTCCTGTGTCCCTCCACCCCCTCCGGGAGGTTAGGCAATAGGAATGTTACATCTTTTACATTTGGCTGCAAACACACACCCCACTTCTATCCTTCATTTCTGGAATTCCTTCCTTGCCTCCCCTAGATTCCTTCTGCCATTTCAGCAAAGTGAATTTGCAACTGTGTGCTGACTGAAATTAATTTTAGATGATAGAAGAAAAAATATTCACCTTTGTAGAATATCAGACAACAGGCTCCACGTAGTCTTTGCTCACCCCTACGTCTCATGCAATTATCAAAATTAAAGGGAAGAGCTTTTTGTCCCTAATAACAGTTATTTTGTATCAACAGCAATTCCCATACGTGAGTGAAAGTAAATCAGTCTTGCTGTGTTTAATTAAGGGAAAGTCTAATGAAATGATCTGAAGTTTCAATGTCTCTGAATGTCTAAAAGAAACAATGTCTAAAAAAGAAACAGAAGCAAAAGCAACCTGTGTACAAGATTCCCCGCCAGCAATTCCTCAGAGGGTAAGGGATGGGGTGACATTTGACTGCTGAAGCAGGCTCTTTAAATGGTGCTGAGTTTGCTATTAACAGTAATGAGCTGACCCTTGATAATTCTTCGGCTCCTCTCAGTCCCCATACCCTATAAACACACAGCTCACGGCACTTCCTTCGATTCTGGACGCATCTAGCACTCATTCCTTCAACAAGGTATTTTTGGTGCTGCTGGGCCTCTATCTAGCTCTCTTTGCCCAAACTGGATACTTATTGACATTCAGGGCTCAGCTCAAAGCAAGTGTCCTTCTAGATGCCTTCTCTGATCATTCTATCTAGGCTGTCTTCTACACATGCTCCGTCCACGTGACTTTCTCATGATCCCGATTTGGGTTTCCACAGCAGTTTTCATTAGCTGCAATATCCAGTCTAAGTTTTCTTTTACTTAAAAAAAAAAAAAAATGCCTTGCCTCGCACCATTGATCTCCCATGAAAGCAAGGACCTTTTGTATCTTGATCACAGCCATGGACCCAGTGTCTCTTAGGGTTATTGAATGAATGAAAATAGATGAATGAACGCAGATGAAAATTATAAAATGTCAGAGTATTGTTGGAACTTAGGAGTGAAGATTAACTTTATAGACTTCTTCCAGAGTAGAAGAGCACGTCTCATTATTAAATACAAATTCCCAGGCTGGAGAGAAAGCTCAGATGTTAGCACTCACTTCTCTTCCAGAAGACCCAGGTTCAATTCCCAGAATGGGTGGCTCACAACTGCCTATAACTCCTGCTCCAAGGGGGATCCAACACCTCTGGTTTTGGTGGGCACTAGCACTCACATACACATATGCACACACATACATATATATATATTCATTAAAAGTAGAGTAAATAAAATTTAAGCAACAATAAATTACACACTGTCCAGATGGCTTAGCAGATAAAAGAGCCTGGTGACCTGAGTTCCACCCTGGAACCCATGTAAAGGTAGGAGAGAAGCAATGCCACTAAGTTGTCCCCTGACCCCTACATTGGTCCACCCACACTCATTTAAAAACTTGCTCTAAGAACGGTGGTTCACATTTATAATTCCAGCACTGGAGAGGCTGAAGCAAGAGCATAGCACAGCTACATAGTGAATTCCAGGCCAGCCTGGGCTACAGAGTAAGACTCTGTTTTGGTCTTTTGTTTGTTTTAAACAAACAAGTCAACTACTGAATGGAGACAAATCAATCCAATCCTCCTTAAAGAAAAATCGACATGTTGTCACTTTGGTATAAAACTTTCGGAGTATGATACAAGCCCATTTGAGTTCATTTGGTGTGTTGGAGGATGCAACCTATAATTTAGTCTGCATCAGAATGGGGGAGTAAGAGTTAGCCTTTCCCGTTATCAATAGCAGTATCATTAGCCAAGAGAAGGTCCAGACCTGACAAGAACCAGGTGGAATAGATGCATTAGATACTGGTGAATGACTTCTGTCTCTGGAAGGGGCCAGTTGGATGGAGTCCCATTGTCTTTGCACACAGGAAAAATCAACAGAAATCTAAACCAGCTTAGTTGTGACACAATCCATTTCCATGGTTCCACACACCCACTTATGGACTAAGCTAAACTACCTCTTCTTTGTCCAAAAAGCATTGTCCTGTGACTGGAGAAGACAGAGCAGAAAGGGTTCTGGCTATTGTCCCGAGGAGGCTGGCTGGTCTGGTCACCGGCTCTGCCTCATAAGCCCTTTCTAACTTTTACTCCTGGTGCATGGGTTTGATTAAAGCAGCTGACTAGAAGCCTGGGGACCCGCAGGTGTCTAATTGTTGGTTACGTTAGAAACAGTTCGTTCTAGAAACAAGCCCAGAGGCTCAGGATGTAGTGGTACAGGGCTTGCTAGCTTGTGCGAGGCCCTGGGTTGGCTTCCCGGCACTGCGAGATAAACAAACATTAGCAGTAAGTCTGTGTGGAAACAGTCCAGTTTCAAAGGCCTGGGAAAGCAGCACTTTTATCCTAAGTGTAAGTGGCCTGGACTCAGGTTGCCACGTTTACCTTGGGGAGCAATTATGATCAGTTCTGAAAAAAAAAAAAAACATGATGTATTTGGGGGCTTTTTAACCAGTCATATGACTATCATCACAGGTAAATTTATCAGGACAATGTGATAAGTTAATCTGGAACTGAGGAACTGGATCCAATATCGTAAAGTGTTCCAGAATATAGACTTAGTTCTGAATCCTGGCTCCTTGACCTTAGACAAATTTAAGTACTCTGAACTCGGTTTTCTCAGTGGCAAAACGGAAATGGTAATTGTGCCTGTCTATTGAGACTGTTATGAGCATTCAGCAAAGCAAACTGGCATGTAGAGAGGGTTCATTACAGCTCCGAGGCATGCAGAAATATGATAGAAGAGTTGGTTGTTATGATTTTCAGGAGATGGCAGTTGGTCCGAGAAACAAATAGGGGCTTTATTTCATAGAATAACGAGGTTCTGGGTGCCTACTGGATACCTTGCATTGGATTCAGAAGTGAGCAAGACACAGTTGTGTTTTCAAAGATTTTAGAACTCAGTAAGAGTGAAAGACATATAAACACATACATTATAATACATGGTAACAGCAGAGATACCAGGTTTGAGGGATGTAAGGAAGAAAGGAGTGAGGTACTCTAATAGGGAGAGTTTCTAGGTGGCCTCTGAGTTAGGCTTTGGATGTGAATGAGGTAGAGATATTCAAGGTATTGAACCACTCCAAAGGCACAGACTCATAAAATAATGAATTTGGTTTTGCTAGGCTAAGGCTATAAAATGCATGGGGTGGAGCTAAGTGGAGGGAGGGTGGGGACGTACCATTTACGTCAATATTGCAGCCTCAGCGTGGAGGAGGCTAAAGGTGGGTCCAGAAGAGATAACTGTGGCCATATGAGGCTGGTATTTAGTTAGTTCAGTTGTTCGAAGGCTTAGTGAAGGAAGTAGGGGTGGGAATGGAGAGGGCACAAATGGTAATTAAGAGGAAGGACTGCCCAGACTTGGTGATGGAGTGGATGTGGGTGGTGAGGGAGTAGGAGGGATTTAAGTTCAGTTCTAGGTTTACCAAGCTTGACACACAGGTAGGCTTATGGTTCCCCCAGTGACTTTCTGTGCATAGAGAGAAGCAAGGGCTTGGGGGACATGGAAGTTAAGTTGCACGTGGAACACGCTAGGTTTGCAATGCCTGTAGGATCCACCCAGGGGGAGATGGAGGTAGTCGCAATAACCCAACAGAAAATGAGATGAGTTGATGGGGTGTATTCAGAGCTCGGAGTTAGCATCAAACCTGTGGCCCTGGGGTAAAGTTTCACATGAGCCTGTTATGTGCCAGGCTCTGCTTTATACAGGCACAGTTCTGGGCCAGGGACCCTGTTGGCTCTGCTAATCAGTGTGCCTTTAGCAACTGGTACTGGATAGGCACAGAATCATTCTCTTGTCAAATGGGTGTCTCATTTGATCCTCACAACACAACAGTCCAGTGAGACAGATGTTAGTCTCTTCATTTCACAGGTGTGGAATATGAGCCAGGAAACAGTCAGCACATTGGCCAAGGGCCACAGCTGGAAAGTAGCAGATCAGAGATTTGAATATACACTGGGTAACTCCAAAAGCCCAAACTACATTACTGGACCATTAGAATTTGACTCTAGTTATATGATCTACTCTTCTGAGATCATTTTTTATGCCCATCAGGGATTGGGTGGAGAGGGACTCAGCAAGTAGAGAGAGTGCTTGCTGCCAAGCCTGACGACCTGAGTTCTTCGATCCCAAGGACCCACACAACTGAAAGAAAGAAGCAGCTCTACAAATTGTCCTCTGACCTTCACATACACACAGGACAAATAAATAAATGCACCCTGGGGGCTGAGGCAGCGAGACCTCCGTGTTGTCCATTTCTTTATTTGTGTATGGGTGTGCACTTGTGTCATGGTGGTGTTGAGGTCAGAGGGCAACTTTGGGGAGTCGGTTCTCTCCTTCCATCTCTACATGGCTTCCAGGGATCAAGTTCACCAGGCTTGCTCTGCAAGAGCTTTACCAGCCGAGCTATCTTGCTGGTCCCCTTAAACCGATTTTGTTTGTTTTTTTGAGAAAGGGTCACTGTAGAGCAGTGCATGTAATATTGTCATATTTTGTCATGCTATTGGCAAATGTGCATTGTAGTGAACACATTTACTATTTTTATTAGATGTTCTCTTCTTGTGTGTGTGCTCTTGCAAATGGAAGATTTCTTTAATATTGTTTGCTTTGAAACTAAAGGACAATCAGGAAAACTCCACACCGGCTGTATGATGTGGTGGTGGCAGAGTTAAGCTTCCCTCCTGCTTCTGAGGGACAAGGCAGCCAGCACTAACTTGAGCTCACAGTGTGTTAAACACTGCTCTAAACACTATTTAACTTTTTTTTTCTTTCTAAAAGGGGGTGGGACTGGAGAGATGCTTCAGCGGTGAAGAGAGCTGCTCTTGCCGAGGACGTGAGTCTGGTCCTCAGCACACACATCCACCGGGCATACCTGTACACATGTGCACAGACACATTAATAAAAAATACTAAAGAAATGTTTATTAAAAATATTCACAGGGCTGGGGCTGTGCTCTAGTTGCTAGAGTGCTTGCCTAGCATGAAAGAAGCGCTGGGTTTGAGCCCCAGAACTGTGGTATCGTGGCTCGTACCTGCTTTCTTGCCTTTTCGGAAGTGAAGGCAAAAAGATCAGAAGTTCAAGGTCATTTCACAGCTACACAGTGAAGTCCAGATCAATATGGGACACGTGGGACTTACAAATACACAAAACAGTCACAAGTACCCTCTAAGATAGGTCTTGATATTACGCTTACTTTATAGGTAATGACAGTCTAGGGCACAAAAAGACTGTGGCCTGCACTTTATCATCCACCTGGCAGCGCTGGAATCTGAGCCCCAGGCAGAGTCCCCAACGCCTGCGTGCTCAGAGGCTGGTAAAGGAAAACCAATTCTGCAACAACCTTGCAGGCCGATGAAACGCTCGGGAGGCATCTCAGGCACCTCATGGGGGTCTCGGCGTCCCTGCACCCTCCCTCTCCGCACCCTGCGGGCGCCCGCGCCTCGCTCTGCCAAGGCCAAGGTGTCTCCTAGCCCTTCCCAGCTTCCGGCCCTTTGCTCCAGGTCAGCTCGCTCCGGGCAGGCAGCGCCAGCAGCCCGCCAGTCCTCTATTTACTGTTTGGTTTCCACGGTGACACGTAGGCGCCGTCAGAGCCTCCCGTCAGCGGCTCCCACCCGGCGCCGTGACGTCTGCCCGCCGCTTCCGCTCTGCCCATATTTGGAAAGGCGCGGCGGGTGGGGAAGGGCTGGGAGCCGGACTCCCGCGGCGCCCCGCCCTCTGCCCGGCTCCGCCCCCGCGCGGGCCCGCGGTGCCCTGGGATGCGCACCCCTCCTCCTACCCCGACCCTGCGGAGGCGGGCGGGCGGGGGGGGGGGGCTCGGGTCGTCAGCATCCCCCGGTCTCTGCTCCTGGAGGCTGCAGTCAAAGCTCAGGGCCTGGCTCATCTGTTTTCGGGTGGGTGATCGGGGATCACGATTTTCTCCCCCTGTGCCCGGAAATCCTGGAAGCAGTCGTGGCAATCGTGGTCTAACCCTCGCTCTCTTTGATACACTTGAAGTTCAGAGTCTGGTCCGTGGTGCAGTGGAAAGCTCTAAGGCAGACGTTCTGGGGTCGGTGTTTTCCCCCTGGAACATAAGTGACCTTGGGAAGGCCAATATGTTCTGGCTGGGGGCGGGGCCGTTCTTTTTGCAGCCCCGTCAGCGAGCTGGCGAGGTCTTCCGTCACCTTCTAACTGACCCCCTCCTGGTGACATAATTTCAAAGTGGGTGAAGTTCTCGAAGACCCCTGCAGTTTTTAATGCCTGCGCTAGTTGTATCATCTGTGTGTCTCCTGGGACTTGCTCATCTTAGACGCTTAATTTACGTTAGTGACTGATAATTGAATGGATCCTAGGCAGGTTTCACCTTCATAAGTCCGGACCCCGCAATTCCTTTTACAGGCGGAGGGAATATTGAGATGATTAATAGTCGCGCGGCAGGGTTGCTGATGTAAAGCGATTTGCGGATGTAAAGGGCAATAAACATGCGGATGTAAAGGAATCCATCGAGATTCCAGAAGTCTCTGAAGAGCCGTGGGTGTGTGCGGCAGGGCCGTGGAGGCGGGGGTGGGGTGGGGCGGGCAGTGCCGCAGTGGCTACAGCTGGGTACTCCGTGGCAATTAACGAGATTGTGTAGGGCTAATTCTTCGGGAGACCTATCTCCCCCCAACGCCGACACACACACCCCTGCCCTGCCCTGCCCTGCCCTGCCTTGCCCTGCCCTGGTCGCCCACGCCTCCCAGACCTTTTGGCCATAGGAGTGGGTGTTTTCCAGAATTTCAAAGCTGGAAGGGACTTCAAGAGATTAAACTTATTTCATAGACAAGGACACTAAAGCTCATAGAAGTTGGCTCACCTAATCAAGCTTGAACAGATAGCTAGAAACATGAAAGTCGGATCCCTGGCTTTAAACTGTGCTCTTCCCTCTCATGAATGGGTATCGAGGTATGTCCCAACCTGAGCTTAGGTGACTGTAGGACCCTATTACTTGTCTTAGCTGGTGTACGGTTAGGCCAAACATTACATTTAGGGTACCTAAGGATGCCCACTGTCACAGCTCAACAGCAGGACTGGGACGATTGTCATGAGGCGTTTTCTCCTGAAAACCATTCCTCTTGACCGTGGCGGGATCTTTGTCTAGAGAAGGGTCCGAACTGCAATCCGCGGTGCCGAAACCCGCCTGTATTTCCTATTCATACCCAAGCTGCAGGCAGAATGCTGGGGCTGCAGCTGGTGAATAGGCTGCAGGACCAACCCTATCTATCCATCCTGCTGCGTGGAAGGCTTCTTGGTTCTTAGGGGTCTGGCTGCAGGGAGGTGCCTTTCCAAATCCCCTTTCAGCTGCACCCAGATTCCTCCCACAGCCGCTTTTCTAACCTCCAGGCTGGCTTTGAAGACAGCTCACGCTGAGAAGCCTGGCGCCTGCTCACCACCCTCTCACCAGCTGATTTGGGGAGTGGTCTGGGATCCGTCATCTTCCCACTGGCTGTACCTGGAGCTGTGGCCTCAGCTCTGCCACCTGGTGGCTGTGGGAGCCAAGCGTGCCCTCCTCCAGGTCCCTGGGCATCCTCACAGGAGGCTGTTGTGAGGAGGCCAGGGGACAAACGTGTTTCTCTCCTTCCCCGCCCGCCCCCGTGAGTTCTGGGGTCAACCTCAGGTTGTTGCGCTTGGCAGCAAGCGCCTTTACCTGCTGAGCCGTGTATTGGGCCCACTCTGATGGGAAGAGCCAACCTGGCAGATGAAACCAAAACCCAAATATAATACCAAACCGGTCCAGCTGTTTTCTCTCTGTGGATTATTTCTGAAGACTTGTTCCATGTGGATGTAGGGAAACATTTTTGTAATTTTCTTGCCAGGACTGCTTTTCCAAACCTACGCCGCTTCTCTTTCCAACTTTATTTCAAGTCCCATCTTTGACACAAGTTTCCAGACTCTGCTCACTCACAAGCCTTTCCTAACGTACTCAGAGGGACACCGTGTGATTATGGGTTGTCTCCCCTTCTCCTTTAGAAAACCTGAATTTGCTGTTGTGGCGTGCACGTGCGTGATGCGTGCGTGCGTGCGTGTGTGTGTGTGTGTGTGTGTGTGTGTGTGTGTCTGTGCGTGTGTCTCTATGTGCCATGGTGTACATGTGGAGGTCAAAGGGCAGCGTTTGTGGAGCTGGTTCTCTCCGTCCATCTTTATGAAGGCTCTGGAGATGGAATTCAGGTCATCAGGCTTGTGCAGCACATCTGCCTCTAGCCACTGAGCCATTGGGCCAGCCCCCTCTTTCTTTTTTCATCCTTTTCATTCATTCATTTCTTTTTTTTTCTCTTTTTCTTTTTGAGACTGGGTTTGGCTATGTAGTCCACACTGGTTTTAAACTCGCGATCCCCCTGTATCAGTCTCTTGAGTGCTGGGAGTAGGGGTATGTGCCGCCCACGTGGAGCCTATATGCTGGCTTCTCCACTATTTCTTTGGAGGTGGGGGGGGGTCACATGTTGTCTTTGGTGTTTGTAGACCCCCACCCCCACCCCATAGGGCCCTCCGTAGGACTGGGGACAAAAATGGCTTTCAATGAGTACTGACTTACTAACTGGTCATTTCTACAGCCACACTCTGGACCTTTGCACAGAGAAGCCTTCCAGAACTCTTAGTTCTTGGTGGTGGTGGTGGGGTGTAGGGGGGGTGATCTAATCAAAGGTGGCCTTGCACAATACATAGTTTCACAAGAGAAACACCACCACCCGGAGTGAGACGAGGAGGCTGGAAGTTTGCAGTAGATTCAGAAGAATGAGGAAGAGGAGGAAGAGGAGGAGGGTAACCAGGAAAGGAGGAAGAACAGGAGAGGGGTCCTGGAGAGACAGCTCAGGCTCTAGAGCAAGCCTCGAGTCAAGACTCTGAGGTGCGGGTGGTTTACACTGCTGTCCCGGATTTCTGTACATAAACACGTGCCCAGCTCGCAGTACAAGCCCGTGAGTCGAGTTGCCGTTTATAAAGGCACCAGGCAAATAGAGAGCACTGTGGGACTATGAGTGAGGTTTCCAGCTTTCTGGTATCCCTTCAGCACCACCCTTTTGGGGGTCCCTCAGGTCTAGGTTGACTCCTGACTGTCCAGCTTTCTGGTATCCCTTCAGCACCACCCTTTTGGGGGTCCCTCAGGTCTAGGTTGACTCCTGTCTGTCTGTAGTTGACCTTGAGCAGATCTCTTCATGTCCTGGACTTTTAGATTTCTCCTGTATGAGGTGGGCATAATTACATCTGTCTCCAAAGACTGCTGCCTATAGGCTTAGAAACCGCCTGGTACACCAGGAGCTTAAAGTCAGGAGTTTTCATTATTAGGAATGAGAGGGGGCAGTGCAGAGTAGAAACGGGGTTTTTTCCAAAAATCCTCGACGTTTTAAGAAAGACAGATTTCATGAGTTCAGAATGAGACCAGCTCTCCAGCTCTCAGGGGTGAGGCTGGGGCTGGGCCACGAACATCTATCACTCGTGAAGCAACCAGGAATGATCGGGCCTCATGAGATGTGAGGTGTTCGTCTTCATTCTAGGAAGGGTTCTTCCCCACGGCTATGCTGAGGGTGTGGACCCAGTGGGGCTGGATGCCAGGGCCTGTAGCTTCTCCTGCCCTCCTTCCAGGGAGTGGGGGAGGGGGCTTCAGCATCTGAGGGCGTGTGCTGGGTGAGCCCTGGCAACCTATTGTTGTTGCTTGTATGTGGGAATGGCCCAGGGACATCTTGGCCCAGGACACGGACTCTTGGGCCTAGTAAGCGCAGAACCTGCCTGCACAGCTCCTGGGAGCCGCAATCCCAAGCCTTAACTGAAGACATCCCGGAACTGATTGCCAACGATTATCGGAGAGGTGGGGGAAGGAGGGATGTGGGAGCCACATTAACCTCAATTCCCTTCAACTCCATGTGTGGAAAAGTACTAACCGGGCTACGCAAATGGTCTCGTTCTTTTTTTCATTCTTTTTGAAGAAGGAAGCCGGTTACAAAATCATACAGTGTTAGAGTGTTGCAATCTCAGTGTGTTGGGAATCTCAATACGGACCCCACACTTGACAGCTCTCGTCCCCCGTAACACACCAAGTGACTTGTGCTTTAAAGCCGACGAGGCCCAGGGGTCTCCCTTTATGAAAGCTGTTCTTTGGGGATCCTGAACACAGTTTGAAGCTAAGCAAACTCATCTTTGGAGCTGCTGTGTGGGAGCACAAAGGACATTAGAAACCTTCCAGTTTCTAGTGACAGGGTGGGCCCTGGTGAGCAGGCCCCACAGCAGCTCTGTGGGAACCAGCCAAAACAAAACAAACACAAACAAACAAACAAACAAACAAACCCACAAAAGCAAGCAAGCAAACAAACAAAAAAAACACAAAACAAAAACCAACCCAGCTGGCCAAGCCATGAGGGTGCAGACACTGGTTGGGCCTAGGGAGGCAGAACTCGGATTTTTTCTTCTCTTTGCTTGTCTGTACTTTGTGACCGTTTTTTCTTTGTTTCTTGTGAGCACATACTGCTTTTGTAAAAAGGAGATATTTTAAAATGTTCTCAGCAGAGCAGCATTTTTTTTTTTTAAATAGACGACGGAGCATAATTTGCCTTGCCCTTTCTTTCCAAAAGAAATAGATATTCCTGGTTAAAAAAATAAAACACCTTTGAAAATTCAGATAGCGAACATATAAAGAAAATTAAAAATGATTGCAATTCTTTCACAACGACAACCACTGCCAACAGTTTTTACTATAACTTTCCAAGGCATGCTTGAAGGGTTTTTTTTTTTTTGTTCCCTCCCTCCCTTCCTTCCCTTCCTCCCTTTCTTCCTTCCTTCTTTTTCTTCTAGTGCTGGGCTTGAACCCAACTCTGCATAAAACCAGGTGTGGTGGCACAGGCATGTGGCTGAAATCCCAGAACTGGGAAGGTGGAGGCAAGGAGAGGACCACAAGTTCAAGTCTCCTCTCAACTACACAGTAAGTTTGAAGCCAGCCAAGTTACAGAAGAAGAAGGAAGAGGAGGAGGAGGAGGAGGAGGAGGAGGAGGGAGAGGAGGGGGAGGAGGGGGAGGAAGAAGGAGAAGAAGGAGAAGAAAAGGAACCATTGAGGCCACCAATGGAAAATTCTGCAGCTGATCCCAAGACAGGACACAGTCAAAAGACAGGTGCATTAACGTATTGTTTAAAATGACCTCCAGGTACCAGGCATGGTGGGGCATGCCTTTCATCCCAGCCTGGCAGCTCTCTCTGTGAATCTGAGGCTAGCCAGAGTTACGTAGTGAGATCTCAACAAAAAATGATCTCAAGGCTTTGGCTACGTCGTGGTGCACCTCAGAGCCTCAGGGAGGGAGGCTCTGCTCAGATCACCTGCTTCAGCCTCTGGAGGGCTGAGATTATAGGTGTGTGCCGCCGTCCGCCGCCATGCCCCCCATTTAAGGTGCAAAATATGCAATTAAGTTTAGGTATTAGGGAAAGTATGTGCTGGTATGTCCCGTTTTCTTATCCAGAGTTTTGTTCTTGAAGAGACACCCCCACCGGGAGGCCGACGATGACGACATTGTACTATACAGAGAACACCTCACTCGGAGGGATTCTTGATTCTACGTAGGTCACAAGGAGGTTGGACTCAAAGCAGAGCTCATTAGCCTCTTTTTTTTTTTTTTTTTTAACCATCTCATTTGTGAACTTTCTCAGAAAAGGGAGTAAGGGTTTGGCCAGTTACGTCAAAAACTGGCCAAGAGCCAGGGAGAGCTAGCAATCCAAAGCAGGAGAGTGTGGAGGGCCCTTTCCCATCTCCGCTGTTCTAAATGCTCCTGTTCGCACAGGAAACAAAAGGAATTTCGTGCTTAGATGTGCTTCCGTCCTCAAGACGCCCTGTTTGGTACATCAGACATCTACACAATCCCAAACCCTTCCCGTCCCCAGCACTTTGGGTCACAGGTATTCCACCTGCAAGGACTCTACCAGTTTATAGTCACGACACACCCTCTTTTTGTGTTTTATGTTTTTTGAGACAGGGTTTCTCTGTGGAACAGTTCTGGCTGTCCTGGAGCTCGCTCTGTAGACCAGGCTGGCCTCGAACTCACAGAGATCCACCTGCCTCTGCCTCCCGAGTGCCGGGATTAAAGGTGTGCGCCACCACCACCGTCTAAACCCTTTTTACGTTGAGAAGAGTACTCACTCCCTCAACTGTAAAACTGTAATTGGTAGCAGCTATAGAATACAGGGATTTTGTTGTTATTTTTCTTTCTTTCCTTCTTTGTTCTGTGACAGCAGGAATTGGATTTATGGCCTCCCACATTCAAGGGAAGCAGTCTGCTGCTGAGCTAGTGTTCATGGAGATCCACCTGTTTCTGCTTACCAGTCCTGGGATTCCAGACTCGCGCCCCTGTGCCAAGGTTTGAGCTGTATTTCCAGTGCTTTTTGTTTTGTTTTTGAGATAAGGTAACACAGTGAAGGTCAGGCTGGCTTTGAATTTGTGGTGATCCTCCTGCCTCTGGCACGCTGGGAATACAGGTCTGTGATATCATGCCTGGCTCTAATGCAATTGTTTTGAGGATCTGCTGAAAATTTTTATAAAGTAGGCACTTGCCACAGCATGTGCTTGGAAATGGTTTCCAGTTTCTAGCTTGTCTGTTTTTTTTTTTCCGGGGTGGGAAGCTGTCCGGACATACAAACACACACACCACGCATAACTTTTTTGTTTTTGTTTTTGTTTTTGTTTTTCGAGACAGAATTTCTCTGTGTAGCTTTGCGCCTTTTCCTGGAACTCACTTGGTAGCCCAGGCTGGCCTCGAACTCACAGAGATCCGCCTGGCTCTGCCTCCCGAGTGCTGGGATTAAAGGCGTGCACCACCCACGCCCGGCCACACACATAACTTAAAACACATCTTTAATAAACACAGAATGCTTCATAAATTTGTGGGTCGTCTCTGCACAGGGGTCAAGCTAACCTTTGTCTCAGTGTTAGAGTATGTGGCGCTTCAGCAGGTGGGAATCAAGTGAGGAGGATTCAGGTGAGTGGAAGCAAGCTGACCGGACGAGGGAAGAAGGATGGTAGCGGAAGGGCAGGCTGCCAGAGAGATGACAATTTAGCAGACTCGGCGAAATGCGTCCACATCAGTCAGTGGGAGCGGGACTCCGGGTAAACAGAGTCAAACACAGTGGCTTGAGGCCCTGAGAGGCCGCCTCCCTAGGTCGGAGCGGGGCCTGTCCGTCTGACCCCTGACTCTGGCGCCTGTTGAACTGTTTCCTCTTGACCTCCTCTGGCTCACACTCTGCCTATCTTTCCGTTCCTTGAGCGCACCCTGCTCCTCCCTGCCGTGTGAACTTTGTGCATTCTGTTCCCCTGCCAGGAACGCCAACTGTTCTCCCAGCCAACCCCTAGGCATCCCTCAGCCCTCAAGCCCAAAGTTCACTTCCTTAGCTGGGCGGTCCAGGCTAGTCCCTATAAACCAACTGCCCCGGACTTTCCTCCCTCTCTGATAGTCTCAGGATCCTCCCTCTGTATTGCTACCAGCCCGGAAGCTCCCTGTGGGCAGGAAAAAATAAAAATCTGTTCTAGTTCACTCTTGTACCACGGAAAGCCAGGGTGCCAGTGGGCATTTACCAGAAGAGAACAAGCCAGTTCATTTGTGACCTATAAAATGCCCCCCCCCCCTTTCAGAAGAGCTTTAATTCTGTTTTGACAGATGCCCGCTAACTGATTAAGAAACTGATCGGAACGGGGAGCTGTGGGAGATACTTAGCCAGTCATCTTCCTCCCGTGGTGTATGCCACCGGGCTGTGATTTCTACCTAACTATTGAGTCGCTGCGCCCCCTTCTGGTCACTATGGGATATGACAAAGACACAATTCTTGGCGAAAAAAGCTCTTTTGCTAAGGGCAGATGGGCACACTGTCAGGAGAGGGTTGTAGAACTCACCCTGTTAAACCCCCCTGCCATCCGGTGACGGAAGGAATTCCTGGAATCGAAGGGTTCTGGGGCAGGAAGCTACCCTTATCTACAGAGCCTTTTCCTCCGGCTTCCGCGGCTGATTTGCACTGCACGCCCCCTTTTAAATGTTGGAAGCCTTTTCTAGTTAGGAATACATTATGACTTCCTCTACTGGCACTAGTTAATTTAGCTGTCCTGCTTCTTTTTCCCATCTAAAAAATTCGTGGTAAGATACACAAATAGTATTTACCATCTTATTTCTGTTGTTGATGGGCACTTGGGTTTGCTTCATTTTTTTCCCCCTTGTGAAAGATGCTGATATTTACCCAGGTGCACAGACATTTCTACAGCATCTTCCCCAGATAGTTTGAATGTACATCCAGAAGTAGAATTCCCGGATCATATATTGTTTTTACTTTGTTTTGGCTTTTGCGGAACGGCTACACTGCTTTCCATAGCTGCTGCAGGGTTCCTGTCTTCAGGGCCTCAAGCGGACTCGTTGATAACATTTTGATGTGTTTGAGGTGGCGCTTCGTCACAGTTCCCTGGTGGCTAGTGACGCTGTGCATCTTTTCATGAGCTTATTGGCCATCCATGCATCATCTTTGGAGACATCTTCATTCAGCTCTTTACCCATTTTTCATGGTTATGTTTCTTTGGTTGTTGTTGTAGTTTTGTTTTTTGTGGAGCTGAAAATTAAAACCCAGAGCTTGGTACAAGCTAGGCAAGTGCTCTGCTGTTGGATAACACCCCTAGTCTTCTTTGCTCCCCACTTTTTGAACTGGGTTGCATAGCTTTTGGTTCTTTATTTTTAATTAGTTTTTAAAAAAAGATTTATTTATTTATTTTATGTATGTATATATGCCTTTATTCCAGAAGAGGGCATCAGATCCCACTATGGATGGTTGTGCAGCACCATGGGGTTGCTGGGAATTGAACTCAGGACATCTGGAAGAGCAGCCAGTGCTCTTAACCTCTGAGCCGTCTCTCCAGCCCTTAGTTCTTTATATATTTTGGATATTAATTCTTTATCAAATACAGATGTGATTTTCTGCTGTGGAACAATCCTTTTTTACACTATGTGTATGTATTACTCTCATTTGCTAATAAAAAGCTGATTGGCTGATAGCTGGGCAGGAAGAGATTGAGCAGGAAAGCCTGAGTAGGAGAATTCTGGGAAGAGTAAAGGCAGAGTCAGAGAGTCCCTGGCAAACACAGAAAAGCAAGATGAGAATGCCATACTGAGAAAAGGTACCAAGCCACATGGCTAAACATAGATAAGAATTATGGGATAATTTAAGTGTAAGAACTAATTAGTAATAAGCCTGAGCTACCGGCTGAGCATTTATAATTAATATAAGTCTCTGTATGGCAATTTGGGAAGCAGCTGCTGGGTATTTGGGAACAGGGGGTTGGGGCTGGAAATGTCCAATTACAATATTCAAATATTTTTTCGCATTCTATTTGTTATTATTTTACTTTGTTGACAAACCCCGCCCCCAACGATGGGGATCAAAGCCAGGATCTTGCACAATGCTTGACAAACATTCCACCAATGAGCAGCACATATATCCTAAGAATGTCTTTTTGTTTTTTGAGACAAGGTTTTTCTGTGTAGTCTTGGCTGTCTTGGATCTCACTCTGTAGACCAGGCTGGTCTCAAACTCACAGAGATCCATCTACCTCCTGAGTGCTGGGGTCTAAAGACGGGCACCACCATGCTTGGCCCAATGTCAACTTTGCCTTATGTTTGCTTCTAATATAGTTTTAGGTCTTAAATTTATTCTGTTGTGAACTGGATTGTCTTTTTAACTTTTGGTGCTGGCAACGGAACCCAGGGCCTCACACATGGTGAACACATGTTTCCCCTGGGGTACATTCAGAACCCCATTTTGAATTAACCTTGTATGTAGTGTTAGAGAGGATACAACTTTGTTCTTTGCAAGTGGGTATCCAGTCTTGCTTTTTGCCAACTGTTGGAAAGACTTTCCTTTGCTCAAACATAGAATTTTGTTTTGTTTTGTTTTTCATGACAGAGGTTCACAGTGTAGCTCTGGTTGTCCTGGAACTGACTCTGTAGACCAGGCTGGCCTTGGATTCACAGAGATCCACCTGCCTCTGCCTTCCAAGTGCTGAGTTTAAAGGCATACACCACCACTGTCTGGCAGAAATTTTGTTTTTTGAAGCATATTAATCACTTAAAGAATTCTGAGAGCACAGGGCTGAGTTATTGACCTAATCTCTAGATTTTAGGAATAGCAGGATCTAGGGGGTCATCTCCCTGATGAGAGTAATGTGAAACTGTCTTTTATATCAAATGTTCTTATTACTCTTCTCAAAAAACATTTGATCATTAAAATTATAGTTTATGTCTGCATTACTGTAAAGAGGAAAATGTTAATGCTATAATATGAAATATGTTTCTCTTAAAGTTTATTCATCATCATCATCATTATTACTATTATTATTAGTAGTATATGGGTGTGCATGCCATTGGATACATGTGGAAGTCAGGGGACATTTTTGTGGAGTAGGTTCTCTGCTTCCTCTATACATGGGGTCCATAGCAGGTCACAGGGCCTGTGTAACAAATGCCTTACGTACTGAGACATCTTACATCTGTCTTAGTTAGGATTTCTATTGCTCTGAAGAGACACAGCAACCATTGAAGATGACCATGGCAACTCCTATAAAGGAAAACATTCAAGTGGGGCTGCCTTCACTTATGGTTCAGAGCTTCCGTCATTATCATCGTGGTGGGACATGGCAGCATGCAGACAGCCGTGGTGCTGGAGAAGGAGCTACATATGGATCCCACAGACAACTGAGACATTGGGCATGGATTGAGCTTATATGAGACCCAAAAACCCGCCTCCACAGTGACACACTTCCTCCACCAAGGCCACACCTACTCCAGTGAAGCCACGCCTCCTAACAGTGCCACTCCCTATGATCTTATGGGGGCAATTGCATTCAAACCACCACGTTAGCCTTATGTTAAATATTTTTCTAATCTAAAAGTTGGGCTTTTTTCTTGGTTGTGATTTTTAAAAGAAAGAGATGTTTGTGTATACATTCTTGAAAAAAAAAATCCTCGTTCTTTACACAGATTATGTTTGTCTGCAACAGGCCGGGGACTGTTTCAGGTGCTTTGTAAGCATTGTCCACATTCTGTCCTCTAAGCAACTAAGACCCAGGATGGGGCGAAGGTGTCCTGTGTGTCCCATGCCCCCCACATGTCCTGTGAACTGTAGAGCACCCTGATCTCTGTGAGCTGACAGGGTGACATCATTTTCCTCAAATCACATGACGAGTAGGTGGCAGATCAGAGACCTGAACCCTTGACATGTGTCCCATCTCTCCAAAGGCTATGTCCTCCGTGCGCCAGGCTGTGTGATGAAATGGTTTCTTAGGCATGTGCTGTGTGTGTGTGTCTTCCATATGCAGATTGCCTGCTGGGCAGGATGCCAGGGAAGTTGGCTGGTCTTGGGGAGGAGGAGACTAGGAGAAGGTTTTGAAGAAAAGGTAACGGCAGAGATAAGTCACCAGGGAAAAGCTTGGGGACCACAAGTGTGGACAGAATGGCCTGTCCAGGAGACGCTCCAAGGTGGAAGAGACTGGAGCAGAGGGCCAGCGCCAGGGTGTGGGATGGAGGATGAGAGATTGGCATTAAGCCAGTGTTTGGAGGGAGGGTCTTCATTTCCATGAGCTTTGAAATCTCCAGGGTCTTTACTAAGATAGGCACTTTATGGCTCTCCTTGACGCTTTAGAGATGTTCGATGTTCAAATGACTGTCAACCCAACATTGGTGGGGGAACTTATGTCTATTTGGGGAGTCATCTAAGGGCCAGATCCCTCAGAATGCCTCTAATGGCGAGCAAACTCCCTTAAGTCTACAGTTCCCCTTACAAACTGCCGGTGGTAGGAGGTGCCTGCCTGGAGAAATATTAACAGCAGAGGGCGCTCTTCAGCGAGACAATGGTTGTCAGGAACCCTGGTATCTATCTGCTGCAGCCTTGTGCATGGAGGACAGGCTTTCCACCCTGTGGGTTCTGGGGATCAAACTCAGGCTGTCAGGGTCGGTGGCAAGCACCCTTACTGCCTGAGCTGTCTAGCCAGCCCACTGATTGCTTTTATTTTGGTTTTACGAGACAGGGTGCCTGTCCTGGATCTTGCTCTGCCTCCCGAGTGCTGGGATTAAAGGCGTGCGCCACCACCGCCCGGCCCACTGATTGCTTCTTAATGATAAAAACCTTCAAAGTTCATCTAGATTTTTGAAATGTATCATACATCCTTTTTGTTGCTATAAATATTTTTTTTTGTGGTGCTGGGGAGTGAACTCAGGATCTTGTGCATGTTAAGCAAGTGCTCTCCCTCTGAGCTACATCCCCTGGCCCACAATACATCGCTGTTCTCTCTAGTCTCTGGCCTATGCCACCACACACTGAAACTTCCTGTTCTTTGCTCTCACTCAATTCCTGTTGGCCAGAGTTCATAGCCCCTTCCTCACTTTTCTCTTCCAGACTTCGGTACCCACCATTTCCCTCTCCAACTTCTGAAATGCTTAGTTTTGTGAAAGAACAGGCTGGCCTTTAGTCATCCGTGCGGCGTCCTTGAAGCCCACACCTCTGGTAAGCAGGCTGCTGGGTTGAAGCGGGCTGTGGGGTCAGAGCATTAGCAAATTATCTGATACCCCGCTGTCTCTGTGGCTTCCACTTTGCCCAAGGGTGAGCATGTGTCATCACACCGAGTTCTTCTAGATATTATTATAACGATGGGGAAATACCCCAGGGTGCCAAAAAAAAAAATTCCTGCCCGGGCACGGAGCTGCCTTCCTGGAATCCAGGGCTTCTGACCTCAGCCCTGCTGCAGCCAATCCGCCAAAGAGCTGTTGCAAACTGACAAGCTAAAGAAAGCCTTGCAAATGCAGCTGAGCAGCTGCGCGGTGTGTGAGTGAGGCTGGGAGGAGCAGCATCAGGCCTGGAGTCATCCGGCTGCAGGCCAGCCTGTTGCCTGGGTGATGCTTGTTCATTTACCCGCGGACAGCTGAGCCAGTTCTCTGAGGGGGAAGCTGTGGGGGGTGGGGTGGGGCCTGGTGCCCAGGGGAGCCTGGGTTTCTTTAAGTAATCGAAACCACAGGGAGGGCTTGGCAGCTTATGGAGAGCGCACCTTCTTTGCACAGGAGCTGGCGGGAAGCCTGAGGGGAGGAGGTTGAGAGAGGTCATCAGGAACATTAGAAGTGGCTACTGGACCGGAAGAGGAGGCCTTTGGAGAAGCTGGAAGGCCTTCCTGACAGAAAGGATTCACAGATGTGTTGGTTTTCTGGTCAAAAGATGAACTGAAGTAGATCACAGAAAGTGTGTGTGTGTGTGTGTGTGTGTGTGTGTGTGTGTACAGGTGTATATGTGTGGGATCATAAGTTTATTTTAAAGATTTATTTATGTCTGTGAGTGCTCTATTTGCATGTACTACTTTATGCCAGAAGAGGGCATCAGACCCCACTGTAGATGGTTGTGAGCCACCATGTGGTTGCTAGGTTGAACTCACTCCTAACCACTGGGCCATCTTTCCAACCTCCACAATTTTTTTTTTTTTTAACATTTAATTTTCTTTTTACAGGGGAGAGCGCGAACGCAGTCCCCCACTACCACAAATTATGCAGTCGAGTTTCCCGCATTTGGGGAAATCGCAGGGGTCAGCACATCCGGAGTGCAATGGATAAGCCTCGCCCTGGGAAAACCACCTTCGTGATCATGGTATCTCCCCTGCCAGGTAAGTATTTTTTTTTTAAACAACCCTACACACACATCATTAGGGGAAGAGGAAGAGTGGGCTTGAGAATCTCAGAGGTAGAATGCAGGATACCTCATGCCCTTCAGGAGTTTGTATGTATGTATGTATGTGTGCATGTATGCATTTGGTTATTTGAGACAAGGCCTCGCTATGTTGCTTAAGCTATCCTGGGACTTATTATATGTAGCAGAGGCTGGCCTTGGACCTACCACCCTCCTGCCTCAGCTCCCAAGTGCCACCATGCCCAGTGTATATATTTATTATGATGATGATGATGATCACAATTCATTGAAAGATCTTTTGGGTATTCTTGTCTGTGGGGAAAGGTTACTTTATGGCAAAAATGAGATATCCTTTCCAGCCTCTCAGACTGTCAGTCAAAACCAGCGCAGTGGAGGAGATCGTCTGGATGTTTCCTGTAGACATCTTGCTACCAAAGTGTCTGTCTTTCAAAAGGGCAAGCATGCCACAACTTCACTTCCACAGGGCTCCTCAAGGGTCACATCTGAAGATATGGAAAGTGGAATGTGGGGATTGGGGCCATATGTGGGCGGGGATATGGAGTTTGTGTTTGCTCTGGAGGTGGATAGTGGTGATGATTGTGCAGCAGTGTAGATGTGCTTAATGCCACTGAGCTCTGGACTTAAAAAAGGCTCGTGTAGCTGGCATGGTGTGCACACCTTTAATCCCGGCACTCGGAAGGGAGAGGCAGGAGGCTCTCTGGGAGTTGGAGGCCAGCCTGGTCTGCATAGGGCGTTCTAGGTTAGACATTGAGTCCCTGTCTCAAACAAACAAACAAACAAACAAACAAAATGAAATAAACAAGCCAAAAGGGGGCTAATGGCTCAGTAGGTGAGCATTTACCTAGCTTACAGCACACCTTGGGTTCAATATCCAGTAATACATACATACCCAATAAAAACTACCAAAAAAAAAAGTTAAAATAGTAAGCTTCAGCTTATGTGTATTTTACCACAATAAAAGCACAGTGTTCTAAAGATTCCCATTGCCCTGGAGACATGGCCGATGCTCAGGCCAAGCCCTCCCCACTCTCAGAGCCTATGGGGTCCTGGAGGGGGACACCAAGTCCCCCTTACACACACTGAGAACGTTTAGTGAGCAGAAAGGCGTGCATCACCCGAGTTCATCACAAGGCTTGGTGTTTATCCTCCAGTGCTCTGGGTGAGTTGACAGGGAGGGTAGGCGAGGAGTGGAGGCCCCTGAGAGAGACGTGCTGAGAGAGAACCAGAAGAAGTGCCGAGGCCTGGGCGAAGGAGGAGAGAACTCCACTCTCACGGGCACTCAAAATTCTCCTTCCTTTGCTCTGGCTAAATTGAGAAACAGGTTAAGCTTGCCCATGAAGAGGAAATGAAACTCAATGAAACAATGTCAAAATATCACCTCTCGAATTTCATGAAGGGAAATGGCGTGGTTACAACACAAAACTGGGTGGAAGGTCGTGGAATCCAGAAGAGAGACAGACTGCTCTCGAGCCAAGGCACCGGGGCGCAGTTCCTTTACCGTGAGCCATTTACTCAAGGCCGCTTCTCTGCTCTAAAGAAATGTTGTATCTGCATGTGTTCCCGTATGCCAAGCTCTGCTGGGTGCACTGTGCAGCCTAACTTTTAATTCCACTTAAGGACAATGAAAGGGGATTTTTTTGTTTTTTGTTTTTTAGACAGGGTTTCTCTGTGTAGCTTTGGAGTCTATCCTGGAACTCACTCTGTAGCCCAGGCTGGCCTCAAACTCACAGAGATCCTCCTGCCTCTGCCTCCCAAGTGCTGGGATTAAAGGCATGTGCTACCACCGCCTGACCTTATTTTTATTTTTATTTTTTAAATAGACAGCAACACATGGTTAGGGTTAGGGTTAGGTTAGGGTTAGGGTTCCAGTCAGGGTTTGGGTTTGGGTTAGGGTTAGGATTAGGGTCAGGGTTCGGGTTAGGGTCAGGGTCACGGTCAGGGTCAGGGTTTGGGTTAGAGTTAGGGTGAGACTTGTAATATTTGTTTCCTTTTTCTTTTTGAGAATGGGTCTCACTGTGTAGGTTAGGCTGTCCTCACATTAGCTATCCTCCTGCCTCAGTTTCTCTGAAGCACTGAGATTACCGCCATGCTCCACCACACCCCAAGAATCTCATCTTTACTTTTTTGGTCTCTGTATTCTTTATTTCCTGATCCTTTTCGTGAGAATAATGTCATAGCTAGAGAGGTGAGCAGCTTGCCCACATCCCCCAGCTGGGAGTAGCAGTGTGAGGATTGGAACTCAAGCTCATCTCACTTAATTAAGTTCTGTTCTTAAACACTGGTGTGTTGGGGAAGACACCACTCTTGAGAAGGTTATGAAAGAAAATGCATAATGAATATCATGCTGTGGGAGCAATTAGAAGGATTTCTAAGTTGCTCCAGCATGACATTGCGTGAGGTCACAACGACATTTGGTTAGGAAGAACAGTGAAGAGAATGAGCAAGGAAGGATTTGGCTCTAAGGTTGACAAAGCCACAAAGTACACAGTGTACAGGATGTGAAACAAGCTTGGCTGAGTCGTGTGTGTGTGTGTGTGTGTGTGTGTGTGTGTGTGTGTGTGTGTAAGTGAGGGAGACTTGTATGGGGTGTGTGGGGTGTGTCTGTGTATGGTGTGTTTGTGTGTGTGTGTGTGTGTGTGTGTGTGTGTGTGTGTGTGGTGGCTGTGTAAGTGAGGGAGACTTGTATGGGGTGTGTGTGTGGGGGGTTGTGTAAGTGAGGGAGACTTGTGTGGTGACTGATTTGTGCAACACGGGTCACACACTGCAGTAACCAGCACTTAGTTCTGATTTTGTGGGGTGTTCCTGTGTCACACAAACTCATTTGTCTTCACAGCTCTACAGTTGTTACTTATAGTATGTTGCATGTTATGGTCGAAGAAAATGGAGTCTCAGAAAGACCCACCAGCTTGTCCTACACCAGCCTGTTAGTAAGAAGTTGAACTGGGATTTGAAGCCAGGCAGGGTGGTGGCTCGTCCTTGTCCTCGTCTTCCATGTCCTCCTTGTCCTTATTGTCATCCTCCTCCTCTTCTTCCTCCTCTTCCTCCTCCTCCTCTTCCTCTCCTCCTCCTCTTCTTCCTCTCCTCCTCCTCCTCCTCCTCCTCCTCCTCCTTCTCTCCTCCTCCTCCTCCTCCTTCTAGACAGGGCCTCACCATGTTACTGTGTAGCTCTGCTGGCCTGGAACTCCACGGATCTACTCACCTAAATCCCCCGTTAAAACTGTGTCTGTGTGGTGTCTGTGTGTGCGTGTCTGGGTGTGTGCAGGCATGCACGGAAACCAGAGGTTGACATCAGGCGTCTAGCTCAATTGCTCTCCATCACAGTTTTTGAGGCAGGGTCTCTCACCAAACTTGTAACTCATTAATTTGTCTAGACTGTCTGGCCAGTGTGCTCCAGGGATCTGCCTTCCTCTGCACCCCCAGATCAGGGTTGTGGACATGTGGTATAGCCCTGGACTTTCACTTGGGTCATGGGAACCCAAACTCAGGCGTCCATGCTTGTGTGGCCAGCACTTTACGAATTATGCCATCTCCCTCGCTCCTCTTTCTTCTCCTTCTAAATAAGTTGGTTACACTAATTGTTTAGGACAAGCTGCTTACATCCCCTGACCCATTTTTTGTTTGCTGTTTTAGAGATAGGGTCTCATTATATAGCCCAGGCTGGCCTGGAACTCAATAACCTCTTGTCTCGGTTTCAGTACTGCTGGGATGGCAGGTCTGTGCCACTATGCCCGGCCAGCATGGTCTCTAATTCTGTGGTCTTCTATACCTTTCCTCATTTGTGTTTCAGGGATCACACTGTGTCTTGAGATCACATTGGGAAAAACAATAGAATTATCCTCGCTTTGTGGTTGGGGATTGTGTTAACGGTGTGACATTGTGTTGGCACTCCTTCATTTAGCACAAGCCAAGGCAAGCCAGCCATGGCCACACCTGCACATGAAATCTTGATAAATTCGATGATCATTAAGAGCTGAAAAGAGGGTTGGTGCCTGGCTCCGTGGGCAAAAGCACTTGTTGCGCAAATCCTGGCAACCTGAGTTAGACCCTCAGAGCCCACGGTGGAAGGGGAGAACAACCAATCCCCCAAACTTGCCCCGACCTCCACACCCATGCTGTGGTACATGTACACACGACAGTGACAGCAACAAATTATTTTTAAAAAGACCTAGGGACTAGAGAGATGCTACTGTTGACAGCCCTGGCTGGTCCGGCAGAGGACCTGCATCCAATTCCCAGCATTCACAGGGAGGCTCACGATCATGTGTAACTCCAGTCCCACGGGTCTCAGCGCCCTCTTCTGGCTACTGTAGGCACTGCATGCATGTGGTGCCTAGACATACATGCAGACTAAGCCCTCAAGCACGTAATACATCTTTAAAACAAGGAACTAAAAAGGTTTGTGAACATTGCATGTTTCACATTCGTGAAGTGTGCATAGACAAAATGGCTTCGTTGGTTAAAAACTGGGGGCCGCCAGGATTGAGGATGTAGCTCATTGGTTTAGCTCTCATGTAACAAGCATATGGGTCTGGGTTTGGTTTCTAGAACCTCAGAAAACAAAGCAAAACAATGAAGGACCACTTAGAGACACAGCACTGTGGCTTGGATGAGGTTTGAGTGTACCCCTCAACGTTTCGGGGGTCAGAATGTAATTCACTGTGAGGTGCTGAGAGGTAAGACATGGTCCTGCCTTAGAGGCAGGGCCTTTGGGAAGTGATTAAGATGGAGCACCTGTGATTGAATTGTGTTATAAGGAGGGAGACCAGAGGACGTGCTCACGTACACAGCTGTCTGGCTCTTGCTGTTCCGTGCCCTATGCTGCGTCAGGACTTTGGCAGGAATAAAATCATCGCTCAGTGAGGCCCCTTGGCCTTGGCCTTGGGTCAGAACTGTATTGAAGCAAAACAGAGCTCTCTTCTAAAACAAACAAACAAAACACAGAAACCATACCCAGTCTGCCGAACTGTGCGATAGGCACAGACCGATCGCCAGCCGTGTGGGTAGGTCAGCTGTTCTGTTACCAGGACAGTCTGAGTCCCTTTGGTAGAATGGTGTTCTCCTTGTCTTTCTCCAGTTGGCTTTCTAGGGTTTGCCACGTTAAAGGTGAGCATGACAGTCTTTCATCAGGCCACTCAAGGTGGAAGAGCCTGAGTTTGTTACTATAGCAACACAGGGGGCGCTGGCCATTCATCCCATAAGTATTTACTGAGCACCTGTTGTGTGGCAGGCTGTTTTATCTCAGTGATTAATGAGACAAAGTAGATGTTCTTCCCGAGTGTTGGTTCCAGTGTGGGAAAGAAACACCAAACAAGGAAACCCACATGAAGAATACAGATCCGGATAGAGGGATGGTCTCTGAAGAAAACAGCGTAGCAGGAGCTGGGGACAGCATGGGAACAGAAGCACATAGTGGGTAGCAGGGCCCCAGGAGGCATGGCTGAGACTGTGCAAAGAGGGTAATCTAATTAACATCGAAACTCTGATTCTCTTATGTACTTCCATGCCCAGCTCGGGCCTCACTTACTCAGTGCAAAAAGGCATTCCACATTTTACCCTTCCTTTCTCAAGGATCCCATGACACCTCACTTCCCCAGAATAGGAATGAGGACAAGATGGAGGGAAAACCTAGGGAGGGGAGTGAGGCAATGGTAGGCAGGCATGGGCGGAGTAATGGCTGTTCAGTCCTTTCACATCCTCCCCCCGTGTCCTGAGAACACCCAGATTCTCCTTTTGATGGAATATTGAAGGGACTTCTGATGGTCCTAAACCAACCAGGACAATAGCAGTCCTTTTCCAAATAGGGAGTATGACATTTGAGTCTGCCAAGGGACACAGAAGAAACACTCTCTCCCCCTTGTGGTGTAGATACAGGTGCCTGGAGCTCCGGGTCCATCTCAGCCTCCATAGAGGCCCTTCTAGAGGTCAAAGCTGACATGCAGAAGCCGTAAGGAAGCAGAGAAATGAGCCGGGGTTATCAATGAACTGCCGCCGAAATCTGTGTAACGGGAGTTTCCTTTGTGAGCAAACTCGTTCATTCACAACATTTTGAGTGCCTGTTTGTGATTAGCCCAGGAGGAGTGTGGACAGACAATCAGCAGAGTCCGCTGCCCGGATTCCAATCCTGTCACTCGGGCTGAATGACTGCAGGCAGGCGATCTCACTTTTCTATCTGTAAAAGGAGCCTCGGTTCCACAGGACTCTCTCCGGTCAAGATTAACTAGGCTCACACCAGGTGTGTAGGGCACCGTTTGGTGGGCAGTGTTTGCTATGGATGATGTGACATGCCAGTCAGATCCCTCTTCCGGAGCAGAGCTTGTCCCAGCTGTTGTCACCATCAATACCCCCACCTTCACCCTTGGGCATCTTAAGGGGTATAGAAGATGGGAGGGCAAATGGCAGGGGAGAGAGCTCCCTGTGGACAGTGAGGTCAGGGCCCCTCGGAAACACCAAGCCCTGGCCTTGTAGGGAGCTCAGCTAGAGCAGGATGCCTCTTCCTGTCCTCTGGCTGGTCCTCAGTTATCCGGGTGTCATGGAGTTCACTGAACCCTACAGACTTCAACAGTGGATTCTCATGGACATTCTCTCTCTCTCTCTCCCCCTCTTCCCCCAATCCTTATCCTCACCTCTGTCTCTCTGGGGTGGTGGTGGTGGTAAATAGAAATAAGAGATGCTGTCCCAACTCTTGCCACTGGCAGAGGAGAAAAGCCATGTTCCCAACTGACACATTATGTGGCATCAGGGACATACGGGGCCAAGCAGACCAGAGCTCAAACCCAGTCCTGCTTATTGAAGAACGTGGATCGACATCAGGTGTAACATAGCAGTGGCTGGGCCTACAGGCCTGACTTTGGAAGGGGGGCTGTCTTGTGTTCACTGCAGTACTAAGGACCCTGAGTTCCACTGGGGGATATGAGAGAAACTCTGCGGAGGAGATAGACACAGAACAGATGGGATGTATGTGTTGTGTGTGAAGTGAGGAAAGCCATGAGAATATCACTTACAGACAGAACAATGGGATGACAGATTACCCCTCACTGTTTGCCAGACATAGATCCTGTCACCCCATGAGTGACACTCATGGTATCCAAGAAACATAGATTAAAGCTCCCTCATCTGTTGAACGGACTAACTGGAATCTACCGGCATGAGGTGGATCTGCTCTTGAGGGCTGATTCCAGCAGGGACCTCCTCCTGGCTCTCCCGTCCCTCCCCCAGCGCCCACCCCTGAATCCATACAGGCAGGAGGGAAGGCTGACGTGGCAGAGAATAGGGCATATGAATATTGGGAAGCCTAGAAGCTGGATAGGGATTCTCTGAGCTACTAACACTGACCCCAAGTGTGTCCACCTTGTCCTGTGTCTTGGCCTCTGCTCTTCACATGCGTGTCATATGGATTAAACACTCACTGTCATTTAATGTGGTCTGTGAGCCTTTCTGGATCCAATGCGGTTTTTTTCTGCCATGACCGGTAACTTGGCTCCAGCTTCCTGAACAAAGCCCCATGAAGACAGGGGTTTCCCCCCCACCCCAACCCCCCCGCAGGTGACTCCTGAGGGACTTCTCTCTGGAGAGGAAGTCTATGAGGAAGTGAGAACCAGGACAGAGCAAGTGACAAGTGACAAAGCTGGGTGAGGAAGAGGCTCACCCGTGACACACTCAGCCAGATTCACCGTGGAGTTGGACACACTGGAGGAAGAGGGGGTACCTTTGTTTCAGATCTGTGACAAGGGGGTGGGTTGCCCAGGGCACCATCATCAGCACCTGTATCAGGGGCTTCTAAACTCCTCTCCCAGGCCAGTTCAGTTCTTCTTCTTCTTCTTCTTCTTCTTCTTCTTCTTCTTCTTCTTCTTCTTCTTCTTCTTCTTCTTCCTCTTCTTCTTCTTCTTCTTCTTCTAGATTTATTTATTATGCACACAGTGTTCTGTCTGCAGGCCAGAAGAGGACACCAGGTCTCATTACAGATGATTGTGAGCCACCATGTGGTTGCTGGGAATTGAACTCAGGACCTCAGGAAGAGCAGCCAGTGCTCTTAACCACTGAGCCATCTCTCCAGCCCCCTCCATGCCAATTCTTTTTTCTTCCTATTTTTATTTTACTGAAAATAGATTTTTTTTCCAAATAATATATTCTGATTATGGTTTCTCCTCTCCTGCTCCTCTGAGGTCCTCCCCCCTCCCCTCCCACTTGACTCCACACACTTTCCGTCTCTCATTAGAAAGCTCAGACGTCTAAAGAATAAAGTAAGATAAGATAAAAACAAATCAACCAGAATAGGTTATAACAAACAAATAGACAGAAGAAAGAAAGAAAACGCATGAGAAACACATATAGATGTAGAAATGAAGTTGGTATACACAGGAATCCCATAAACAAAACCAGGAGCCATAATATATATGCAAAGGAAAAGTAAGAATTTAAAAAAGAAAAGTCCAGACAAAACATTATGAGGCAAAGAACCTTCAAAGATGCCATTGAAGTTGTTTTGTGTTGGCCATCTATTGCCGTGCATGGGGCCTTCCCTTAAGAGTGGTTTGTATCCCCAGTGAGACTCTGTTGAGAGTAATTCTTCATTTACAAGTGGTTATCAATTGCAGACAGCTTCTGGGTTAGGGATGGGGGCTAGAGTCCACTTCTCTTAGTACTGGGACCCCATCTGGCAGATCTGTGCAGATCCTGTGCCTGCTGCCTCAGGCTCTGTGAGTACCTCCCAGGACCATGAACACGCGTCTGTACGGGCGAAGGCTCTAGGAAGGAGCCAGCTCAATTTCTCCAAGTTCAGTGAGTTGTGTAGGTGTCCTCGGAGAGCAACTGAGAGCCTTGCCCATAGGCTGGGTTGTAGGGGGTTTCCATGGGGCCCTTTTGTCCAACTACTCAATTATATACAACCCACCAAGTGAGTCCTAACGAGAAGAGAAAGTTTAGCGGATTGGGAACCAGAAAGGCAAACTGCAGTCTAATTCGAAAGTGTCCGAGAACCAGAGCCAGAAGGGCAGACTCCACGCTTAGGAAGTCATAGCGATTCTCTGTGTGAGCTCAGAGAGTTCATGACGAGTCTGAAGGCAGAGGCGTGAGTTGAGAGAGAGCCGCTTTCAGAGGGGAGCCGTGGGGACCAGGGTGCAGCTATGCACACGGTTTGGTATCTTTTCTTCTGGGAGGCTTTTGGGGAACTCTATGTACTCAGAAGGCATCTTACCAGGGCCTAGTTTTGCAGCTGTCTCCTTGGCCTAGGTAAGGGTCACCACCCCCTGGTGGGCATCATTGTGGGAAGGGATGCATTGCCCAAGACTCTCAGTTCAGCACCTGATGTGCTGGAGTCCTACATACTGCATGGGTTACTGGGTTTCTAAGTATGCTGGCTGGTGAGCTCCTGGATCTCACTTTGTAGACCAGGCTGGCTTTGAACTCACAGAGATCTGCCTGCCTCTGCCTCCCGAGTGCTGGGATTAAAGGCTTGTTCCACCACCGTCTGGCTAAGCCTCAGGCTTTCAACTGAGGGGTAATGGCTAAGTGTCAGCTGTAGGGCCAAGATCCTTGGCATTAAACAAAGCCAGCCTCTAAAGACTAAGTTTCGTTTTGTTTTGTTTTGTTTTTCACCCCAAAGTGGAAGTTTGCCTGCCAATCAAAACCTTGAGAGTGTGGCTGTTTAATATCCATGGAAAGGACTTCCTGGAGTTTTCTAGAAGTGCAGATTTCTGGGCCCTTGTACAGTAGCTCTGATTCAGTAAGCCTGGGTTGGGAGTTGGGAGGAATTTGCATTTGAGGTTAAGCCCAAGGGTCCCTGGGAAAAGGTGGTCCTAAGATAGTAACTGAGACTAGGAGAGATTCAGCATTTATATATCCAGCACTGAGAGGAGGTAATAATAGTGTTCTTATTATTTTCAATTTCCAAATAGTGAAATTAACCTAAAAGGAAGCAGCTGAGCTTCCCAACGTCATTAGCCAGTAAATGGTAGAGTTTCTAGAAGCAGGACTACAGCCTCTGTAGTTCTCTGAGATCTGAAGGAAAAATAGTACGGAAATGAACTTAGAGGTACAGGCTGGTCCCCTGATCATCCCCGGATATCCCATGCCAATGGCTCCGTCAGGAGCAGGGTAGGTTGTGCCGCAGTAACAAATGAACCCATTCGTTTGCTCACACTGTGTCCGCAGCACATCAGCAGGGGTCTCTATCCATGAGTCTAGCCTGAAGCTCCATCTAGATAGGTGCTTCCCCTATTCAGAAGTGGGGAAAGGGGCTCCTGGCTCTTGAACTATGCTTTCTGTCTAGAAAGAACATGGGTGTCAGAGCTGTTGAAATTTCATCAGCTGAGCAAGTTCTGTGATGGCCCTTGCATTTCATCAGGGTGCAGAAATGTAAACATCAACATAGTTCACCAATCAATCTGCTCATGACACTCTGGAGGTGTTCCTGTCTTTGTCCCTGTCTGAAATCCTTGGGAATTGTGTGTGTGTGTGTGTGTGTGTGTGTGTGTGTGTGTGTGTGTGTGTGTGATGTATGTGTATGTACCTTCAGAAGCCAGAGGAGGAAAGCAAAATGCCAGGTGCCATCATGTTTTATCACTTTTCACCTTGTTCTCTTGAGACAGGGTCTCTCACTGATCCTGGAGCTGGCCATTATTTTAGCTAGGCTGATGGCCAGCAGAGCCCCAACAATCCTGCTTGTATCTCTGTGCCTGGCTTTTTAAAAATGTAGGTCCCGGGAATTGAACTCAGGTCTTCATGTTTTCAGGACAGGTTACTGACTGAGCCATCTCCTAAGGCCCCTAACTAAAATTTTTGTCCTGGATTCTCATCGGGGCTAGCATTGTACCCTCAGGTCCTAATTAGGGATCACCTTCCTGGGTTAGCATTTCCCAACTCACTGAGGCTGGATAGAGGAAGGAGCCTGGCTTATTTGTATTGTGAGGGAGGCCATGTTGGGTATTTGAATTGTTAATTTTCTTGTCTGTCCCACAGTGGTCTGTGGCTCTGGATATGGGGATATGTAGAGACAGGCCTTGCATCTCTAACCCCTAGAAAGCAGATGTGCAGGAGCCCAGGATAGAACAGCCTGGTGACTAAGAGCCAGGCTCCGGGCCTTTCCCGTAGGAACAGGGTGGCCTCAGAAAATGAGGAAGAGGAAGGTGAGCCCTCTGTGACTTCAGGGTGAGCCAACTGCAGATGGGGGAAGAAAGCCCCTGCAGAGGCAGTGGGCTTTTTCTGAGGTTTGCCCCATCATGGAAAGTCTGGCCTCAAACCTGGGTTAGTCACAACTGGAGACAGCTGTGTCCCCGCAGGGTGGACTTCCAGGGTCCTGTGAGAGGACGCTCTGCAGCTGGGAACAAAGCCCTGATGTCCTCTGTAGGGGCTGCCTGACACTAAGGGTTGGAGTCAGTGGCGGGGACAGGAGCTCAAGGCCTCCCGGTCAGGCCACAGCTTCCCTGTTGGGTGCCCACACCTGGAGAAGGTGGAGGCCCAGCTTTCTGTCTTGTGTCCCTGCTGAAGCATGGCTTTCTAGTCTTGTGTCCCTTCCTAGCCTCAGCCTTCCTTCCACCAAGGGCTCTAGGGAGTGAACCGTTTTCCACCTCAGGAAACCCCCGGCTCCCAATTCTGGGCCTGCGTGTCCATTAGGCCCAGCACAACCCTAGGCCTTTTCATGGGTATTTCTTTGCTAGGAAAGGAACTCTTCATATGATTTGTCTCTTTCTTTCTTTTCTTTTTTTCTCCAAGACAGGGTTTCTCCGTGTAGTTTTGGTGCCTGTCCTGGATCTCGCTCTGTAGACCAGACTGGCCTCAAACTCACAGAGATCCGCCTGCCTCTGCCTCCCGAGTGCTGGGATTAAAGGCGTGTGCCACCACCGCCCGGCCGATTTATCTTTCGGATGTGGTTTTCACTGTGGCTTGAGGGACCAGGGCTGTTCTGGGTGGGCTCCATGGCACGGAGCCTGACACTCACCTCTCACATTCATTTCCTTCCACCAGCTCTTCACCTGGATTCTGGGGGAACACCCAGGCCTCTCCCCTGGCCATGCACTGCAAGGCCTAGTCCCTAGAAAGCCTCCAGAGGACCCATTCTAGCCCAGTCTAGAGGTTTAGCCCCTTCCCAAATTTAAAGCTTTGTCTCTTCTTTCTTTCTTTTTTTTTTGGGGGGGGGGGGAGCGGGGCGGGGGTAGGTAGCCAGGGATTGAATCTAGGGCCCTGTGAGGGCTAGAGGCAAGTACTTTACCACTGAACCATTTCCCCAGTCTGAAGGCCTATTCTTGGACGAGAAACGGCCTTCGCAGAGAACATCCTGCTGCAGAGATGTCCTGGCTGCAGAAACAGTCAAGTTTCCTACCTCGGTGTATGCTGTTCCTTATGCCCAGACGCCTGGTCCCACTTGGTCCAGCTAAGCCTGACCCCTTAGAGCTCGGCTGCCCTAACCCCTTTAGGTGTGGGTTTGGGTGTGGGTCTCACCACAGTGCCCTGTGCCTCACGAAAGCCACCGTGTGAGTTCTGCCTGTGTGACTGGGCTTGGAGGGTGGCAGGTCCAGGATCCCTTCTCTTTGTTCCCTGTCCAGTTCCAGGGGTTGCTTCTTCCCAAGTGTTCTGTGCCATCCGTCCACAGCCAGAGCTCACCAGGTTTTAAGGGAAACTCGGGGTGCTGAGCATACACAGAAGGGTAGGAGTGGGGGGTAGAGCCAGGCACAGGGTCAGGCCATGAGTCCTGTGAGGAAGATCAAAGGACCGTCTGTGGCAGCGGCCTGGGTGAGAAAGTCCTTGAGGCAGGCACAGGGGTACTCAGCTCCTGCCCTGTTTGCCCTGTCTGGCCTTGCTCCCTTCCTAGGTCCATCGATTTCTCTCTGTGGTAGCTGGTGCTTCCTGCTTTTTTTTGGCTTGTTGTTATTTTGGTGGTAGTGGTAGAGGTGGGGTGGATGTGGTGGTGCCTGAGCAGAGGCAGAGGTCAACGTTGGGTCTTCCTCTATGGGTCTCCCCCTTTATTTTTATTTTTATTTTTATTTTTTGGGACAAGGTTTCTCACTGGAGCCGGAAGCACATCATTTGGGTTAGCCTGATACGTTAAGTCCCCAGGATCCCCTTGTCTCTGTTCCCTCAGGGCTGAGGTTACAATGCATGGCACAGGCCCTGGCTTTCTTTTTCCCTGAAAATAAAGTTATTTTCATGCAATATATTCTGATCACAGTTCCCCTCCCCCATCTCCTCCAAGATCCTCCCCCACCTCCCTACCCATCCAACTCCACACCTCTATCTCTCTCTCTTTAGAAAACAAAAAACAGGCCAAAATATCCAAACAAACCAATAAACCAGAATTAAGAAAAAAAAAAAAAAAAGAGAGAAAAAGCACAAGGAGACCACACACACACACACACACACACACACACACACACACTAGCACTCAGTTTATATAGGTGCTGGAGATTTAATGCAAGTCTTCATGTTCGCACAGTGCTTTCTGAAGGCCCGGGAAAGCTGTGCCTTCCCGGCTGGGGAGAGATGGGCAGTCACCCCCTGCAGCTTCAGTGTGAGGGAGCGCCTCACTGGAGAGCGCTCGCTTATGCCATGGCCGAGGGCCAGGATGGAAGGCTCTAAGTCCTAGCTGGGTGTGGCTTTGAGTGGCGGCCAGCTGTGCTCTCCGGGCGACCAACAGAGTAGTTGGTTGCCTTGCAGAGCTTTTACTCTGATGTCCTTATTCTCGAATCAGGTGTCACAGCAACTACTGGCAAAGTCAGCTGGGTTCACTTGGCTCTGCCAGGAAAGAGCTATTTTGTCTCTCTCCCGGGGCTATTAAGCTAATGTACCTTCTAAAGGGTTTAAACCTTTATTGTTTCCTGCAGATAAAGCTGTCCTTCCATTCCAAAATGAATTGTACTTCCAGTAGACTTCTTAAAATTCATATTTTATTTATTTATCTTAGTTATGTGTGTATGCCTCTCTCTCTCTCTCTCTCTCTCTCTCTCTCTCTCTCTCTCTCTCTCTCTGTGTGTGTGTGTGTGTGTGTGTGTGTGTGTTCACTTGTGTGCAGATGTCTGAGGCAGCCAGAGATGTTAGATCCCCTTGGAGCTGGAGTTGCCAGCAATACATACTCTTAAATGCTGAGCCATCTCTCCAGCCCCCATATATTTTGGAATGCATCAGGGTCTTACTATGTAGCCAAAATTGGCCCTGAACTCTTAAGGATTATTACTTATTATTACTAGTGCGTGTCTGTGTGTGAGCGTGTGAGAGTGGGTACATTCCTGCTACAGTACCTGTGCCTAGGTCAGAGGACAACTTTGTGGGGTCGCTTCTCACCTTCCTCTTTTACATGATGGGACTGTTACTTTTAATCGTCCATTTGATACGATGTAAAAATCATCTGGGAAGAGACTCTTAGGGAGGGACTGCCTAGGTCAGGCTGGCCTGTGGGCATGTCGTCGGTGTGCTGTCCCGATTATCTTAATTGATGTGGGAAGACACAGCTTACAAAGTGAACAGGACCGTCCTCAGGTTCGAGTCCTGGACTACACAAGAGCGGAGAAGCAAGGTGAAGTAGCAGGCATTGACATTCTCTCTGCTCTTGAGTGTGGATGTGGATTATTTTATGTGTAACACTCGGTGTGGTAAAGGGCAGACAATGAATCAATATTATCATTGCTGCTCAGTGTCACTTGTCAAGTGCTTGTCAGGTGCCAGGCGTGAAGTCTGGTGTGTTACGTACACTGTCTCACTTAGTCCCACTGGCACCCCTGGGCACTGTCCCGTTATCACGCGTTACAGGTGAGTGAACAGGCTGAGAGGTTGTTAACTTGTCCAAAGTTACAAGGATGCCCAGCGAGGTAGACACACCCATCTTGTACTTCCACAAGAACACGCGCACTGTGTTTTTGTCTTGGAGGCAGGAAACCTGTCTGAACGACTGGATAGTTGTGTATGATCTAGACTGCAGAGCAGGTAACCTGACCTCTCCGACCCCCAGCATTTTCCTCTATAAAACAGGGCTGTGTGCAGAGAAGGGTTAGGACTGTCTGGTCCACGGGAGTATTTGAAATGGATTAACAAATGTTGATGCCAATTGGAAACCACGAAGCCACAAAAACTGTGCCACGGAAATTCTCCTCAAAATACTTAGCTACTGCTGGGTGGTGGTGGCACACGCCTTTAATCCCAGCACTCAGGAGGCAGAGGCAGGCAGATCTCTGAGTTCAAAGCCAGCCCCGTCTACAGAGTGAGGTCCAGGACAGCCAGGGCTACACAGAGAAACCCTGTCTTAGAAAACAAAACAAAACAAAAACAAACAAACAAACAAAATTTAGCTCTGACTCGATGGGCATAGCCAGCACAGGACTGACAGGGTTGGAGGTCTCTGTCAATGGAGCACAGAGAGACAGCTTACCCATCTAGCTTTCAGAAACAGTTAAGTTCAAAGTGTGCCCTGGTCCTAAAACACTCACACCTGTATTTCTCACATCTTTTTGCTTCAAATAAAAACCAACAATGAAGGAATATGAAAACACACAAGCTACTTGAATTAACTTGAATTATGGTGCCATTAGGGACCTTCCCGTTTCCTGCCTTCCTTATACCATGGCCTATTAACTTCACTGAGCATGCATTTTCCCAGGTCATTCAATGGGGCTAATGATGCCTCCCACCTTGAGAGAGACCTCAGGACTAAAGCCAACATATGTGAAAGCCAGCTCAGGGTCTCAGTCATGTAATAAATGTATGTCAAGAGGTAGTCTGCGTGAGGTAATCTAGAACACAGGTTCTGAGGTGATACCTGAGCTAAGGTTCTGGCTCTGCCATTCAGCGGCTCTTCCATGTTGAGCGGGTTGGTTGGCTGCTCTGAGCTGACCTCATGGGGCTTGTAAGGACTAAGCAATGACGTATGTAGGGTGTGGAACAGAGTGGACCAGCATCCCATAGCAAATATCCCATCTGAGTTTCTAAATCTCAGAATTCTTTTGCTCCTTCTTTACGCTTTGTAGTCTGAACTGGGTAACATGGCACCTGCTTTGTGTTGTCTTAATTAATTAATTTACAGACAGCGTCTCATGTAGCTCAGGCTGGCCTCAAACTCACTATATAGCTCAGGTTGACCTCAGACTTTTTGATCTTCCTGCTTCCCTCTCCTAAGTGCTAGGATCACAAGCATGTTCCACCCTGCCCAGATCTTATTTTAATTTTTCAGTGAGTTTTCCAATGGGGTCCAGACTCCTGAAGGCTCCACCTGGGATAGACGCTTCTTCAATATTCCGTTTAGGGGATTCACATTTGGGTTGAGCTGGATCAATCATTGCTGCCTTGGATTGTGTTGATTTTGCTTCTCCTCTGACTTTCCAGGGATTTCCCCAGACTGAGTAGAAACACTTGCAGAAAATTGCACGGGCCTGCCCGGATCCCCGGAGACCTGAGCTCCTGTCTCCACTGCAAATCACAAATGGAGACGCTGAAGGGCCCAGCTGCTTCCACAGGCTTCTGACAGTGACCGAGAGGGGTTATGCAGCACCCCCCCCCCCCCCCCCCCGCTCCTGACCCCTCCCAGCCACCTGATTCCACTGTGCAACAGCTGTGGTCTTAAAAGGCACCGTGGCTTCAGATGCTGCCCTTGGTGACTTCACTGCGGGTTTAGTGCCCAGTAAGGAGGACTTATTGTGGTCACAACTGTGATGGAGGCGAAAACTTAAAGGCATACAGAGGGAGGGGAGAGGAAGGACTTGGCTGCAGATTTTCAACTCCCACGGCAGAGTATAAGTCATTAAAAAGGGGAACTTCATACTCTCCCAGTTCTTCTGTTATTTTTAGACCATCCTCAAAGGGATTAAAGATTGAATAAAGTAGAAACAGTTGGTCTTCGGTGTCCAGCAGAGGACAGGCATGAATATGCTCATCTGTGGATCTAAAATTGTCCCTGAGCATATCTTTGCTTTCTTTCCTTCTTCCACTAGGTTTTTTTTTTGTTGTTGTTGTTGTTAGTGTGAGATAGTTATCATGTAGCCCAGGCTGGCCTGGAACTTGTTATGTGGCCCAGGTTGGCCTCCAACTCATAATCCTTCTGTTCCAGGCTCCCAGCTGAGATTATAGGCCTCCTCCACTAGTTCCAATATCTGTTGAATGTCCTCCATGCAGACGCCATGTTAAGTCCTGTGGATGCAGCTGTGGGTGAGAATGGCCTGGGCCCTGGTTTCTCAGACCTGACAGAGAGTAAGGGTCCAGGAAGGGTCGGTTCTATAGTGCTAATAGGGATTTCACAGGGTGGTGAGGAGGTTCTTAGGAAGAGGCCCAGACTCAGTCCCGGCCATTCAGGAGGTTGAGCCTGCTAGACAAGCGCAAGGTATTTAGGGAGGGAGGTGGGGGGGGGGTTAGAGGGAAAACTGGAAAAGACAGGCTTGGTTGTGCTATAGCCAAAGGGAACCCCTCAGCTGGAGTGGTGGCTCACTGTATTCCCAGAATTTGGGACATTGGGGAAGGAGGATCGCGGTGAGTTTGAGGCTAGCCTGGGCTATAGAGTAAGAGTTTTTCTCACAAAACCAAAAACCAAATTGACAACAGCAAAGAGGAGAGCCTCAAGCTCTCAGCATCTCAGCAGCTGAATTCAAGAAAAGCTTGTTTCTCCTTCCTGTCAAGTCGCCTGTGGTGAGTTCAGCACGCCGTTGTCATCCGTGGGTGACTCAGGGACCCAGGCTAGCAATGACTCCTGGGTCACACATGGTGTTTGGTGAGTCACACAGAAAGACTGAGGCATGTTGGGAAACGACTAGTAGCTTCCAGCGGCTGGAACTTGCTGTGTGTGTAGTGGGATGCGGGACAGCTCCACAGAGAAATGACAGGGAATCAAGCCAGGCTGAGGTCGGTCACGCTGGGCCACCTCAAATGCTAAGAAGTTTGAGGAGGACAGGAAAGAACTTCTTAGGACATAATAGAAGAAACATTTTAGAAAGATCACGTTCCTATTTGGGGGTAGGGCTGGGCGAGCAAGATTAGGGAACAGATCAGCAGGGGCTGTGGAGATGGCCCAGTGGTTAAGTGAAGACCAGAGTTCAGATCTCTGGAGCTTATGTAAATACTAAATGAGAAGGCAGAGAGGCGATCTCCAAAGCAAGCTGGCTGTCTCAGCTAGCCATATCGGAGAGCTCTGGGTTTGATCGAGAGCTCCTGTCTCATTGGCTGAGGTAGGAAGAGTCACTGGCGAGGATTTTCAACATTAACCATGGGCCTCCGCCTGTACTTGTGCACACACACGTGTGCACACCACACACACACGTATGTCTATATATGTGCACTTCACACACAGGAAAATGGAAAAAGAAAAGAAAAAAAAAACTTTCACAGTTCATTAGGTGAGGGATGGCGGCGCCCTGCGAAAGGATGGGGCTATGGGGATGAAAGGGGTGGATGTCTCCAGGTTCTATGGTGGACATGGAGGGGTGTGAGAAGGGGTAGGAGGTAGGGCTCACATTTTGGGGGGCTGAGCAATGAGAGGAGGTTTCTGTTCACCCACGCAGGCATTGCAGAAGTAAACTTAGGGGAGAGACCTTATGTGATCAGTTGGGGACTTGATTTCAGGCACCAGCAGAAGGAGAAGTCCAGAGGACATTTGGACCAAGGGGCTGATGTTGTTTGCAAGTCACGAGTACGTGCGTGGGATTTGAAGTCACGGTGTTGCAAAGTTGAATAAAAACTACCTTGCTCCTGGGGAGCCAGGCGTCTGCTGTGGGGTAGGGCTAGGCATGCTTCAATTGGAATTCAAGGTGAGTGGTTCGACCCAGAGATCACACACAGTCAGAGAGGATCAGGCAAAGCTTGACAGGACCCAAAGTGGAGCGAGAACTTGGCAGGGGGGGACAGAGAACGGCAGCCCACGTGGAGAACACAGTGTGTGTGACAGCACAGAGGTGTGAGACAGCTTTGTCCAGCCAAAGAAGCATGCTTCTTGGAGCATCTTTATGTGCCCATCTGTGAGAAGAAAGATCCGACCACCAGCAACTCCTGAATACATGTGCCCCCAGAGCCCTTATTCCACAGTTAGTTCACAGTACGGTGACATTGCTCTTTTCACATTAACTCATTTATTCATTCATTCATGCATGCATGCATGCATGCATAGGCCCCAGGTACGCACAGCACACGTGTGAAGGTCAGAGGACTTCTTGCGGGAGTCAGTTCTCTCCTTCCATAGTGTGTTCCGAGGATTGAAGTCAGGTCCTCAAGCACCTTACCTGCTGAGCCACCTTGCCAGCCCTAAAATTTTGCACATTTTAAGCATTATGGTAGCGTTCAAACATACGAAGAGCGTGGAGGAAAATGAAATGGCAGGGCCCTCTCACACGTGACTATCGCCCAGGTTCAACCGTTACTCACAGTCCGCCAACCTTTGTTCACGACGTCATTTCTCCCACTGCGATGGCCTGAGCATCAGTTTTGAAGTTTGCGTTGTGAGGGAAGTCGGCCGAGGAGTATGAAGAACTAGGATGGTTCTTCCTAGTCGCAGGGAGTGTCACTCAGGGTCATTGTCTCCCTGCCTGTGCCCCCATCCGCTTACTGGCCTTCTACACTGTTCTGAAGCCAATTTCTGACATTGCATCATTTCCCTTTAATAGATGTGCACCAAATAAGCACACATTCAAAAGGTGGTATTTTGAAATCCCCAGGGATAGGTTTGACAAATCCAGAAAATTCCTTAACGGTGTATATACTTCAGGGAAAAAAAAAGTGGACGTTTGGGTTAGTTCAGATCTGAATCTTTTAACCAACTACACTGCGTAAGCTAGGGTGGATTAGGACTCAGGGCAAAATAGTTCTCACACCTCTGTGTTCTTCCAACACGCTGTTCCCACCACATGGACTGTCTTCCCCTGGCCCATCTGCCAAGCTCCCACTTAACATTGGCCTCTCTGAAACACCTCCAAACAGCACTCATTAGGAACATGCAGAGTTGTGGGTGGAAGCTTCTCATGGGATTGGGAGAAGCAGACGTGTGTGTGTGTGTGTGTGTGTGTGTGTGTGTGTGTGTGTGTGCCTGTGCGTGTCCCCTCAGCTCTACTGAGTGTCCTTGGTGTGTGAGAAGTTTCACCCAAAGGAGAGACAGTGGGGGCAGGGATGAAGTGGGAAATGGAGGCAGGGAGAGGAGCAGAAGAGGAGCAGGGGTGGAGAGGGAGAAAGATGAAAAAGGATAAACAGAAATAAACGATCATGGACCATCCTTGCATGCCAGGGGCCCTGTCCACGATCTCTAGGATAAACAGAAATAAACGACCATGGACCATCCTTGCATGCCAGGGGCCCTGTCCACGATCTCTAGGCTCCTGGGAGAGGGGCTTTCTCAAAGGCCCTGAACCTCTTCTCCAGCCTGCTCAATGAGTTACTCCACTGGTGAGGTTTGAAAGGAATGTACCGCAGTCATAAGGAAGTTGGGCTCTGTAACTGCAGAGGGCCAGGCCCCACCAGCGTGCTTCGAGCAGCCTCCACCCGGACCTTGGCAGAATCCAGGAAAGGGCAGTTCCAGAGTGGTACCCTCCAAAGAAAGGGCAGAGGAAGCAGCTGAAGGGATTGCTGGGAGATAAGAAATGTGCTTGTGAGGTGACAACAGTCTCCCTTCCAGGGCTGGGTATCGAGCATGCCTCAACACCCTGCAACTCCAAAGTGGCCTTCCTGTTTGCTGCTGCTGGAGAGCAACACCAGGTGTGGGAGGGGCCCCTGAGGAGATGGAGTGGAGTGGAGGGGTCCCTAGGTTTTCATAAATCCACAGGGGTTGTTTATGGAGCTAGAGGTGGGGCAGGGTGGCCAAAGGCTTGGGCCATGGTGACTGCAACGTCTGCTGAGGTCTGGCCTGACTTCCTTCAAGTTCGCAATCTGGGGGTGATATCACCCACGGGGAGGAGAAAGTCGAGGACAGAAAGCCTTCATCCAGGCTTTAGAGGAAAAGAGAGACAGGGGTATGGCAGGTGACACCCTGGCCTACCCCAGGGGCCACAAACCTCAAGTTGCAGAGGAAGTCTGGAGCTTTCCTCCGAGGATCTTACTGTTCCCTCTCGGCCGAGTGCTCTAAGCTGGTGGAGCGGGCAAGCCGTGGGCAGAAATGTCATTTGCCTGTTCAGCTGTGGCAGCTGCTTGTTGCTTAACCCTCGGTCCAGTGTTCAACAGAGCTGGGAGTGCAGAGTGCTTCCTTCCAGCTTGCGGGAGCATGTTGCCGGCATGTGGGAGCATCGCTTGCACAGAGGCCCGTGGGTGCAGTGGGGATCCGACCCAGGAAAGGAGCTCTTTCTTTTTCTAACTAGAAAAGACACAGGCTGGGGCTTGGCTGGTTGATTAGCACAGACAGAATGATTAGTGGCCACGGGAGACACGGGGATGATGAGGTCACTGGTGGTGTGGTTACCAAGACTTAGCGGGTTGGTGAGCTTAATGTAAAAGGAGGTAGAGTTAACTCCATCCGGGGACTTCATCTGCAGCTAGTAGCAAGCACCAAACACTTCTTATATACTGAGCACGGCTCCAGGCATTGAGCTAAGTCATCAAAGGTGGGTTCTAAACATGCATCATCTAATTCAAAGAAGCACAAGATAATTCTCAGTTTCAGATGAAAGGCCTAGATCACAGGGACCCAGAGATGACATCACCCGGCTGAGGTCATGGAGCTTCTGGGGCTAGGGTTGTGTTCTGCCTTGGCGAAGAAAGTGAACACACACTGCACTTTTCTGCGGGAGAAAACTCGCTGATGTCGGGGTTTCTCTAAAGAAAGCACATTTCGGGGCTGTTGCCGACATCGCTGTCCGCTCAGCGAAACCCCCCGAGTGCTGACTTCACTCCTGTGTTCCTGGCTTCACTTTTCAGCACATGGCACCAAAGGCGCTCTCTAAGGTGACATTCCACCACCCAGGGGAGATTAATTTACGTCGGGCAAGCTGTTTAGCAGGCAGTGGACTAAGGAAAGAGTTCTAAAAATGTCTTGAGCAAAACCCAATTACTAAACATGGGAATTGGCTTCTCTGAAGGTTTGTCTATCTTGGGGCCAGGAAGATGGTCATGGCACTTTGCCACTGAGCCTGAGGACCTAGTTTGATCTCTGGAACCCATGTGATGGGAAGAGAGAACCAACTCTGCAGGCTGCCTTCTGGCCTCCATATAGGTGCTGGAGTATGCTCACGCCCCTCTACCCTGCAAATAAATACTTGAGAATTTTTAAAAATAAGAAAGTTTGGCTACCTTGGAAATCCACGCTAAGGATGCTTGGTCTGAAAAGTTGTTCTCTCTGTAGGACTTTGCTGTGATGTCACCAGGGTCACTATGACATCTTCGAAGCAGGAAGGACAGATTCCCACCAGTGCTGGGCTGACAATGACCCCAGGAGATGGTGTCAAGCACATGATAGTGTTCTCTTTCTTCCTATGGCTCAATTCTGAAATTCCCCAGACTAGGGGCTTCCCAGTTGTTGAACAGTAGGCAGTTTCTCCAGCACGGTCTTGGCCTCTTATCCCCTTCACACAAAGCAGATATTGTTGAAGAAAGCAGCCATCCAGTGCTTACTTGGCTTCGTCCCCTGCCCGGCAAGCATGTGGGGGAAGGCGCTTGCTCACTGAGGAGAGATTCTCTCATAACGCAGGCCTGTTTGGAGAAAGGACTCCTAGGAGAATGACTTTGTTCAGAGGTGAGGATGGGGTGAGCCAGGCGAAGTGATTTCCTGGGGAAACCTGGTAATTCCGCCAGGATATTGCAAAAACCCTGCTCCGGCCTCAGCTGCTCATGTCTTTGTCCCCATCCTCCCTGCCACCAACTCTCACCCGAGCCTTTCCGCAATTGCCCTGACTTCTTGAACTTGTGTTAAACCATGGCACGCCTGGCCCACAGCCAGCGTCAGGCATTCTGAAATTAGTGGTGTAGAATTTTAGTCTCACTTTTTTTATTGTTGGCGGCAGTCTTAGTCAATGTTCTATTGTTGTGAAGAAACACTTTGAGCATGCAACTCTTATAAAGAAAAGCACTTAATTAGGGCTGGCTTACAGTTTCAGAGGTTTAGTCCATTATCATCATAGTGGGAAGCATGGTGGCATGCAGGCAGACATGGTGCTGGAGAAGGAGCTGAGAGTTCTACATCTGGATCCGCAGGCAGCAGGAAGAGAGAGCCACTGGACCTGGCTTCAGTTTTTAAAACCTCAAAGCCCACCCCCACAGTGACACACTTCCTTCAACAAGGCCACATCTCCTAATAGTGTCACTCTCTTTGGGGGCCATTTTCTTACAAA
This sequence comes from Peromyscus eremicus, assembly GCF_949786415.1. Taxonomy (NCBI): domain Eukaryota; kingdom Metazoa; phylum Chordata; class Mammalia; order Rodentia; family Cricetidae; genus Peromyscus; species Peromyscus eremicus. The sequence continues at coordinate 83,573,608 of NC_081430.1, forward strand.
CCACCACATTTTATGTTTCATGCTTTTGTGGGGGTGGGAGGTTGAGACTGGGGTCTCACTTTGGAGTTTGGACTGGCCAGGAAATGGCGACAGTCCGCTGTCTTTTGTTTCCTAGGTGGTGGGATTACAGGGGAGAGTTCTCATGTCTGGCTTTGCTTATTTTTCCGCAGTAAACAATGGACAGCAGCAACATGGCCAACGGTTCATGAGGGAGCCAGGTGGAGGGTTTGTGAGGCATGATATCACACTAATTTTATTCTGAAACTTTTTCTTTTCTTTCTCTCTCTTGAAAGTATATTAATCTTAAAAGTTAACTTGTGCGTGTTCTACCTGCACATACATCTGTGTACCATATGTCTGGTGCCCACAGAGGACAGAAGAGGGCATCAGATCTAGAAACGAAGTTACAGATGGTGCTGGGAATCAAACCCAGGTCCTCTGGAAGAGCAGCAAGTACTTCTAACAACTCTCTAGTCCTGCTGAAACTTTTTCAAATCAAGAAAGTTTACTTAAGAAAATTCCGGGTGAGGAGGTACAGGCTGCAGTTAAGTCTGCTGGCCTGAGTTCCATTTCCGGAACCCACTTAAAGGTGCAGGGGACTGACTTCACAGAGTTGTCCTCTGACTGCTACCTGTGTGCTGTGGCACAGATGTCCCCACAAATAACAATCAATAACACTTTTAAAATAAAATTAACATAGGAAGGTTCTGTTAATTAAGAAAGAGAGAGAGAAAAGAAATGAATGCTTATACCGACTCACACTACAGTTTGGATCTGTTCCCCAAAGGCTAGTGCGCTAAAGGTTTGGTCCCGGCATGGGGTGCTGTTGGGAGGTGGAACCTACTAGAAGGTCTTTAGGGCCCCGGGGGTTTGTTGTTGAAGGGGATTGTCAAACCACAGCCGGTTACTCTTTCTTTTCAGCTTCCTGGCCACGTGGTGGCTTCTGTCACACACTCCTGCTGTGATTGCTGCCGTGACTACAGCAAAGGACCGGTCTCTCTTGGGCTGAAACCGTGAGCTGAATGAAGCACACCTTTTCTCTTAGTGACTTGATGACCTCGGGCATTTGGTGCAGCCGTGGGGCCAACTCCACACCATGTTATTACCCAGGCCACAGACCACACTTGGACTTCTGCCTGCTGTTGTTTCCAGACAGGGTTTCTCTGTGCAGCCCTGGCTGTCCTAGAACTCACTCTGTAGCCCAGGCTGGCCTGGAACTCACAGAGATCCACCTGCCTCTGCCTCCCCAGTGCTGAGATTAAAGGTGTGCACTACTCTGCCAAATTTATTTTAATTACCTGTTTCCATGTGTGTTATACATCCATGTGTGTATCAGTGTTTGCATGTGTGTGTGAAGGTGCACGTAAGATGTGTGCCCATGCCTGTGGAGGCCCGAGGCTGACTTTGATAGCCTCCCGGGGTCCCTTTGCAGCTTATTCATTGAAGTGCATTTCTCCCAATTGAACCCAGAGCTCCCTGACTTGGTGGGTCTGGTCTACTTTCTGAGTCCTGGTATTACAGGGGGGCTCACGCGTTCCTGGATATTTACGTGCATGCTGGGGATCTGAACTTCAGTCTTCACACTGGGGCTTTGTCTTCCCAGCCATCTCGCAGCCTCTACGTTCTATATAAAGTTCTTTTCCTGTCCCAGGATCAGATCCAGGCTGCCACACTGCATTTAGTTGTCACATCTCTTCTGAGCTATGAAAGTTCCTCATTTTTTTTGTGACCTTGAAATTGTACTGAATGTCACTCACTTCAGGGTGTCAGTTTTCTCATGGTTAGACCGTGGCTATGGATTCAGGGGAAGAACACCACAGAGGCAAGATGATCTTTTCCTTTGAATTGCAGTAGGAAGTACAGGAGGTCAAGAAGCCATCACCAGAGAGAGGCTGGGGAGGGATCACTTTGATCCCGAGGCTAAGGGGGCCAGCTGTCTTTCTCCACTGGGAAGAGACTGTTTTTTTCTTTTTTATATTCTACTTTTTTTGAAGTGAGTCACTAAGTCCAGACCATGTTCACAGTGAGAAAGGAGATGCTCTCCCTCCAGACAAGATTTTACAGATGGAATTAGAATTTGTCTATAACGGAAAATATATCTTTTGTCTGTAATTTATTTTACTTTTCTTTAAAAGAAAAAAAGTAGTTTTTATTTGTTCTTCAAGAATTTCAGGCCAAGTGGTGGTTCTGCACGCCTTTAATCCCAGCACTTTGGAAGCAGAGGCGGGTAAATCTCTGTGAGTTTGAGGGCAGTCTGGTCTACAGAGTGAGTTCCAGGACAGCCAGGGCTATACAGAGAAACCCTGTCTTGAAAAACAAACAAACAAACAAACAAACAAAAAACCAAAACCAAAACCAAAATAATTTCATACACGTATATAATGTATTTGGTTCACATCCATCCCCCACTGCCCACTCCAACTCCCCACAACCCTCCCCATATCTCCCCCTCCAAACTTTTTCTCCTCCTTGTCTTCTTTTTAAAAATAACACACGGAGTCCAATTAACGCTGCCCCTGTGTGCATGGGTGTGGGGCCGTCTACTGAGTAGGGGCAGCCTACAAGTGTCTACAGCCCCAGAAAAAAAATGACTCTCTTTCCCCCAACAACCTTAGCTGGGGTGGAGCCTTGTGACTCCGCCTCCATCCAGGCTGGGCTTTTGCTGTCTTGACCTTGCCTAGGGCAGCACAGCTGCTGGGTTTGAAAGTGCAAATGCCATGAATGCCCGGAAGAGCCAAGTTAACAGCACCCTTCTCCATCTTCCGGCTCTTGTAGTCTTCCAAGTGTGTGTGTGTGTGTGTGTGTGTGTGTGTGTGTGTGTGTGTGTGTGTGAGAGAGAGAGAGAGAGAGAGAGAGAGAGAGAGAGAGAGAGAGAGAGAGAGCATGTTGATATGTTGATACATGTCTCATTTAAGGCTGAACACTAACAGCCGCCTGTGCTGACCACTTTGACCAATTGATTCTCTGGCTCTTAGTGCTTATTATGAAAAACTTTTCTGATCAAGGTTGAGAGCAGCACAGATCTATGTGTATAACGTAAATATTTAAGAAGCCAGTTTAACAATTTGACCAGCAAAACGTTAGTAGCTTCCCCCTTAGGGCCTACGGCTTCCTCAGCTATTTGCTTTTGACCAGATTCGTAGTACCCGGAGTGGATTCCCTCATGTGGAGCTGGCCTCAGATCCAACCACTGGTTGGTTCCCCCCAGAACAGCCATGTGTAGATGTAACCATCTTATTAAATAAGAAACACAGAACCAATGCAAAGACGAAAGCCAAGAGATCAGAGCTAAGAGCCTTACCCGCCTGCTGCAGCTAGCCTCTTCAGCCAAGAGACCTCTCCGAAAGAGACCTACTTCCTGTCTGTTTGTCTTTATATAGACTTTCTGTTCTGCCTTCTCATTGGTTGTAAAACCAACCACATGACTGCCTCGTCACTGCCTGTCTGTATAGACCTCCAGGTCTTCTATGGTTGGTATTGAGATTAAAGGTGTGTGTCTCCAATGCTGGCTGTATCCTTGAACACACAGAGATCTACCTAGCTCTGCCTACCAAGTGCTGGGATTAAAGGCATGCACCACCAATGCCCAGCTTTTGCTATGGTTCTAATAGCTCTGACCGCTGGGGAACTTTATTTATTAACATACAATTAAAATCACATTTCAGTACAAATAAAATACCACCATAGCCGTGATACTATCGCACCAGTGGGCACATCTCATCTGCCAGTCCAGTATCATAGTGTTCAGCACCCAGCACGGGGTAAGACCACTGGGGTCTTTCCTCCCTTGGTGGTCTGAATAGCACCCTCTGGTACCATGAAAGTTGAACAGCAGGGAAGAAGTTTCCCCGCTCAGTTCCAGACTGATTTCTTCAAGTCCCGAAACCAAAGCGTGTGATGTCCTCGACATCAGGGTCTTACTTACCACTTAGTTATAGTGGGAAACCCAGAGCAATGGATACAGGTGTGTTCTCTTGGGGCTGTGTGGAGCCTCTCCCGTGCCCACACTCATAGGGAGGTATCCTGTGCCCAGCGCCGAGAATTTCATTTCATAACCCATGTCTTCTGGGAGCAGGATTGTTCACCCATGCAGGATACCTCGGTCAAACCCCCTATATAATTATATATTTTAATTAGGTTATGAAGGGGTAGGTTTCCATAATCTTCTTCATAGATCCTTATTTTTGGTCAACCCATTCTCCCCCTCCCACCTTCACATCCGTAATTTATTCACATTAATGTGGGCTTGCGGATACTTATTTTATTCCTTGAACTATCATCTAATGCTTCTGTTATTTTGTTGACCCAATTGTTCCAATCTTAGTCATTGGAATGGCTTCCAAAGCTCTTGTTTTTTGGACAGGCCCCCATTTCCTCTGCCATCTCCTTTTTTTCCAGCACACTGAGATGCTCCTGGCTCATCATGTTAGAACTGGTCCTTTCTCAAAGGAGCCCTGGCTCCTTTTATTGGAGAATGGTGTTTAAATGTTGTTTTTTAAGATTTATTAATTTTTATTTTATTTGTATGAATTTTTTTGCCTGAATATATGTATATGCGCCATGTATGTGCAGATGCCCTTGGAGACCAGAAGAAGGGGTCAGGTCCCCTGGAAGTGGAGTCACAGATGGTTATAGGCCATTGTGTGCTGGGAACTATGATAGGTCCTCTGCGAGAACAGAAAGTGCTCTTAACTATTGAGCCTTCTCTCCAGCCCTGAAGATGGCATCTAGAAACAAGTTTCCAAGTGCTGGGGGTGCTCCTTGCTGATGGTACAGTTGCTCTAGAGCGTCCCAGGGGATGGAGACAGGAAATATATGGATGGATACTAACTCATATATATGCATGTCTGTATTTCTGTGTGTCTGTATGTATGTATGTATTGTGTATATATATATATATATATATACACATACACCTCTCTATATATATATAATATTTAATATATTTAATATATATATAATATATATTTAATATAAATATTAAAATTAATTCATGCTGGCCACCCTGACTCTGATCAGAGCCCTACAAGACTCATTTGAGCTTCCTTCTACTTGGACAGTAGAAACCTACCTGTTATCTACAATTTATTTAACTCTAGTAGACAAAAGAAATATTTGGGGAGTTGTTCATCTATATATTTAGGAGAACCTAATCTACCCTTTTCATTTTTTTAGATTTATTTATTGTGTATACAGTGTTCTGCCTGCATATATGCCTGCACACCAGAAGAGGGCACCACATCTCATTACAGATGGTTGTGAGCCACCATGTGGTTGCTGGGAATTGAACTCAGGCCCTCTGGAAGAGCAGCCGGTGCTCTTAACCTCTGAGCCATCTCTCCAGCCCCTAATCTATCCTTTTGTCTTTAGCTTTACAGATTCCAACCCAAACACCATTTTCCAAGTTACTTAGGCCAATTCCTTTTTTCCTTCACAATGGGCAAAGCATTTCAATATCTGGCTTCCTCTGCATCGCTGCTGTGTGATGAGAGAAGCCAGCAGGACATGTGTTGATGACCTGGTTGGTCCTGGTCACACGGTCAGTCGGATCTATGGTCAGAGCTAGGGAGTTTAGGCTTCACTAGACCATAGTGTCTTTTCTGAGATTTTTGGTTTTGGGTTGTTCTGTTGCATAGCTAGCTGCTTCGGAGAGCGTCTGGTTAGAAGAAAAGGTGAAGCATGGTTGAGTAGCCTGTCTTTGCTTTGGCGTAGCAGAACTGTTATGTGCTGCTGGGTGAGAAGATTAGCCCTCTCCTGCCTCTACCCATTTCTCATAGCGATGGGAACCTGAGACCTAGAGAGATGATGTCACTTGTCCCAGATGAGCCAGCTGGTTAGAGGAGACAGACTCAGGGCAAGTTCATATTCTCACATCTGTGCCCTCACCACACTATGTGGATTGTGGGGATGAGGAGAGAGTCACGGGTCTTCAGGAAAAACCTGTTGAAGTTGACTCAACAGGCTTGGAAAGGTTTCCCCCTTCCCAGTCCATCCCTCTATAAATAGAGAAGTAGGGTGAGAAAAGTTCCTTCATACCTTCAACAGTCCCAAGTGGGCAAGATTAGGAAATGCCTAATGACTTTAGAAACTTAGTTGGCACCTACGTGCCACAGCAGTGGTGACCGCATCCAAAAGCGGTTGGAGAGGTGTGTATTTTAGAGCTGCCGTGTTAACTAGTGTCCTGATGATTTCTCTTGTCATCCACATAGAACCTAAAATGCCGAGTTATATTGTCTGCCTTGCTCAGGGCGTGGGCACTCTAAGGCTGTCTGCTTGATATAGAGAAGGGATTGGAACTTCTATTTCTTTCTAGTTACTGTTTTCGTAGTCTTCCACACCATTCCTGGAACACAGCAGAGTTCTGTTAGTGTTTACTGAATGAGTGAAGGAAGGCTCCTAGGAGAGACTTCACATACAAGCTCTTGTCTGTGGAGTAGCACACAGGTGTGAGGGACGGCTCATGGTGTTGGCTGGCGCTCTGGCCTTGGGCGAGTTGCTTAACCTCTCTGCGTTTTAGTTTCTCCATGTTATAGTGACTCTTTGTTGGACCCCAAAGTTTAGGGTCTCAAGTGGGCGCCCCAAGAACCCAGACTTCAGTCCAGTTGATGCAACAGCGGGAGGATTTATTAGGCTTCTATATAGAAGGGCTCCTCTGCTCCCAAGAGCAAGAGTTGCCTCTTACTGCAGCCCCATAAGGGCTTTTAAAGGAAAAACCCACAAAACCCATAAGATTACAATTCCCATACAATTTCATGGCCTGATCACAGGGTGATCACAGAGGGGGTACAATTACGTAAACCTCAAGGGGGGTATCGGCGGGAGTGGAGCTTACACACAGGTCAAGGTGGTCCTTCCTGGAACACCTGCAACTATCCCAGTCACAGTTGAGCACATCTCTTAACAGAAATCTTTTTATATTGTTATATTGTTACAGGGGTGATTGAGTAGTGGCTGAGTCAGGTTGCCCTGGGAACTAGATTTTTAGTTTCTCATTTCCTGGTGCTTGAAGTTTTTCTCTTCCTGAGGCTTGGGGGGTGTAAGCCTAAAGGGCTAGGGTCTTTCATCTTGACTGTTGACTTGTGATGTTGGTGGCACTTAGAATCACTTTAAAGAGGACGGTATCATTCCTTGGACTAGGCTCATGGACTGAATAAAAGGGACAAAGTGAACACAAGAATTTGTTGCTTTCTTTCCTGGATGTAGACACAATGTAACCAGCTACCTCCTGGTCTCATTGTGTCTTCCTTGTGGTGATGGACTGTATCCTCTGGAACCACAAGCCAAATAAACCTTCTCTACCCTCAAGTTGCTTTCATCGGGTACTTTGCTGCAGTAACGAGGCAAGTGACTAACACACTCCATCTACAACACCAGATGCTCTGGGCTTGTTCTGAATTTAACTGGATGGTTTCTAAAGTTCATTTGCAATCTGTAATTCTGTGATTCCAATACTCACCGATTGTTATAAAAAGGCTTATGAAGATCTCTAGATTGATTCAGGTGAACCAAAGGCCACCATGTACTAGAGCTAGAGCATGAGCTGACGCCTTCATAAGACTGAAGCCCAGCTGGTTGCTAGTGGCTGCTGGAATGCAGGGCTGGGAAACCTCTGAGGGTCAGTGGTGTAAAGTTACAATAGTGTAAAATAGTGGCAGGCACACCAATATTTGCTGTCACCAACTTAGATGCTCAAAACAATGTCCCTTCGGGACTTCTGGAGAAACCACTTGTGTGGCCTAGGTTTTCCTAGTAGTAAGCACGGGGTTAGACAGATAGGCTTATAGTAACCTTAGTTACCCACCTGCCTTTTTCTTTACCAGGAAAATACAGAACATTAATTAGCTGATTGATTGGTTGATTGATGAGTGAGAAGTGAAAAACAGACTCAGAATCGTTCTAGTTCCCTAAGACGTAAATGGTTCTTGGGGAAGATGAGACCACAGAGATGTGTAAACATTCTCTAAGTAAAATAAACCCATTTACCCAAGAATTTTATATGCCCAACACCTCCAACATGCTAGGAAGTCCAACTAAACAGCACGGCTCTGAGAACATAAATGGTTTCTTCTTTCCCAAAGATTGATTTCTGTTTATTTTTATGTGTACAAATATTTTACTGTATACTTGCAGTGCCCATGGAGGCCAGAAGAGGGCGTCAATCCTTGGAACTGGAGTTAGAGACAGCTGGGACCCTCCACAGGGGCGTTGGGAACTGAATCCCAGCCTTCTGCAAGAGCAACAAGTGCTCTTAACGTCTGAGCCATCTCTCTAGCCCCACAGATGATCTTTTCATAAAAACAACACCCTCCCCCCACCCCCACGTCCCCCTCCCCCCCATCCCCGCTGCCATGCTCTCTTATGTCCTTAAGAAATGTGACCAGGGCTGGAGAGATGGCTCAGATGTTAAGAGCACTGACTGTTCTTCCAGAGGTCCTGAGTTCAATTCCCAGCAACCACATGGTGGCTCACAACCACCTTTAATGAGATCTGGTGCCCTCTTCTGGCTTGCAGTCATACATGCTGTATACACAATAAATAAATAAATCTTAAAAAAAAAAAAAAAAAGAAATGTGACCAAACCATCCTCTAGTCAGTGTGGGGGTCCATGGGCTTGCTGGATAAACTCTTGTTTCCATTGGTCTACCTGAGTGGTGTGCAAATGGTGAGTTCGGGGTTTGCTTCCCAGAATTCTTCAAGGAAATATGTGAGTGATGCTTATTACCTCTTTTTGTATTCAGGAAAAGCCAGCTAGCCACGGAGAGCCTTCTCAGGTCTCACATCACCCTCAAGGGTACACCCTCAGTGATCTGACAACCCCCTACTAAGTCCCATACCTTAACAGTTCCAGAACCTCCCAATAGTGCCATGTGCTGAGGACCAGACCTTTACCACTTGGGCCTCTGGGATTCACTCCAGATCCAGCAGGACCCAACTGTGCTGTGTGTAGGGATATGCTCCTTCCCTATCTGCTGGGTGTGTGCCAAGGTCTCTACAACGTGGTGTGGGGGATGTATACATGGATGCTCCTATCATGCACGCATTCCATGCATGCATTCCACGCATGCATCATGCATGGCTGGCCGGAAATATTTATCCTGAGAACCAAAGTGACAAACCTTGCCCTTCTTCCTGGCAACTGGTCATCCCTCATTTGACAACACAGGCTTCCATCATTTCCCTCAGAACTGGTCTTTCTCTGCTGTCCAGGCGGTTCTTGAAAAGGCTGAGCTAACTCAGAGTGATTGCTTTGGGACTCGAAGTAGATGTTTTTCCTGTCCCACATATGACACAGTGACTTCCTCAATAGAAACATCACTTTGAGAGGAACAGGACGTCCTTGCATCAGAGCCAAGAAGGTCACATGACTAGACAGTTGGGGGCCTCCTGGGACCTTGCTTCCTTTAAGCTGTTGGCAAGGACATGGCCATAAAAGACTGTCAGTGACAGTTGCTGGCGAGCCATCGCGAACTATTCCCTCCCAGGGTTTCAGTCCAGAGCAGTTTCTGCAGGACAGATGGCTGATGAATGAATGCTGGGAACGGGCGTTGGAGAGAATTGGTGGAACATCTCTGATGATTACAGGGTGATGAACCTGGCAGGCAGGAGCTTCCACATGTGACGGACGACCAGGGAATCCCCATGACTGTTTTATCTCTGATCTCGTGACACCCTTAAAGGAGGTCGTAACATTTGGACAAGCAGCCCAATGTGCTGACTGGGGAATTCCTTGGCCTAGTCTGGAGCCAGCTGGAATGGGAAACAGAGGGAAGAACTCAGGGTCAGCCAGAAGATAAAGGCATGTACGGAGGATGAGTCTCAGCCCTGATCCTGGCTCCAGATCCCCCAACCTCTACGGAAACGTGGTCAGGGGCAAATGTAGCTTAGACATCTGGGTAGCATCGAGGCTTGGGGAACTGAGGAAGGTCTTTAGGAGGCCCCCAAAGCGAGGGGAAATTAGCTGAGTCAGAAGCTGACCAGAGGAACCAGAGCAGGGGAACTTGGTCTGTTGAGTTCAGGGAAGCTTGATATACTGAAGAAACAGTTGGTGTTTTTAAACCGTGATTTCCTAGTCCCGTGAAAACCTGCTAGGCACTGGGTGATTTCACATTTATTTAGTGAAATCTTCCAACAGAATAAAGGCCAATCTGTGAATCCCCAGGCAGATTAGGAAAACCCTTCAGGGGACCAGCAATTTTCTCTGGTCACCTGTTTCGGCTGCTCACACAGGACACATAGTCGACCCTGACGCAATGCTTCAGTCCTGCTCCTCGGGGGAGATAGTCAGATATTAAGTCAAAAAGAGAAATCAGAGCTGACCGTCAGCCAGGCGAGGTCCCAGAACTTCAGTTTGTACCTGGGACATAGCAGTGGTCACACAACCTACCAGTGGGCATCAGTGGCGTGGGTTAGAATGTACAGTTGCTGACAGTGCAGTCCACACTAGCTAGGTGAGGAAAGAGTTTGCTTAGAGATATTGGGGAGACCATGGAACTATCAGAAGAATGGGCCCTTGGCAGGACTTCTATGTCCCCGGAGCCACACAGCCAGCCTGGGTTTGTAGAGAGCTGCCGTCACTGCCCAACTGTGAACAGTGTTTGTCTTTGCTGAAGATGAGGTACCACTGTCATGTCCAACCAGAAATCTGCTGTACCTGCTGTGACCTAGACCCACAAAATGTATCTGCCTCCCTCCTGTCTCCTCATGCAGCTCACTTCCATTTCAAAGTCTTATGTGGACGTGTCTGAGTAGTAAAGTCTAAGCTACATGGTCTGCATCCAGGAGCAAGCAAAGATAAGAAATGTGCATCCATGTGTGTGTGTGTGTGTGTGTGTGTGTGTGTGTGTGTGTGTGTGTGTGTGTTCACAAATGCCCTTTCAAGACAGAGAGATTAATAAAGGCTTTTGGGAAGTCAAGATTGATGCACTCACTGTAAGGGGTATATGGTCTGTGGCCTGAGATACTCAAGAGACTTGAGTCTGCAGGCAGTACCCCATTGTGTGGGTGAGTGATGGAGTCCCAGCTGAGCTTCCCTCAAAAACATGAATTAGTTAATTTTAGTCAAAAATGGAAAAATCAGAAATGCTGTGTTCTAGGTTCTTTACCAACTGAAACAGTTGTCGGTTTTTTTTTTTTTTTTTTTTTTTTTTTTTTTCCGGTTTTTCGAGACAGGGTTTCTCTGTGTAGCTTTGCACCTTTCCTGGAATTCACTTGGTAGCCCAGGCTGGCCTCGAACTCACAGAGATTCGCCTGGCTCTGCCTCCCGAGTGCTGGGATTAAAGGCATGCCCGGCAGTTGTCATTTTTTTAAACAGTATCTCATTTTTTAATTTTTAAATAAATTTTATTATAAAAAAGCATTGCAAATAATAATAATAATAATAATAATAATAATAATAATAATAAAACCACCACATGCCAAAATGTAACCAGATCTAAAGTCTATACAACTCCATAAGCGGTGGTTGCCACCATTCACTTCTTTATGTTTATTTATTTTTGCTTTTATTATTTGTGTGTGTTGCTGCATAAACTATAGCACATGAGTGGAGGTCACAGTATATTGTATGAGTTGGTTCTCTCCTACCATGTGGTTTCTGGGAGATCGAACTCACGATGTCAGTCTTGGCTGCAGGCACCTTCGCCCACTGAGACACCTCACAGGCCTTATGGCCACTTATTTATCTTGAAGACACTTCCAAAGAGATGTGACTAGCCCAGAGTGGTGTTTTACACTTGGTAGTTCTAGTCCATTCTGAACATTTAAGAACAGTAAGGACAGTTACCCATAAGACTCCTAGTCCTGATAGTGTGAGGAACACAGGCCTTCCCCTCCGTGATATAATGGTGGCCAAGATGAACGTAAGCGCAATGTGAATACCACAGGCAAGTGACCCAGGAGCTCAAAGGTGCTCTGGGGCTCAGGATAGCCAGGGTGGCTTTTGGAGGAGGCAGGAGAGAGCTGGATCTTGAATGATGAGTAGGATTTAAACAAATACTGAAGAGGGATAAGTGGACACAGAGGGCACAGTGAGGTGAGCAAGGCTTTGAGTGGGTGGAGGGTGTGTTCAGAGAGGATCATGGGAAGACAGAGGTGGGGGTGGTGGACTTGAGAGCTCCAGATTTTAATAGAACTGAAGATGCTGGCGACAGAAGCTTGAACTGTGCCCATATGCATTTTGGAGATTCTTGATGATGCCGTGGATTAACATTAGGACTGTTCTGGTTTCGGGTGATTGACATACCAGTTTAAACTAATTTAAGATAAAAGACTTATCCTTTCGGCTCACCATAGAGCCCAAGGGTGTAAATTGGATCCATGGCTAGATCCAGGTTCTCAGAAGAGCTTGTGAGGATTCAGTCTTTCTCTCTGCACTGGTTCGTCCGTATTAGTTGGTCTCCCAGCAGACTTTCTCCATGGAGTGGCTCCTGGTGGCTCCTGGCAACTCCTGGCTATTCTTCATCACAGTGTAGCAGTATTTGCCTAATATTTCCAGCATAACTCTGAAGACTGAGATTTGTTGATTGACTCAGATTTTCTTCCTGTTCTGCCAGAACTGTAACCATGGCCAAGAGAATGTAGGGTTTCTCACTGACATGGAGAAAGCCTGCTGGGAGACCAACTAATACAGACAAATCAGTGCAGAGAGAAAGACTGAATCCTCACAAGCTCTTCCAAGAACCTGGCTCTAGCCATGGATCCAATTTATAGCCTTGGGCTCTATGGTGAGATGAAAAGATAAGGTCTTTTATCTTAAGTTAGTTTAAGTTGGTGTGTCAATCACCCGAAAACAGAACAGGTTTGATTGACATGTGACCCAAGAGGACAAAAACAGCTGACCATATGAGAGACCATTACTATGGCTGCATGTCCTCCACCCCCACAACCCCAACTACACTGATGTGTAATTCTAAAAATGTTATATTAAGGGTACTAAGTGGGTAGAGACAGATGGAGACACATTCGCAAGTATACTCCCAATCTCTTAGACCGTGATGCTCCGAACAGGCTCAGGAACAAACCTCTTTTCTTTATAAAGGCACCTGCCCAGGTATTTTGTTATCGTAAAGAAAGGCTAATACAGTCACTGTGGCAGATATTGTTGGTTCCTGCTGTAATTAGAATGTCCTCTTCAACACTCATGTTGAGGCCAGGCATGGTGGCACACGCCTTTAATGCCAGCACTCAAGAGGCAAAGGCAGGCAAATCTCTGTGTGTTCAAGGCCAGCCTGGTCTACAAAGTGAGTTTCAGGACAGTTAGGGATCCATCCATCCATCCATCCATCCATCCATCCATCCATCCATCCATCCATCCATCCATGTATTATGTGTGTGTTGGTATGCATATGCACACACAAGGAGGCCATATCAACATATATGGTGTCTTCCTTTATGACTCTCTACATTATTTGCTTGAGAAAGGGTCTTTCACTGAACTCTGAAGCTCAGCATTTCAAGTAGGCTGGCTAGCCAGTGAGTTCTCAAGATCCGTCGGTCTCTGCACCTCACTCCTCAATGCTAAGGTTCCAGGCAAATGCAGCTATTCTCAGTGTCTTAGTTACTGTTCTATTGCTGTGAAGAGACATCATGACCAAGGCAACTCCTACAAAGAAATCGTTTAATGGGGGCTTGCTTATAGTTTTAGAGAGTTAATCCACGATCATCAAGGCAGGAAGCAGGCAGGCATTGTACTGGAGCTTTACATTCTGATCTGCAGGCAGCAGGCAGAGAGAGACTGGACCTGGCACGAGCTTTTGAAACTTCAAGCCCACCCCAAGAGACATACTTCCTCTAACAAGGCTGCACCTCCCAATCCTTCCTACACAGTTGACCTATTGGGGATCAAACATTCAAGCATATGAGCCTGTGGGGGTGAGTCTCATTCAAACGGCCATGCCCAGCTTTATATGTGGGTTCCGGGGATTCAAACTCAGATCCTCAATTTCGCATAGCAAGTGCTTTTGCCCACAGAGATATCGCTACAACTCTCCAATTTTTGTTTTACTGAGTTAGGGTCTCACACTGTAGCACAGGCTGGCCTATAACTTGGCAATTCTCCTGCCTCAGCCTCTTGAGTAGTTGGGATTACAGGCTTGCGCCACCATGCTCATGGTGAAATGTAACGACCATTGTGACAGTACTAAGGCGTGGGGCCTTCAAGCGGCAGCCTGGTCAGGAGGGCTCTGCCTTTATGAATGGACTAATGGATCAGTGCGGGAAGAACTTTCTGATGAAAAGAGGGTGTTCATACTACGTCCTCTGTCATACACAGGCTCAATTGCTCTTCTGCCATGTTATGTCATAGCACAGAGGCTCTTGCTGGGTGCCAGTGCCATGCTATTAGACTTCCCAGCCTCCAGAACCATGGTCAAAATAGATTTGTATTGTTTTGTATTGTTGGTAGATTGTCCAGACTGAGGCATTCTGTTAAAGGCTCGAGAAACGGTCTAAACCAGTGCTCTATCCTCATGCCCTTGGCCCTTATCATCTCAGTAGATATTGATTCAATTCTCAACCACTGCAAGTGTCAACTTGCAACTCTTCATTCGAGGGCTTTCTGACCTCAGAACCAGTGTGAACATAGCCAGCCAGAGTGCTGGGGAGCTAATGCTTCTAGATGCAGTCCCCATAGTGCAGCTGAATAAATCCCCCAGTTCTTTCATCACTCGGGGATAGCTCTGGGGTCACATTCTACACTGTTTCTCAGAGTTCCAGGTGCCTGGAGTAGTCCTTGAATGACACACGTTCTGTGGGCATCCTTCCCCGTTCACTTTTCTCCCTCCCTTGTGATATTTCCTGGAATTATTTCCTAAATCATCTACCTGTACTTGACTCTGTGTCTGTTTTTGGAGAATCAAATTAAGATATTCTCTAAGTGGAAGACCAGGTGTTGTTGCCAGAACAAGGGGGAGGATGGGTACTTGCTCAGCAGAAGATATGATGATAATTTCCTTTGGTTTAAAGATTTCAGTTTTTTAGTTTTCTTATCTGGTAGATGTCTGCTTTTTTTCCTCTTTCTTTCTTTCTTTCTTTCTTTCTTTCTTTCTTTCTTTCTTTCTTTCTTTCTTTCTTTCTTTCTTCCTTCTTCTTTTTCTTTTCTTTTCTTTTTTTCTTTCTTTCTTTCTTTTTTTTTTTTTTTTTTGTTTTTCAAGACAGGGTTTCTCTGTGTAGTTTTGGTGCCTGTCCTGGATCTTGCTCTGTAGAGTTTCTCTCCATTGCCCTGGCTGTCCTAGCACTGTAAACCAGGCTGGCCTTGAACTCACAAAGATCCGCCTGCCTCTGCCTCCCAAGTGTTGGGATTAAAGGCATGCTCCACCACTGCCTGGCTAGGTCTACCTTCTTGTGGGGCAGGTCCTGTGTCATCTCAGGGGGAAAGGCACAACTTGTTCACTGTGGTATCTCAGAAAGCACAGCAGATATTATCTGATACTTGTGCCGATTAGGTTTTGTGGGTAATGAATAACTAACTGTATGAGCTTGTGTTCTGTTGCTATAACAAGACAGTTGTTTATGTAGCAATCTTGGAGGCTGAAAGTCTGAGACATATTCGTGATGTTCTCATAGACTTTGAAGTACCTAACCCATTTCACAAAGAAAAGGGATTTCAAAAAGTGAAGACATAGTAAATGTTTTCCTTAAGTCAAGTGAGATCCTAAAGCTGGGAGTGTCTCCAGGGCAGGGACTGTATTGTCAAGATTTCCCTTTGTACCTAAGAAGTGTTTGTTGATTGACTGAAGTCTAGCAGTTGGGTAAGACCAATGCCATGAAGCAGATGGGCATTTGAACAGAAGATTTTGGGCTGCTTCTGGGGAGTTCTGTGTTGTCTGGGTCTTCCTGAGGGAGGACAGACTAAGTATCCAGGCACACATCCCTAGGTCATTGCTATGTGTCCAGTGATCCTTCCTTTTCCAGCAGGACTCAGGACTCAGAGCTAGAGCATCTTTTCCAGGCTCTCTCATAGTTAGGTGGGGACATGTGACATGATTGTAACCACTGGAGTGTGGGGCAAAGTGCAATGCACTAACTACCTGGAGGCCTGGACCATGAAACCTCCTCCCCTGTGATCCGCTATCCTCTCTCTTGCCTTTCGTCTGTTTGATGGATGTTGAGATGCTGGTGTGGAGGACTCCAGGCCTTAGTTGAAGACACACACCACCACCTTGAAGGGGATTGAGTCCCTGACCACCACTTTGAAGGAGATTGGGTCCCCGAATGGCTATGTTTTTCCCTGGCCTATGACAGGAGTGAGAAGTAAGTCTACACCAAGTTCAGGGTGAACACAGAATGGTCATTAGCTGTCTTGTTACAGTGGAATACATTTCCACATGGGCAGGGAGAGCAGACCCGAACATTTCCCAGTAGGTCAGAGGAGGGCTGCATTTTCTCTCCACAGACTGCAAACAAACAGATGTGCTCACAGTGAAATGGGAGAGAGCTGATGACCCGGAAGGACTCCGGTCCCTGCTCGGCATGAATATCTTGTGGTGACAGGGATATCTAAGGGACAAATGCAAAGAAGCCAGGCCTGGGATTTGGTAGCGTGGCCGGGGTCCAGGACTCAGTCTTTGTCACCTTCTGGATTTGGGAGATGGTAGGATGGGTTGGGGAAGGTGGGTCTGAGCTGGAAAGAGAGGCCGCGGAGACCCATAAGCCAGGACGGGAAAAGAGCGTGGTAGGAGGGGAGGGGGGGACACGGAAGAGACTGTACTTCCTAAACCGGAGAGAGCCAGAAAGGATTCATTTCCCTCAAGCATCGTGTTTTCGATGCTTTGATAAATGTTACTGCATTTGGTATCTTCACGGTCCTTTGTGTTCAAGGCCTAGACCACGCTTTAACAGGTTCGCACATCCAGCCACAACAACCCTGTCCTTGACCAGTATCCGTGGAGAAGAGAGGAGAACGTGCTGATGGGTTGGGAGCCAGGTGCTTGCTCTACTCCTAAGCCGGGAAAACTTTCCCTCTGAAACTTGAGGACTGGTGGCGGGGAGGGAGCGGGAGAGGCCTGTCAGGGGAGATCAGAGGATTGTTGCTGAGAACAGCGGGGAAGGGAGCCAGGTGGGGCTGGCAGCAGGTGTTCTGAGAGCGGCTCTTTCTTTCACAGGAGGATGGCTCCGGCAGGTTCTCCAGTTACAGTTTTACTGTTTCTCTACTCCAGCTGTGTACTGTGAATGGTCTTTGGATTTCAGCTTCTTGGGTGGGAGTGGGGAAATCTCCAGGCTACAGCCATCTTGGCACCAGAGAGGTTAAAAGGTCGAGCCTAGTTTACAGAGAGAGAAAGAATGTGGCTTGGGTTCCGGCTAAGTGCCTTCCTGGCTCATCTCTTTTTATTACCTTCGCGCCACCGTCCAGGTTGGTGCTAGTTCCAATTTCTGCTCTACTGGGGAGAAAATGGAGGCTCCCAGGAAGGAGGAAACTGTCCCATCCCAGAATACACGCCAATAAGTACCAGATCCAGGAACTTCATTTGCATGGCTTGATATGTAGGCTTCCAAAGACTGTCCATCTTGGAGAAACTGAGGCAGCACCTGGGAAGTACTCCATTTGAAAGTGAGAGAGAGGAACTCCATAAAAGCACACCCCATGGGGGCTGCCACAGGGGCTTGAGGCTCTGGAAACTATCTTCAGCAGACAGAACAACGTCAGCAGAGTGCCGGTTGACGGGTGATATTCAAATTAAGGTAGAGGCATGGGTAATGATGACCTGGTCCTTCTGTCGCTTCTCCATATGTTCAGGCATAGCCAAGTTTGGGTGAGGCTATCCCATCACCTTCCATCACCTCAACGTGTGCTAGCCCTCCCTCCAAGATGGCAGCCTCTCACTCTCCTCAACGCTCTTCCCCCACCTCCATCCCCATTTCTGGTTTGAAGAGAGAGAGAGAGAAAGAGAGAGAGAGAGAGAGAGAGAGAGAGAGAGAGAGACAGAGAGACAGAGAGACAGAGAGAGAGAGACAGACAGACAGAGACAGAGAGACAGAGACAGAGACAGACAGAGAGACAGAGAGAGAGACAAAGACAGAGAGACAGAGACAGAGAGAGAGAGAGAGAGAGAGAGAGAGAGAGAGTCTTATGTAGCTCAGGCTGACCTTGAACTAATGCCTCCACCTCTTGCATGCTGAGATTACAGGGGTGTACCACCACCTACTTATCTTTTCACAGCATCTGATTTGTTTATATATTTTCCCTTAGTGGAAGAGAAACTCCAGAAGAACAGCACTTAATTTTGCTCAGAGTCTGGTGGCCAGTGCCTAGGACAATGCTCAACAAATAGCATATGCAAGTATCTGTCTTCCAGGCACTGTGCCGGATTCTCTTCTGGCATTATCTCCTAAGCCCTCGGAAGCCCACACTGGTTTGTTTGCCCACAATACGCCCTGGAACCAACTTCAGTTGGTAAGAAAAGCAGCGAATAGAGGCCAGAGGTGCCCTGTCCCCGTTTCTCCCAGCAGGTCCTGGGTGTGAGAAGCCCTGAGGACAGACCGAGTCAGCAGGCTGTGGAATTCACAAGGTCAGGTGTTCAGGGGAGTTTCACCCCCACCCCCTGCTGTTAATGGCACCATCTGATGCCAGCACCTCACACCTCTCTTGGTGTAAATGTCCTTGGGGGTGCAGGACAATCACAGCCCGCAGAATTCAGAAGTTACCGACTGAGAGGAAGAGGAGAGAGGAACAGCAGCTCTGTGGGGGTTTGTTGGCCTTGCTTGCCTCTCAGGTTCAGGGGTGGAGAATGGAGTGGGGTTTGGCCTCCTCAAGGAGAACCATAGTTCAGTGTCCAGCTTCTTAGCCAAAGGGAGGCTCCTTTCCTAGGCAGGAGCCTTGGTAGCTCTGTCTGCCCAATACATCCCAAGAGTTGGCAGCCTGTCAGTCTGACGTCTAGAATGCGTTGTGCTTTGGGGACAAAGAGTGGGTTAGACTGACTGGCTCATGAGGCCGAAGTTTCTGGGGTGGATGCTCACTGTCCAGCTTTGACCCAACATGCAGGGGGCCCCCTCTTTCCCTCCTTGGTTTGAACCAATCAGCCTTCCAACTTTTCTTTTCTTCTTTCTTCCTTTTCTCTTGTCTTTGCTTTTGTGATGTGTATTTCTTTTGTCTGTTTGTTATTTGTTTTTTGTTTTTTTTTGGTACTGGGATAGAACCCAGGGCCTCAAGCTTGCTAGGACTGGCCTGTGGGGACATGCATAGGGCATTTTTTGTTGTCGTTGTTGCTGATTGATGTGTACGGGCACAGCCCACTGTGGGTGGTGCCATCCCTAGGCAGATCCACCATGGAGCCTTATTCCAAGCCCCGCCATCGCTATTCATTTAAAATAAATTCCTTATCCCTCAACATCTGCTTGTTTTTTTTTTTTTTTTTTTTTTTGGCACTTAACAAGCATGTGATATGCACATAATGAAGATCTGTGACTTAGTGACTATGAAGCCACATCTACATGGATAAGGCAGACAGACAAAGCCCCAGACCTCTTGGGACTTAGAATCTGGAGGCAGAGTAAAGCATTCAGCCCAGGGCAGGACCCATTTCTGAGTTCTCAGTGTACCCTAGATTAGCCTCCAGACATACAAAGTAAAAACCCACGTAGGACTTGTTAGAATTATAAAAATGTAACACAGGCATCTGGAGGCCCTCCTCCTGGTCCACCCCACCCCACCCAACTCCCACCCCACCCTTCATTTTATTCCGGGGCCTGTGCTACTGTGCTGGGGCTCTCTCTGACTGTTGTGTGACCAAGGCTACAGCTGGTAAACATTCTCAGAGGCCACCTGTTCTAAGAGGGTGGACCCAGGAGGGCAAACTCATCCTTAACCCATCCAGGCCTGTGGTCTGGGCTCTAGGAGCGCAGCGAGAGCAGGTGGGCAGAGGGAGGGCTTAGTCTGTGGTGATTCCCGTGGCTCCTCCTACACTGTGTCAGCATTACACTCCCCGGCCTTGCTATGTGGTTTGGACACACTTGCCAAGCACTCTGCTTTTTGTTATGAAACCATCAACTATTTCCTCATACCTTCAGGGTCCTAACGTCACTGTTGATGCTCGGCAGCCTGTAAGCCTGTGTGTACAGGAGGTGACTGAGAGTTAGCAGCAAGAGGAGGAGGTGAGGGCATACGCACATTCATCTTCGTGGGGCTGGGGTCACTCCTTGCCTTAGAAACACGGCAGAGGTTCTCAGTCGGGATTGGTGGACACCGAAGCCCGCATGGACACCATGACAACCTAGAGTGACTCTGACTGGCTGAAGGGACACAGTCCTGAAGGCTGACTTAGAACGGGTCTGCCGTATGAATCTGGCTCGACCTTTCTTTTCTGTGAGGTTCTGAGAGGTGAGGTAACTTAATCTCAGGATCTTAGTCCTGTCCCTTAAATTGCTGTGCTTTCAGCTTTAGCTTCCTTTTCTGTTTGCTTTTGTTTTTCCAGACAGCATTTCCCTTGTGTAACAGCTCTGTCTGTCCTGGAACCCGCTCTGTCCACCAGGCTGGCCTCAAACTCACAGAGATCTGCCTGCCTCTGCCTCCCAAGTGCTGGGATTAAAGGCGTGCGCCACCACTGCCCGGCCTCATCTTCCATTTTAACACTCAATAGTCCTCTCACTGAATGCAATATAATTAAATACAGTTGCCTGTCTGTATCTTCGTGATCAAAAGTGTGAACAACAGTGTCTTGTTACACAGCAAGGCTGGCCTTGAACTTGCCATCCTTCTGCCTCAGAATCCCGAGTGCTGGGATTACAGACATGTACCACCTCACACAGCGCCTGCAATACTCTTTGATAAGGGTTGTTCTGTTCTCAGTAGCTGGAAAGGGAAGGAACAAAACTTCCCCCAATGTCTGTGTTGTTCCCTGGAAGGACTTCACAACCCAGTGCTCCTGAGTACAAATTCCCAGTGTATCAAAACTGACCCTGTTACACCAAGCAGTGTAACCAGAGTGGCTTTGAGCTGGTGATTCTCCTGCCTCAGCCTTGTGAGGGTGGGGGTTACAGGTGTGTACCCCCACACCTGGCTGAAGTCGTGTTAATGTCTGATCCAATTCTCACATCTGGGAACCCTTTGTGTATATTTGTATCTCTTAGTGCGTGTGCAAATGTGCAAATACACACACAGAGGATATGTTTATGTTTATTTTGTCCTGATTGTTTTTATTATACCCAGAGCTTAGGTGAATGTGAAAGAGACCATTTCTGGAAGAATCTGTCTGTTTCGTTAGAATAAGTATTTGTAAGCCTTGTATAGAGTCCCGGGCATTACTCACTCCCAATTCTTGCCATCTTGAGTGTGTAAGTGTGTAAGACACCAAATAAGAATTTCCTGGCTTCCCTTACCAGAAGTCCAACTGTCCAGTAATTATTGGAACCGGAAATGCATTTTCTTATGAAAGCAATGCAATATGATGGCTCTGAGGCTTAGTGAATCCCTGAACCTTATTTATAGATGTATAAATGAATAGATGCAACGTATAGATGAAATCTTGTATAGATGAAATCCTAGCCATATGGAATTCATGCCAAAATGAAGCACTGCTTTTCAGCACAATCAGTGCTCCCATAAAGTATAAAATTAAGAAATCATTTTGAATGAGCTTGCATGCTAGCATTGCACATTCTGGGAAAGGGAATTTGCAAATAGTCTAGAGAACTGGTTCTCAACCTGTGGGTCACAACCCCTTTTGGGGACACATATCAGATGTTTACATTATGATTCATAACAGTAGCAAAAGTTACAGTTATGAAGTAGCAATAAAATAATTTTATGGTTGGGGATCACCACATGAGGAACTGTATTAAAGAGTTGAACCACTGCTCTGGATGCCGTGGGTGTCATGCTGTTCTTTTATCTTTTTTTTTTTTTTTTTTTTTTTTTTGGTTTTTCGAGACAGGGTTTCTATGTGTAGCTTTGGAGCCTGTCCTGGATCTCATTCTGTAGCCCAGGCTGGCCTCGAACTCACAGAGATCTGCCTGCCTCTACCTCCCAAATGCTGGGATTAAAGGTGTGCGCCACAACCGCCCGGCCATGCTGTTCTTATGTACAGTTGATTTGTCTTTGTATGGCTTTGTATGACTTTGTATGGCTTTGTATGACTTTGTATGGCTTTGTATGACTTTGTATGGCTTTGTATGACTTTGTATGACTTTGTATGGCTTTGTATGACTTTATATGGCTTTGTATGGCTGTATATTTGTGGTTTCACTAGCTCTACTGTTTTAACGGTAGACTAGAGCTTGAGATTTTCCTCACAGATGAGTAGTTTGAAGGAAGAGAGAGGCATTTTCCTCTTAGGTTACTAGGTATGCGCTGGACTAGGACAACGAAGAACTGGCTTGTATAGCTTAATAGAAGTGTGTGCTGGATGGATTCATGTCAACTTGACACAAGCTGATGTCGTCTGAGAGAAGGGAACTTCAATTAAGAAAATAACTTCGTAAGATCGGGCTGTAGGCAAGCCTGTAAGGCATTTTCTTAATTAATGATTGATGGGATGGGGGAGGGCCCAGCACATTGTGGGTAGTGTCGTCTCTGGGCTGGTGGTCCTGGGTTCTATAAGAAATCAGGCTGAGCAAGCCATGAGGAGCAAGCCAGTAAGCAGCACTCCTCCATGGCCTCTGTAGAAGCTCCTGCCTCCAGGTTTCTGCCCTATTTGAGTTCCTGTCCTGTCCTGACTTCCTTTGATGATAAACAGGGCTGTGGAAGTGTAAACTGGATAAATCCTTTCCTCCCCAAGTTGCTTTGGTTGTGGTGTTTTGTCAGAGCAATAAAAACCCTGACTAAGACAAGATGTGTCTGATATGAGCAAGAGTCACCCACAACCAACATGTCAGCATCATTCTGGCAGCTTGCTAGAAGGACTGATGTGCTAGCATTGACATCCCCTTGGAACCCAGACTCAGAACAGCTTCATAGACATGAAGCCCGGAACCCTTCAGGACATCTGGTCAACCCTATACATTTAGGGAGTAGAGAAGTGAAAGGTTTGGAGCCATGCCAAGGGGGGAAGATAGGGGCCAGAGCAGTGGTTCTGAACATCTGGGTCGTGACCCCTTTTATAGGGTGTTGGAGCCCACTAGGTTTCCTAGTGGCTGTACCCAGCAGGACTGCATAAGAGGTTGATTGGACCATGGGCCTGGGTGCCAGGTGATTGTAACTAGCAAGGGGGAGGGCTTTTGCTCCACCCCTTGGCATTGTTATAAATAGACCTTTGGAATAAAGTTCTGGGCCGGTGGATAAGGATCCAGGCCCACCCAAGTCTACCTTGTGTTTTGTCTCTGTCTCTCCCCTTTATTTCTAACTAAGTCTCTTATCCCTCATTCTTCAAGAGTCCCTGGGGTAAATAAGTGTGGGGGCTGGTCTCCCACAATAGGGGTTGCATATCAGATAGCCTGTGTAACAGATATTAACATTACAATTCATAACAGTAGCAAAATTACAGTTATGAAGTAGTAACAAAAATTATTATTATTTTTTTTGATTTTTCGAGACAGGGTTTCTCTGTGTAGCTTTGTGCCTTTCCTGGAACTCACTTGGTAGCCCAGGCTGGCCTCGAACTCACAGAGATCCGCCTGGCTCTGCCTCCCGAGTGCTGGGATTAAAGGCGTGCGCCACCACCGCCCGGCTAACAAAAATTATTTTATGGTTGGGGGTCACCCCAACATGAGGAACTATATTAAAGGGTCACAGCATCAGGAGGGTTGGGAACTACTGTTCTAGAGCAGCAGGGGGACTTAGAAAATTTTAAGGGAGGCTCGAGCTACACTTGTCTAAAGACAATATTGTGCAATTGGCTCCAGTGGCTGCAGTTCCATAACTCAGCAGACTGAGGCAGGAGGATTGTGAGCTCAAGACCAACATGCACTACAGAGAGACTGTCTCACATACATGCATATATATATATATATATATATATATATATGTATATATATACACACATACATACATGCTTGCATGCATACATGTTATATACATACATGCTTACATATATGCACACACGCATAGTCAGTACTGTGTGTGTGAATGAGCTAGCCCAAGATAGAGCCATGTCTCAGTTTACTTTTCTGTTGCTGTGATAAAACAACATGTCTAAAAACAGTCTGGGGAGGAAAGGGCTTATTTGGCTTGTAGGTTTCAGTCCATCAAGAAGGAAGCCAAGGCAGGAACTGAAGACAGGAACTAGGAAGCAGGAACTAAAGCAGAGACCAGGAAAGAATGCTACTTACCGGCTTGTTTCCAGACTCATGTTCAGCTCCCTTTCTTCTAGAGCATGGGTAGCACAATGCCCCACAGACATGACCACAGGCCAATCCAACAGAGGCGATTCCTTTCCTTCCTTCCTTTCTTTCTTTCTTTCTTTCTTTCTTTCTTTCTTTCTTTCTTTCTTACTTAATAATTTATATGTGCATTAGTGTTTTGCCTGCATGTGTGTCTGTGTGAGGGTGTCAGGTTCCCTGGAACTGGAATTATATTCAGTTGTGAGCCACCATGTGGTTGCTGGGGATTGAACCCGGGTCCTCTGGAAGAGCAGTCAGTGCTCTTAACTGCTGAGCCACCTCTCCGGCTCCTGGAGGCAATTTCTTAACTGAGGTCCCCTCTTTGTCGGTATGCCAAGTTGACAACTGACGCTAACTGTGACAGGCCAACAAGACCCTGATGACGAATGGGTCTGTGGTTAATTTTTTCTCAACTTGACACAAACTAGAGTCACCTGAGAAAAGAGGGACTCACATAAGGAAGTGTCTTCATCAGATTGGCCTGTGGACACATCTGTGGGGCATTTTCTCGATTAATGATTGATGTGGGAGGGCCCAGGGCACTGTGAGCAGTGGGTGCCACCCCTGAGCAGGTGATGCTGGGTTGTACAAGGAAGTAGGTTGAGGGCGTGATGGAGAGCAAGCCAGGAAGCAGTGTTCCTGCAGAGTTCCTGCATACTCCTCCCGAGTTCCCGCTCACTCACCGACTGTGATGACATGTAAGCCAAAGATAAGCTTTCCTTCCCAAGCTGTGTTTGTTCACGGTGTTTATCACACCAATAGAAAGTAACCCAGGACAGTGGGAAGAGGAAAGAATTTGACATGACTTTTTCTGAAAGAAAAGAAAATGGCCACTCCCCTGCACTGCCCACGGGGGACACTGAGACTCTCTGTGGCCTTGATAAAGTTAAAGCAAATGGAGTGGTGCTCACCTGGCATCCCAGGTTAGGAGACATCTGCCACACACTCAGCCATGCGCTTCCTCAAAAAATGTGCCTTGGTGGAAAAGGAAGCTTGACGAGGGGA
Source organism: Peromyscus eremicus (assembly GCF_949786415.1). NCBI lineage: Eukaryota > Metazoa > Chordata > Mammalia > Rodentia > Cricetidae > Peromyscus > Peromyscus eremicus. Next base: position 83,598,859 of record NC_081430.1, read on the forward strand.
CCCTAAGGTCACAGACGAATGGGTGTGTTCCAAAGAGTATCCTTAAATCACATCAGCTGTTGATCCGAACCCTTTGGTCTCCTGCAGAAACACTTTCAATAAACCCACTCTGTTAAGAAGTCCCCCCCCCCCTTGAGGGATGTTTTAAGAGACAACCAATGGGACGCCTCGTCACAGCTACCGTGAGAACATTGTTTTCTGTTTGCTTTGTTTTTGTAAGGACCAGTGCAAGAAACTCTCTTAGGTCTTCACTCTAGGGGTTGCCGTATTTCTCAACACTTGGTGTTTATTTTCTGGGTGATATAAATCACATACTAAACTGCCCCCCACCTCCTCATTCTTTTGCTTAACTTGCTTGGAAGCTTGTGTTCAAACCTACAGCTTCGCCAGGCGGTGGTGGCGTATGCCTTTAATCCCAGCACTTGGGAGGCAGAGCCAGGCGGATCTCTGTGAGTTCGAGGCCAGCCTGGACTACAGAGTGAGTTCCAGGAAAGGCACAAAGCTACACAGAGAAACCCCGTCTCGACCCTCCCCCCCCCCCAAAAAAAAACCCTACAGCTTCATCTTGAGCAAGTGTATAGTCTCTCCCAACCCCAGAACAGAAATTTCTCCCTCCGCTTCTTCACCCCGCCCCCCTTTATTTACCTATACCTTTTTCATTACATTGCGTGCATTTCTTAAATGTCATCTTCAATTATTTCTGGAACGAGGTGGTTAAATAAACACAAGGGTGGCGATGGGGCACTGATCCGGAGAGCCCGGTTGCTGAGTGCAGTTGGGTGGCTTCTGAACAACAGGCTATTCATAAGCACGGGGAATTTGCAAGGAACTCTGGAAGTACCTGTGCTATTTATAGCCGCATTTTTAACAGATTCTTGAAATCTGCTGAGTGGTGAATATGTGCCATTCTAACTGGAAAGGCAATTATCAAATTCCATAGGAGTCCATTTGGCCGAGGCGAGGAAGCACCTCTGTACTCAGGAGCAAGGGGCTCTGAGGGGAGCTGTTTTCTTTGAAGGTTAATACCTTCGTGTGCCCATTGTAAGACCAAAGCCCAGATAGTCATCGAAACCACTGATTTTGCAAACCACAGCCACGTTGGACGGGATCCGTAAGTCCTGAAGAAAGCAAAGAGAAACGGAATGAAACCCTTATAAAAAGACAGAATGCATGCACATAGTCTTTTTCCTACTTAGTGCTCAGCACTGAGCCTTGCTGCCTTCACACTGTTCCTTTCTCATCAATGAAAAGAGAAACTATCTGAGGCCGGAAATGGCCTGAATGGAATTAAAAAAAAAAAGTTTTCAGTCTGAGTGTTAGTTGATAGAGGGTCTTCCTGTTCTCTTCAGATGGGCATTACACATAGGCAAACGCACCCCACTGGTGTTAGTGACCGGAAGGTGTGGGTGCCAGCTGCTCCCAGCAACTAGTGTTATGGCTCCGGCGTGGAGTGCGGGCAGCCCTGTACCAGGCAGCTAATGCTAGCAGTGGCCCCCAAGGCTCTCGGTGACTACTCACTCAGTGAGGAATCTGTGAGTGCTTCACTCAGCCGGGGTCCATCACTTCCTGTAGTTCCGAAGTTCTTCCTCGTCCGACGGTCATCTTCCACAGGCTCTTTCCGTAGCCTCTGCTCCTCTGCGTTCTCTCAGCAGTCCACAGTGCTCACCTTCTCAGCACTGGTGGTCTTTCTCGGCCTCAGTTTTTATTTTATTTTTATTTTTATTTTTTTTTGAGACAGGGTTTCTCTGTGTAGCTTTGCGCCTTTTCCTGGAACTCACTCGGTAGCCCAGGCTGGCCTTGAACTCACAGAGATCCGCCTGGCTCTGCCTCCCAAGTGCTGGGATTAAAGGCGTGCGCCACCACCGCCCGGCTATTTTATTTTTAAAAGATGGATTTATGGGCTGGAGAGATGGCTCAGAGGTTAAGAGCACTGGCTGCTCTTCCAGAGGTCCTGAGTTCAATTCCCAGCAACCACTTGGGGGCTCACAACCATCTGTAATGAGATCTGGCATGTAGGCAAAACACTGTATACATAATACCCAGTACCTGGAAAAGAGAGGCAGGTGGATCTCTATGAGTTCAAGGCCAGCCTGGTCTACAAAGTGAGTTTGAGGCCAGCCAGGGCTATACAGAAAAACCCTGTCTTGAAAAAAAAAATGTATTTCTTTATGTATTTTATGAATATGGGTGTTTTGTCTGCATGTATGTCTGCACACCAGAAGAGGGATTTGGATCCCATGGGACTATAGTTACAGATGGTTGTGAGCTGCTATATGGGTGCTGGGAATTGAACTCAGGACCTCTGGAAGAACAGCTAGTATCCTTAACTGCTGAGTTATCCCTCTAGCCCCATCAGCCTTAGTTTTTTAAAGTCTCTGGTCCCAGCCACTCTCTGAAACTTCAGTCACCTTCTACCTGCTGGGTGTCCCTGGGCTGGAGCTGCCCATGTAGGTGAGGTTAGCCTTGAACTCATAGAGATTTGCCTGCTTCCTGAGTGCTGGGATGAAAGGCGTGTGCAACAATACCCAGTAAAAATGATCGGTTTATTTTCCTAAGGGCGCAGCCCGCTTTACCTGTGCTAAAACACTGTGAGTAGGCAATAAAATCACCTGGGATGAGGTTTTCATGGAACCCAGCTTGCAGCACCAGGAAGCCACAGGAGAGAAGGCGAAAGGAAGGGTTAAATAGTCACTCATACATGCCCACAGCCTTCTGTCTGCTCACTACCAACTTTTTAACTTAAGACTGGGCTTGCCTGTCACAGCTGTCATGGGTGGTGGCCGTGCTTCTCTCGACCTGACTGAGGACACCTGCAAGATGGTGGGGACATCTGAGGAGCAGCTGAAGCTGTCACTGCCCAAGTGTCACCCTCTGGAGTCATGACAGTGTGCCTGGGGCAGTTGGGAGGGAAAGAGAACGTCCCGAGTTCTAGCTGTCAACACAGCACCCCCTCAAATAGGAGCAGCAGCCTCTGCAGTGGCCATGACAGCTGTGGCAGTTTCTGCAGCTGGACTGAAGTCTCTCTGGGCATCAGTGGCTGGGTCAGAATCTCCCTGAGCAGCCGTGAGGTATTCAAAGCAGCCCCTGCTCTTGGAATGACAAGCTTCCCTGACTGCAGAAGAAGTGATTAGTTGATTGACAGCCTTGGAGCGTCCAGGAAGGCACAGTGGTGCTGTGGTGACTGCTTTTCCTCTGGAACAGCCCAGCCAGGCGCTGAGACCATGGAGACAACAGCGACAGTCTCCAATCTGGCTTCTGTCCCCTCTAGACCTGGATTGTCGCCTAGTAGCTTAGTAGGCAGTTGCCACTGTGTCCTGGTGTAAGAGAAAGATCCCATAGCTGTGTTGCTGAGGCTGTCTTTGAACTCCTGATCTTCCTGACTCCACTTTCAGAGTCCTGGGACTACAGGAGGAACCATCATGTCCTGTTTCCCAGTCCTCTACTTTCCTTCTTCTACTTAGTATTATTATTATATTTATATTTATGAAAAATAAGAATAAAACTATAGAAGGCACACCACAGGGAAAGAGTAGGCTTGAACAAGCATGTCACTCAAAAGCCTTCCTTTTTATTTTGAGGCAGGTTCTCACTAAGTTGCTCAAGCTGGCCTTGAACTTGTGATCCTTCTGCCTTAGCCTCTTGAGTAGGTGGAGTTACAGGCCTATGTCACCAAGCCCTGCTAAATGCGTATTTCAAAGGCGCTAACAGAGAGAATTTTTAAAAATTATTTGTTTATTATGTATGCAGTGTTCTGCCTGCATGTATGCCTGCAGGCCAGAAGAGGGCACCAGATCTCGTTACAGATAGTTGTGGGTGCTGGGATTTGAACTCACGACCTCTGGAAGAGCAGCTAGTGCTCTTAACCTCTGAGCTATCTCTCCAGCCCCCAGAGAGAATTTTTAAAATTATATTATTTTATTTTTATGTGTATGAGTGTTAGCCTGCAAATGTGTATGTGCACCATGTTCTTGGATGGTACCCACAGGGGTCAGAAGAGGGTGTTGGATCCCCTGGACCTAGAGCTACAGATGAGTATGAGCCACGATGTGACTGCTGGGAACTGAACCCAGGTCCTCCGCAAGAACAAGCGTTCTTAATTGCTGAGCTGTGTCTCCACCCCCGAAGGGATTTCTGACATTTCTAGCTCAGAGAAATGATAAACCATGGAAGTGAAGGTCATGCCCAGCACACCCTGCTCTTATCATCACACACTAGGTGAAACAGCACACCGTGCCCAAAATTATTTATGGCAATTATGTGCCAATTACATTTTTTAAATAAAATTTTAGAGTTCGCAGTGGTTATTTCTGAGTTGTATAATATCAGGGACTGTTTTTCTCCTGCTTGGTTTGATAACCTGATGTCCCTGCCATGGATACATATCCAGCGATATGGCTGGATGCTAAGAGGAGAAAAGCAATACCAGAGAGAAGAGAGTCCCGCCCGGTGAAACCACTCTCCGAGTTAACTTCCCTATTAAAACAGGGTGTTGGGCAAGGTGGCTATGTCTGAAATCCCAGCCCTCAAGAGTGGGCAAGAGGACCACAAGCCTGGGGTACATAGTGAGTTCTAGGCCAGGAAATTGCACATATGGATGTGCATATGTATACATACCTATAGATTATATAAAATAAGACGTACATAGTTTTGTGGATTACAAAGTTGTTGCTTTGAGTTTAAGGCCAGGGCATATAGGAGGATTCACCTTAAGCCTTAGAATCCACTGAAAAGAGCTAATCTTGTAGTTCTGAGACCAGAGGTGAGGACATCACTCACCTTCTGCTCATTCCTATGGGGGAGCCTGTCCACAAGGAAACATCTTCATCCTCCCAATTTCTCTCTCTTCCCAAGATGTGGTGTGGAAGCTTGTATCAGGCTGGGTTGAAAGGTATCATTTTAACTGAGTGTTGGGAGGTCCTCAAGCTTAACAATGCTGCCTAAGGAGCAGGTCATTCTGTTCAGTGTAAGATGAACAGTCCTAAGACATGGGAAGGTGGGGCTGTCCCTGCACATAGCAGCAAGACCTTTCAGGATGTCCATAGTGCCTTCCCACAGTCACTTGGAAACCCAGACTGATACCTCTGGGCAGCTGTGGGAAGGTCCTCTGTGAGGATAAAACTTGTCACTTAAATGTCAATGACTTGCCTATTTGAGGGTCTGCTCTGGTTGGGTGGGGCACGAGGGAGATTAATTGGGGGGTTAAAGTGGTATCCTTTCTTTATCCTCCCTTAGTCTCTCATTTTTCCAGGTCCCCAGAGACTTGCACCCCTTGGCAGATGCCTGGGGTCCTGGACAGAGGAACACACATCTCATGAGCATCTGTTACGTGTGAGGCGTGAGTCCTGGCTTCTGGCCCCTGTGCCAGGCCCTTATAGGCTCTGGGGAACACCGGGACGGGTATTTGTAAGTACAAACAGTGCTCAGTTTCTCCAAAGGGAAAAAGCAGAATCCTAGCCGACTATACCTGAGGCCTAGTTCATGCTGCTCTGGAGAGAGGGCTGGCTGAAGAGCTACCATTTGAGATGGAAACCGGCCCGAGGAGGGATTAGCCAGAGTCAGAGTGTGGGAGAGAGCATTCCAGCGAGGGGAGAGCGTTTGTCTCACCTCCAGCCCACGAGACACAGCCTCCCACAAAGAGCCCAAGGCGCCCTTCTTAGCTAAAAATAAGTTGTCCCTGCCAGGAGAGGGTCCCCAGGGAGAGACCCCAGAGACGAGTCTATAGCTCTACCTCTGTGCGCCACCCCACAGGATATGCAGGCCCGGTGGTCCTCAAACTGTGGCTCCAGACCTTCCCAGCTAATTTCACCTCCCTGGAGCGTGTCTCCAGCGTGGCGCAGCTCCCAAGCTGGGCGCCCGCCAGTCAGTCTGGCCAGGGAAGGAACTATTTTGGGAATTTTTATGATGGAACAATATTTTTTGGGTAAACAAACGGAGAGCTGTTAAGCGGGGATGCTCACCCCTGGCTCCCGGTTCATTTCTCCACACAGAGGTGTCACAGAGGGGGTACTGTCAAGCAAGCGAATATCCCCTGGGCTGCCTACTACCCGGCACACACCCCATCATTCCTCCAGGGTAAATATTCATAGAAATCAATCAGGTCCATGCCTTGTATTCCTTGGACACAACACCCTTGTGTAGCCTGGGGTGATGGTGGGCTGGTCCCAACCCCATTAACCCCTTAGGGCCTTAGGCTCAGCTGGACGCAGAATGCCAGCCCTGGAGGAGAGTTTGGAAGACACCTGCCTTCTCTCTTCCAGCTCAAGGGGGCCAAGGCTTTCCCAAAGTCACTGTTTTATCAACTGCAGGGGAGGATGGCGTCTTAGCCACCAGCCACTGGCCCTTTCCTCTTCCTTCAAGGAGAATAAGCTAAGTCAGCGGGGAGCATGCCAGATGCACACTGAGAACGGAGAATGCGCTGAGTCTCTAGGAAGGGACCCACTCTCTACCTCACCTCCTCAGCACCCGTCCTTTGGTCCTTTGTCACGGTCTTGACCAGACCCAGCAGCCTGGCCTCCCTGGGATGGATCCTCAGACCTACCAGTGGCACTGGCTTCCTATGGCTGCCAGGGAGGCCAGGACTCCCTTGGCTCCGAGAGTCAGTCCCTACCCGAGCCTGGTTTCTATAGTGCTTTATCATCTCCCATTTTACTATGTGGACCCTGAGCATCACGGGCAGCCCTGGGCCTCATTTTCTCAGACTGTCTGTGCTCATGTTTTGATGTTTGAACTCAAAGAAAGGTGATTAAGGCCCCCAACTGAAAATAGTAATAACGGTAAGGCCCGTGGCTCTGTGCTCAGTTGGTATAGTGCTGGGGTAGCATCCGTGAAGTCTCGGGTTCAACCCCAGCACTGCACAAACCGGGTATGGGCGTGCGTGCCTGCAATCCTGGCACTCAGGAGTTGGAGGCAAGATGATCAGAAGTCCAAGTTCATCCTCTCTTACATAATAAATTGGAGGCTAGCCTAAGACATGAAACACAAAAAATATACAGCATTTTATTGAGACTCCACTGAGCCCTGTAGCTATGTTTTCTCATACAATAACCTTGCATTATAGGTGTTCATTGACAGGATCTCATTACGTTTCCCAAGTGGTTTTCAACTTAGGGACTCAAGTGATCCCCTTGCCTCCGTCTCTCAAGTAGCGGGGAGGACAGGCAAGCAAGACCACACCCAGAGCGGTGTGCGCCCCACTTTATAGACAGACACTGAGGGCCAGAGAAACCCAAAGTCACACGCTAAGGAGGGAAGTCCTTGCAGCTCTGGCTAACTGGAATCCCACAGCTCTCCCTCAGGTCAGGCCCCTCCAGGTGGAAGACAGAGTCGTTCAAAAAACAGGAGAAAATTGTAGTGGGAAGGACAGTCTGAGCTCTAGCAGATCAAACGCTGAGATGGAACGGACCAGACAAGTAGAACATATCACCTAAGCCTGGAGTCTGTCGCTTCTGAATGGCAGACATCCCCTCACACCTGACCCCGGTGAGGGAAGGAAACCCTAGGGGGAGAAACCAAGTCTGAAAGAGAGATCATCTTCATCTCAGCACCAAGGAGGTGGGCCACAGCTGCCTTAAGGACTTCTGGCCAGGAGGCCAACACTCTTCCTCCTTTGCATTCTGTGTGCCAGACAGGCTTCCTCTGCATTACAGAACCCACCATTGCAAACAAACTCGGACTCACATCCTCACGGCAGGAAGGAGCCATTTTATTTTATAACTTTGCCGACAAGATCCCCCCAAATCTAATTGGTTGGCTTGGGTCACGTGCCCAGCTCTGAACCAATCACACAGGAGAAAAGAGGACTGTGGGCCTGGAGGAACATGTGTTCCCTGCAAGGAAAAGGAACCTTTGGTATCTGATGAAGACAAGAAAATTCCAGAAAGAAAAACAACGACAACAGATCTCTTGGCTTAGGGGGCTGGGGGTCATTGGCACTGTTGCTGTTGAAGGAGAATGTGAGGAAGGGTTGCTTAGGAATAACAATAATGCTGGTTACGGCAACAGTAATGAGCAGCACTTGCTGTGTTACATGGGAGCTCACAGACCCCTCACACACACAGCCTCTGACTCTTTAACTGCGACAGGGAGTCAGTCAGACCGGGCGTTTTTACTGACCTCACTGTACAGTTGACATGCGCTTGCAAAGGGTTAACGATGTGTTCTCAGCTGGCAGGTGGCAGGTGGGACTCAGGTGGTCACCCACACTTGTATTTTCTTAATCCACCGAGAAGAGACATGGGGTATAAAGAGCCTGGTGATCTGAAGGCGGGTGCTACTTAAACTTTTTAAAATTTATTTTTATTTTATGTGTGTCAGAGTTTTGCTGGCATATATGTCTGTGTACTCGTGTGTGTGTGTGTGTGTGTGTGTGTGTGTGTGTGCGCCTAGTACCTGTGGAGGCTAGACAAGGGCATCAGATCCCCTGGAACTGGAGTCACAGATGGTTGTGAGCTGCCATGTGGGTGCTGGGAACCAAACTCTGGTCCTCTGGAAGAGCATCAAGTGGTGAACCATCTCTTTATAGAAACCACTTTTGAGGTGACAGGCACAGACCAGTATGCCACTTTGGGGTCCTTTAGCTTAGTGTTGTCTCCTATTAGGCTTAAGTGCCGGGGGCACAGGGGCACTTACCCAATTCCACTGTTTTGCCTTATTGCACAGGAGCCAGGGAAATGCAAGGTGAGCTGTGGAGTGTCCTGTCTGTGTTGAGAGATCGGGAAGCACAACAGCAGGCCAAGGACTGAGCTTGGAGAGCAGGTACAAGAGAAGAGGAGAAGGAGCCCACGGGGCAGTGCAGCTGGCCCAAGCTACAGAGACGTTAGCCAAAGGCACTGAAAGCCCCCTCTCAACATTCTCCTTCTTACAGCCGGGGATGAGGACCATTGGAGAAGCACCTTGGACGCAGCAAAGGGAGCCCTGCATGAGGATGGCAGCCATGCCTGTGGCCTGCACAGCAAGACAGAGTGCTTTAAGCCCTGCCATTGCCCCAGCAAAACCTACTGAAACTGATTCAATAGACAGAACAGGATCGACTAATTTTCTGTTCCTGGCCTTGGACAAGTCACTTTATCTTTCCAGGTCTCAGTTGCCACATCTGTAGGATGGGATGCTGGTACCTCTTTTCCTAGCTGTGTAAGGGAGCCTCTCAGTGCTGCAGAGGTGACTTGGATTAGGAAAATGACACAGAGAGCAAGATCAAGGTGTGTGGGGAGCATTTTCCGTGAGAATGAGTGTCTGTCTTTTGTTTACACCGTGTGAAGATGTGAAGATATGTCACCATGATGAGTTTAATAAAGAACTGAAGGGCCAATAGCTAGGCAGGAAGAGGTTAGGTGGGACTTCTGGGCAGAGAGAGGAAGAGGAGGAGGAATCTAGGTATGTGGATTATGCCAGAGAGACGAGGGAGACATGAAGAAGTGGGACATACAATATAGAGTAGAGGACTAAGCCATGTGGCAGAGCATAGATTAAAAAATACGGGTTAATTAAGTTATAAGAGCTAGTTGGGGAAAAGCCTAAGCTAAGGCCAAGCTTTCACAATTAATAAGAAGTCTCTGTGTCATTTTGGGGGACTGGTAATTCAAAGAGAGTTTGGTGAGAAAGTTTGGGGTAGTCTCCCATCGCCACACCACTTCCTCCTGCCAAGCTTGTGAGGACCTAGATTTTTTTTCTGATGATCCAGCTCATCAGAGCTAGGGTGGGCCCTGTGGCTGTTCACCATCTGCCTGGACACAATTCTCCACCACCTTCCATCTGCTCAGAAACTATAGTTTATGTTGGCTGTGATGGGCCAGACCTCAGGAAGTCATCCTGATAGAAAGCTTTCATACAGTTTTAAGTATGGAATGTGCTGAACCCAGTTGAGTCTCATTAAAATGCCACGCAGGGTGAGTGTTTGAATTTCGCATTCACGATGCTTGAATGTTCTAATTCACACCGAAGACATAAGGGCCGAGGTGCAACAGCTGGCAGAGTCTGGGCCACTAATTCAGGGTGACGTGTGCTTGACGGTGACAGCGACGTTGACAGGACACATCGGCTCTGTAGCTTGTGGGGGGCCCAGCTTGGGAGGGACCCCACCAGGTCTCCGAAAGCCTCTCATCCTGCTGACTTGCCATTAACACACTTGGTATTTCTCAGGGACCCCAACACTGGGCTGCTCTGTGACGCATGAAGGATAGCCAAAGTGTGACCTGGGAGAGGCCAGTAGAGAGGAGAGGTTAGGGGCGTCTTGGGGCAGAGGAAAGAAAGAGGACAATGTATCTGAAAACTGGGGAGCAATTTCTCCAATAGCTCACACCTGGAAAATAATAAGGCAAATTATGGCCCATCACCTATTCCACTCATTTTTTTAAAAAGGTGTTCTTCCTAATTTACAATGTGATGCATACTCATGGGACTTCCTCTAAAATAGATGTGCATTAAGATACGAAGCAAATCACAGCTAAATATGAAAATTGAAATAATTCTTTATATTCTTTTAAAAATATTCATTTTCATTATTTTTAAGTGTGTGTGTGTGTGCGTGTGTGTGTGTGTGTGTGTGTGTGTGTGTGTGTGTGTGTGCCCATAGAAGCCAGAGGTGACTGAACTCCCTGGAGCTGGAGTTACAGGCAGTTGTGAGCTGCCCAATATGGATACTAGAAATCAAACTCTGGTCCTCTGGAAGATCAGTTTATGTCCTTAACTGCTGAGACATCTCTCCAACCCAATTCCTTATATTCTATCTGATCATAATGAATTAAAAAAAGAGAGAAAGTATAGAATATGGTGATATTTTATTTGTGCTGAAATGTGATTTTATTTGTATGTTAATAAATAAAGTTGCCTGGGAGTCAGAGCTAATAGCAAGTCATAGCAGAAGTCTGGCAGTGGTAGCACACGCCCTTAATCTCGATTACATGACAGGCAGATCTCTGTGTGTTCAAGGACACCACCAGCATGGAGACACATGCCTTTAATCTCAATACCAACCATAGAAGACCTGGAGGTCTGTATAGACAGGCAATGACAAGGAGGTCATGTGGTTGGGTTTACAACCAATGAGAAGGCAGAACAGAAAGTCAGTAAAAAGACAGACACACAGGAAGTAGGCCTCTTTCTCAGGGAAAGACTGGCAGTGGCATCGGGTGATAAAAAGGCACTTTTAGTCTCAGTTCTTAGCTACTGCTCTGACCTCTTGGGCTTTTAACTCTGCATTTGGCTCTGTGTTTCTTATTTAATAAGACTGTTACATCTACAATAGAACATACACAAATCCATAGAGATTAAACAAGGCGTTATCGAATGATGAGTTGAAGAAATCAGGAAAAAAGTAAAAAATCCTGAAATCAAGTGGTAATGAAAACACAATATACCAAAACCTGTGGGATGCAATGAAAACAGTCCTAAGGGGGAAGTTGTTTCTGGTTGGTTTTAACTGTCAGTTTGACACAACCTAGAATTACCTGGGAAGAAAGTCTTAGTAAGGACTTGTCTAGATCAGGCTGGCCTGCAGTCATATCTGTGGAGAATTCTCTTAATTGTTCATTGATGTGAAAAGACCCAGCCCTTGTGGGCGGCACCATTCCCTAGGCAGAGATCCCTGAACAGTATAACAGAAGGGGAAGCTGGCTGAAAGCAAGCCAACGAGGGTCCACGCGTTTATTTTCTCTCTGCTCTTGACTGAGGATGTAGTGTTTAAGCTCCTGCCTTGACTTCCCCTCCAATAGCAGACTGAAACCGAGAACCGTAAGTCAAATAAATCCTTTCTTCCACAATTTGCTTTTAGTGTTGAGATAAAGCTTCGGCCTACTCAAAGTTACTCCATATTGTAGAAAACAGTGTTTTTTCGGGCTGTGCATCGCCCTAGCAGACTGTTTTACAAGCAGCCTTTGACTCCATTTTGAGGAAGAAGAATATGCCTGCAGACCCTGGGTGGACCAGACATTGCACCATCCACCCAGCACAGAGTGATAAACGACTTATTCCTGAGACTAGAAAGGGGCCACCCTATAAGTTTACTGGGGAGACTTAAAATTATGGGGACACACAGGTATATTAAAAACCATGCCTAAGAACTTATCAGACACACTGGATTGACGAAAGGGTGTTACTCTCTCACCTAGACCCCATAAACTGATGGACACATAACACTGAGACGCCATGTCCTCCACAAACCTCTCATCTGGTACCTGGTGTGGTATCAAGGACGGAGGACGCCACAGCTCAGCTCAGTCCCTCGCTGCTGAGGAAGCCTATATGACTGCCTGCCGATCCATATCTGCTCTCCCATCTGGACCTGCTTCTGATCAGTCTCCTGCTCGGACCCAGCACAGCCTTTTCACCTTGCAGCCGAATTCCACAGCGTTGCTTTCAAACCTGCCTGCAGCTTCTCTCTCAACAGTTTCCCCAGCAGCTCCCCGTGAACTGGTCCATTATCTTGCCTGTGCAGACTCTTTCTCAGGCCCCTGGGAAGGCCTCAACTCTTCCACAGCCTCTTTAACTGTATTCATTCTGGAATCCATACCTATGTAGAGAGATATGTAGATATATTTACTGTGTGCTTTGTGATGAGAGCTAATGTTAGTAACTAAGACTGGAATAAGGAGCTTACAATTTGCCTCAGCCAGGGTATGGGGTAGGTGGATTTTATAACACAGGGCTGTCACTGAGACTTCCAAACCTTATGAATTTATTGTCTGTGCTGTTTTTTTTTTTTTTAACTTGACACAAACTTAAACACATCTGAGAAGAGGGAATCCATTTTAATTGAGAAAATGTCTTCATAAGATTGGCTTATGGGCAAGTCTGTGGGGTATTATCTTGATTAGTGATTAATGTGGATGAGACCACTGTGGGTGGTGCCACCCCAGGGTATACAAAAGCAAGCTGAGCAAGCCATGGAGAGCAGGGAAGTAAGCAGTCTTCCTTCGGGGTCTCTGTTTCAATTCCTGTCTCTGGTTCCTGCCTTCGGTTCCTGCCCTGACTTCCCTCAGTGATGGATTGAGACCTGAGAGCTGTAAGCTGAAATAACCTCTTTCCTCACCAAGTTGCTCTTGATAACAGGGTGTTATCACGGCAATACAGACCCTAACTAAACTAACTCAATTGTTATTCACTAAGTTCTGACACTGTGGAAAGATGTTTTGTCTCCGTTTCTGGCATAGTGCCATCAGGACTCTTTTTTGGTTGGGATGTTTTATCACGGCGACAGGAAGAAAAACAAGGACAGGGTTTAAAGCTCTAAGTGCCTAACTGAGAAATCATAAGGAGCCTGGAGCAATGGCTTGGTTGCTAAGAGCACTTGCTACTTCTGCAAAGGACCTGGGTTCACTTCTCAGCACCCAAAGAGGGCTCACAGCACCTGTAACTCCAATCCCAGAGGATCTGACACCTTCTTCTGGCCTCCACAGGCATCAGGCACACATATGGTGTACATACACACGTAGGCAAAAACCACCCCCCCACACAAAATAAATATTTATATTGAAAAAGAATAACTTAATGATATATCCAGGGCCTTGGGAAAACAGGAAGCCAAGCCCCACATCAGTAGATGCAAAGAAATAATTACTATCAGGGCAGAAGTTAATAAAATAGACACACGCACAATTGATGAGACAAAAGAGTTTGTTCTTTGAAAGAAGAATCAAGATTGATAAACTCATAGCCAAAATAACCAAAACAAAGAAAGAGGAGGCCCTGATGAATAAAATCAGAGATAAAGGGCTGGAAAGGTGGCTCAGTGGTTAAGATCGCTTGTTCTTGCACAGGTTCTGGGTTTGGTTCCATGCACCCACCCAAATGGAAGCTCACAACCATCTGTAACTTCAGTTCCAGAGGATCTGATGCCTGCCTCTGATCTTCTCAGGCACCAAGTACGCACAGACAGACGTGCAGGGAAACACCCCCACACATTAAAAAACAAAGCAGAACCAACCTCAACTGTGAAAAGTCCAGACACAGATGGACTTACTGGTGAGTTTTGTCAGACTCTCAAAGAAATGCCAACACCAATGCTTCTCAAATTATTCCGTAAAACAAAAATGAAAAAGAAAAAAACAAAAACAAAAACCCTACCAAACGCTTTGGACTAAGGCCTCTTATCCTGATATCAAAACCAGATAAAGACACAAAAGGAAGAACAAAAAAAGAAAATTACAGATCAGTCTCCTTAACGAATAGATGCAAAAATTCTTAACAAAATATTTGCGAACCTAATATGGAAACACATTAAAACGATGACGGGCATTGATCACGTTGGCTTCATTCCATCGATGCAGGGGTGGCTCAACAGATGTGTCCTGGTTAGTTTTTTCTTAACTTTACCCAAGCTGGAGTTATCTGAGAAGAGGAGCCCCAACTGAGACAATGCCTCCATCAGATTGTCGGTAGGCAAGTCCGCAGGGCATTTTCTTGAGAGCCTGGATGGACCTTTGGCGGCGGTGGGTTGAAGGAACCTTACAATGTGGAGGGCTGGATAAACTGCTGTGCTGTGGTGTATCAGCCGGCGACAATGTCTATTGTCACCCTGCTCTGATAAAAGATGTAGTCCACCTGTAGACCCAGAGCTGGATCACCCAGAACCTCCTTCGAATGCTACCTTGCTGTCCAGCTTTGATGAGTAGTTGGCAGACAGCTGCCAGCTCATTCAAGGTCCACTTTGTCTGCTCAGAATCCTGTTAGTCCTGCAGGGGCAGTCTACCTCCAATGACAGTGAAGGAGATTCAAAGGACAGGCTGTTTAGGGACACCCTGGGATGCTTTAAAAATACGAAGGTGTGTCAGGCCAGGTTAGTGCAGGTCTGCTTGGGTCTGCCTCAGTTTGACTTTGTCCCGCCACGGAACCCGTTTCTTTCCCCTTCCTTTCACAAGTTTCAACCTCAATAAACACTCCCCGCCCCCACCTTCTCTTCTTCCCTTCCCACCAGGAACCGCAGCCTGTAATCATTCCCTTTATCCCAGTTTATTCCCAGTTATTTAGTGTACTGATGTGTATTACGGTTCCCCAAGTTGGGTGCCAAGTTAAGGCTAGTGGTGAGGGAAATCTGTGCAGAATTGGTAGACAGAAGTGAAGCAGTACGGCCTACAGGCCAGCATTGGGCCGGGTACTGCTGCGTCTCCCCGTGAGTATCACTAACATGCATGTAGCTCACCTTGCAGACATGCTTGCTGCACCTGGCTCCTCCAGCTTCTCCTCCTCTTCCTCCTTCAGTGATTCTGAGTCCTGGGTCAGAAGCATGGCCAGGTCCACGATGAGGTATCAGCTCGTGTGAAAGGTCCCCACGTGGAGACCGGAGGCAGAGAGACAGGTGTGGACTCCTGCTTCTCCGTGTGTATTTCAAGCCCACCTTCTTCTTCCCCAGTTTTACCTTTTCTTCCAAGCTGCCAGTTCTGCTGATCTCAGGCTCAATACCAAACACCACGGCCATCATTTTCTGTAGTCCATTTAACCAGGTTCCACAACCACACGAACTCTAATCCCTACAACAGTTCCTTCCCCTCCCCCGCCCCCCAACACCCGCATTCTGGCTGGTCCTGTCATTATTTTAGTCCTTCTGGTAATAAGGTGTCAACAGCCATCAATGGTACTTGGCTTCTTACTCTGTACGGTAGGACGTTGAGGACACTGAGGACATTGACATCAGCACCCACGCTCTTCACGCTCTCTGGTCTTATCTCTTCTATTAGCTATTTATTTTGACATTGTCAACTGTGGTAACACATATAAAGCCACGGTGAATTTCCCCCTGCTTGTCTGTGGTCCATTACGGAAACCATCAAACAACATTTGGAGTAGTGAATTGTGTGTGGTTATCTGGGCACAAAGCCTGGAGATGGGCTCTGATTGGTTTCCCTTCCTTGTATATCAAAGGCAGATATCTCTGTCATTACAAGGACAATCTCCTTAGCCTCCAGATCAAGGAGAGTTCATTGTTTTCTGTATCAACATCAAGTAAAAAAACATCTTATCTCTAATACTGCTTATTTGGATCACAACTTTCTTGTTTAATGATTGGTTTTTCCAATAGTTTTTTTTATCGCCGCCTTCTCCTTCTCCTTCTCCTTCTCCTTCTTCTTCCTTCTCCTCCTCCTCCTTCTCCTTCTCCTCCTCCTCCTCCTCCTCCTCCTTCTTCTTCTTCTTCTTCTTCTTCTTCTTCTTCTTCTTCCCCCTCTCCCTCTTCTTCTTCTAGAATGAAAATTAGGTCTTTGTCATCCTGTCCCTCTTTTAACTCTTTACTTTTTGGGGTCCCACCACCCAGCTCCCAAATAATCACATGGAGACTTCTACTTTCTTATGAATGCCCTGCCTTAGCTTGGCTTGTTTCTAGCCAGCTTTTCTTAAATTATCCCATCTACCTTTTGTCTCTGGGCTTTTATCTTTCTCTATTTTATATACCTTTCTTTACTTCTTACTCTGTGGTTTGCTGTGTAGCTGGGTGGCTGGTCCCTGATGCCCTCCTCTCCTCCTTTCCTTGCTCCTCGATTTTCTCTTCCCAGATCTCTCCTCCTATTTATTCTCCCTGTCTGCCAGCCCCACCTATCCTTTTTTTCTGCCTAACTATTGACCGTTCAGCTTTTTATTAGACTAATCGGGTGTTTTACACAGGCAAAGTAACACAGCTTTACAGAGTTAAACAAATGCAACATAAAAGAACACAACACATCTTTGCATCATTAAACAACTATTCCACAGCATAAACAAATAAATGTAACACATCTTAAAATAGTATTCCACGACACGTTCCAGTTACCACTAAGCTTCTATACATTTTATGTGTGGATTGGAATCCTCCCTAGTCTTCTAGGAGACATTTTCCTTAGGACCCATTGACATTTTATTGGCTGTAAATGTCTATCAAGGCCCACTAAACCACTGGCACCTCTTTTCATTACGTTCTTGGGTGTGTCCCTCTGTTTCCTGTGTTCTCACATTAACGTTATGCTCCCTATTGCCCACTCCCATTTCTCTGGATTGATTTCTTGTTTACATATCCATAAGGTGTACGCAAGATGAAAAGTCATGATTACCTGTGTAATTCAGCAAGTTGAATGGAGACTGTGTGTGGACTCACTGTGACGATTATGTTTCTTAACATTGTAGAGTATGCTGAGCAAATTTGAGTTTATTTCATTAATCAAGCCACTGTTTGGATGAAAGATCCTAAAATGCCTGCGAAATGAATTCTGACTCTGCCAGGCCCTCTGTAGTCGGATCCCAGTTGACTTTTCAGATTTCTTTTCTGTTCTCATCGCGGACCTTGAGCTCCGCTGACCTCCTTGTGTGCCCTGCACACTTGTGTCCTCCAGTCCTCCAGCCTCGGCTGTGTTCCCTTCTCCTGTGAAGCCCTATGAAGCCTGTGTTTCCAAACTCCAGTTCCCTCCTGAGTGTTCCTGCCACTGAGTGTCCTCTGATCCTCAGCTATGAGCCAGCCCCAGCTCTCCTCTGGCTTGTACCCTCTCTACCAAGTACCCACACACTTGGCAGGCTGCCAGTGGACAAAGCCGACTCTTTCTACACTTCCCTGCAGCTGAGGAAGCCATCGTGCTCAGGAGTCCTCTTTGCAGGCTGGGCAGAGTCTCCTGGTAACAGTTTCAGAAAACTGGAAGGCTACTGCCTTTGTCTCTCTGAACAGTGCAGCGGTCCCTCCCCATGAACAAGCCCATACTCCGTTCCAGGCAGGGCAGGGCCCACTTTACTTTTAGGAAAGCCACTATTAGGTAAAGTCTTTGGCTGCTGGGGAAATGTTCCTCCATTCAATATCTCTCTCAGTGGGGCTTAGGCAAAGGAACCAAACGCATACCCAGAGGAGGCTTATCATCTTTTTTTCTTTTTCTTTTTCTTTTGTCTTTTCTTATTTTTCTTTTTTTTTGTATATTTGTGTGAGTGAGTGTGTATGTGTGTATGTGTATGAGTGTAGGTGTGTAGTTAGTGTATATGAGTGTGTGTGAATGAGTATGTGAGTGTCTGAGAGTGTGTGAGAGGGTGTGTATGTGTGTGAGTATGTGTATGAGTGTGTGAGTGTGTTTAGACCAGAAGACAACCTCCAGTGTTCTTCATTAGCTGTCTTCCTCCTTAGTTTTTTTTTAAAATTTTATTTTATGTGCATTGGTGTGAAGGTGTCAGATCCCCTGGAACTGGAGTTACAGGCAGTTGTGAGCTGCCATGTGGGTGCTGGGAATTGAACCCAGGTCCTCTGGAAGAACAGCCAGTGCTCTTAACCGCTGAGCCATCTCTCCAGCCCGAGGCTTATCACCTTAAGGATGCCTTCTTAGTAACCACACTGGCGTCCATTCATTCACTCATGTCCCTAGTCACCCATTCCACCAGGGAACCTATAAATGGATTTGATGCTTCCAGGTGTGCCCAGGCTTTGTGGAAAGGCTTGAGGCTAGAGACAGGAAAGATTATCCCTGCCCATAAGGAAATCATGACCAGCTTAGACTGCTTTCCAGACAAGAGGTTGGGTATGTGGATTGGAAAGGTGTAGAAGGAGACTCCAAAGGTTCTGGTGGGTGGAAGAGGATCCACAGAATGGTGGGATAACAGAATTTCCTCAGCCTCATGGTTTAGCCTTCTGGCACAATAGAGTGTGGTCAGCCACTAGGTTAGACGAGGAGAGGGTGGAAAGTGGCATGATGCAAGCTTGGAACGCACAGTTCTGTCCCTCCCGAGTCAATTGCTGTTCTCTCCTGACCCAGGAGAGAGCCTGAACAGTACCTCGGAGTGTTCCTGAGGTAACCACGGAGAAAGGCCAGCCCTGCTCACCGTTTGGCTCCCTAGCAACTTCCGTTCATTTCCAGACGGAACACGGGAAGCATGGGAGAAGAGTGGCCTCAGCCAGTGCTCATGCTAGGCTCTCCCCTTCAGAGTCACCAGTCTGGGGAAGGGGACCCCAGCCCTGGGAGCATCTAGTAGTTTTGAGCAGAAGCTGCAGCCTATTAAAGGGTGATTCTGTCTGGTGGTCACATCCTGGACTGGCGGCCCCACACCAGACAAAGCTCCTTTTGTAGCCCCTGGGATGGCAGGAAGGGGGAAGCAGTGTTCTTAATGTGGCCAACCAACTTCCAGCTTATACCAATAAATGTCTCCCTGGAACTTTTCAAAACAAAGCTTGACTAATGTGGAGCCATGTGGTGGGTGCTGGCTGGGGTCGGGTGCTACCCACCAGTTCTGGTTCCTTTTGCCCCTGGCCAGGGCCAGTTCAGGGTAGACCAGGGCTCCAGCAATGGGTCTTGCAGCCTCAGCATTCCAATTAGACCTCTGTACTAACTGCTTCATCCCAGAGGAAGGACATCAGGGGAGCCACCCACCCAAATAAGAGGCCACACATTCTTATAACAGAAGTATCCCTAGAGACAGCCAACCTAACGCTTTTATTATACAAGGGGGTGTGGAGAAGTGAATATTGATGCTCTTATCCGTAGAGACAGTGGCCACACTGGGGCCAGACTCCAGATCTCCTTCCTCACTGGGAGGTCTTTTGGTGTATGCCTCAAGGAAAGAGCAATAGCAAGATGGCAATTAGCCCCACAGACGGGCTGATGAGGGCTCTTAGAACAAAGTGAGCCGGGCAGTGGTAGCTCACGGCTTTAATTCCAGCACTCGGGAGGCAGAGGCAGGTGGATCTCTGTGAGTCTGAGGCCAGCCTGGTCTACAGAGAGAGCTCCAAAGCTACACAGAGAAACCCTGTCTCGAAAACAAAACAAAACAAAACAAAACAAAAGAACAAAGTGAGCAGCCTACAGGACAGGGCACCCTGGTACTCACGTCACACCACAGACGTTGTTTGCAAACCACACTGCAAGGGTCCTGGAGAGCTTTTCCTCTACAGCTTGGATCTGATTCAGGCCAGATGTCCTGTGCGTTTGCAATATGTGAACCCTTATGAAGCTCATATGAGACTCAGGACAACCTCAAGAGCGCTTGTGCTAGCTTGTGTGTGTGTGTGTGTGTGTGTGTGTGTGTGTGTGTGTGTGTGTGTGTGTGTGTTGAGACAGAGTCTTGCTATATAGCCTAGGCTAGCCTTGGACTTGAAGCAATCCTTCTGCCTTAGCCTGCCAAGTGTTGCAATTACAGGCACACACCTCTACACCGTGCACTAAGGGATATTACTGTCCCTTTAGAGAACAATGTATGAGGTAAACAGGGGGGAGAGAGTTAATGCAGCTGCTGGACATCACACAGCCTGAGAAGAGTGAGCTGTGTCTTAAAGCCGTGTCCTAGACTATGGATCCTATTCTCTTTCTTTGTACCGTGGGAAACCATGCAGAAATGCATTGAAAACTCTACAGCAGCATGCGATGTGGTGTGATTATCATCATCACAGTCGCCCCCAGCACCATGGCCACAAACACCATCAACACCATCACCATCACTCCCCGACACCACCACCACCACAACCACCATCATTCTCCCTATATTGCCGTAACCACCACCACCACCACCACTTCCCCCACACCAACATTAACACCACAACCACCACTCCCCTACACTACCACCACTACCACCACCATCCTTCTCCCTATTTTGCCATAACCACCCCCATCATCACTACTTCCCCCAACACCACCATTACCATCACACCCTGTACACACCACCACCACCACCACCACCACCACCACCACCACCACCAATCTCCCTACACTACCACCGCCAGTACACCACGACCCCATGCTACCTTTCCTATGACCATCATCACCCACGGCCACCGTGATCGCCATGACCACTCCCATCACCGTCTTCATAAACACCATCACTCCCACGGATGCTACAATCACCACCAATAGCAGCAGCTTTTGCACCACTATTGCGGACGCCAGTGCGGACGCCAGTGTCCTCTCACGCGCTGACAGCATTGCCGTTGTGTCTTCCGAGCAAGACTTGAGGCTGTTTCCACACTTGCAACCTCAACCTCTTCAACAGCTAAGCACCTAGAACAGATCCCGCTCACCCAGGCCTCTGCTGCCAAAGTGTAGTCCCAACAGCAGTGTGAGCATCTCCTGGAGGCTTGTTCAAAAGACAGAACTTTAGCTTTTACTCAACTTATGGAATGGCTGTTTTAAAAGTTTTTCATGCTATGGCGCACGCCTTTAATCCCAGCACTCGGGAGGCAGAGCCAGGCGGATCTCTGTGAGTTCGAGGCCAGCCTGGGCTACCAAGTGAGTTCCAGGAGAGGTGCAAAGCTACACTGAGAAACCCTGTCTCGAAAAACCAAAAAAAAAAAAAAAAAAAAAAGTTTTTCATGCTAATCAGTAGTTCATAGTACGCATATTTATGTCTGAGGAGCTGTGGTCGAGAGCGGGCACAGAGGGACTAGAACCTGGCTGTCAGCCTGTTTGAGGTAGAGGTTCCTGAGGGTGGTTTGTGGACCATCGCTGCTCACACCCTCTCACAGCCCTGTGATGGAAGCGAAAGAACAGCTCTCATGGCTGTGCTTCTGTGTGCTGAACATCGTGTCTCGTTCTAACGGGACGATCTAGGGTTCAGGAGCCTAGAGAAGGAGGAGTCTCATGGATCTGACATGAGATCATGACTGACAGCAGAAGAGTATGATGAGAAGTGGTGAGTGAGAGCATGGCTTCCCACCATCCTCGTGAATTTCCCCCCTCTCCAGGCATCACATTTGAAAAGGAGCCCACTTGAGCTGTTCCTCTCTGATACACTTTCCACACACACACCTGGGTCTTCCCAGAGGAGCAAGGACTGCTTGGCTAGGAAGAAAAATCTGGAACTCATTTGGAGTGTCACTGTAGTTACAGACAAAATCCTGTGGCACAAGGAGAGCTGTCTTGTATCTCAACAGTTGTTCAGCAGCGGTGATAGCAAAGAACAGCTCTGGTGGGGGCCAAACCGATCCATCATTCATCCCAGGAGGCAGTGCGGCCAGGAGGTTGAAAAGGTAGTGGGGCCAGATACAGACCGAGGGACAGCTGTGCTGAGACTCACTGGCTCTGTGACCCGGGGCAGCACTGGACATTTCCACCCATGTCTCCCTCAGTCAATTGATGACATTAGGGTTGGTGGGATTTGCAATGATTAATCTCAGTTGTCAACTGGATGAGCTCTAGAACCGCCTGGAAGATTGACCTCTGAACATGCCCGCTGGATATTATCTTGATTAAGTCATTTGAGGTGGGAAGACCTGTCCACTGTGGGTAGCACCATTCCCTGGGCTGTAACCTCGGGCTGTGTAAAAAGGAGAAAGTGAGGAGAGGACAGATATTCGTTGCTTTGTGTTTTCTGGCTGTTTATGCAATGTAAGCAGCCACCTCAAGCTCCTGCCACGTGACTTCTTCGTCATGATGGACAGCAACCTCGAACTGTGAGCCAAAGCAAACCCTTTATCCCTTAAGTGGCATTTGTCAGGGTATTTTATCAAGTAACAGGAAAGGCAACTAAGACAGGACTAAATGACATATATATATATATATATATATATATATATATATATATATATATATCACCTAGAACAGTGCCTAGTACACAGTAAACACTCAATACGTGTTCTTTATTATTAATTAGCAGAGTAGGAAGTAAAAACAATAAACGTTGTCCAGTGCGTTTGTGCAGACCACTGCAGGTTCTCGACACTTTGAGCAATACATGAGTTAAAAGAAAGCAGGCATGAGTACTGCCATTAGGGCTTTCAGTCTAGAAGAGAGAAGATTCTAACGTCAACTGTGAGGAACGCCATGCCAGCAAGAGCAAGAGAAAAAAACTAAACAAACCCGAATGTGGAGAAAGAAGGCTGGTCCCAGAAGCAGAAGAGCAGAAACCAGGCCAGACCGTGAACATCCTGAGATCTCAGAGATGGGAAAATTACCTTGACTATTTAGGGCAGCATGGTGTTGTGTATGTGTGTATATAGACTCGCCCATAAAAAGAAAGGGTAAAATTTTTAAGAGGAAAAAAAGGAACTTTTCCTGCACCTCCCTATCACCTCCATGAATTCATTAGCACATCAGGTACAGAACCTTGGCTTCAGCAACCCAGCCACAAGGATTCTGAAGGGCGGGCTCTCTCTCGGTCAGGGAGAGAGAAAGCCAGGTGGAGAGTTCCAGGTCACGGCAGAGTTGGATGACTCTCCCTCTGTAGGTGAACTAGGGACTCCAGGAGTGGCTGATGCCAGAGGATTCCCTGGGGCCATGTCCATGGAGGCTGATTTATGTGTGTGTTTCTAATGTGTAGCCACTTTCTTACATCATCACCAAGAGGACGTTAACCTGATTGAGCACCTCATCCTCAGTACTGAGCCTGTGTGGTGAGCTAGCACCACAGAAGGATGAGAGGTTCTAAGGGGTTAGAGGCTGAGCCCTTGGGTGGCGGACAAAGCTTAATGATTATTCTGATGGGCTTTCAGAACTGAACTCTTTCTTCTTCGCTTTGTTTGGTGGGGTGTTTAGAATGCAACTTGGGCTTTTCTTGATGACGTAGGGTGCTTATCATAGCACTCTGTTATCTTTAGGATTGTATGTGTAGGATGCCTTGACCTTCCCTAATAGGTCCAGAATGTTATGTATAGCCATCTTTCCGTATCCATGGAAACTGGTTCCAGGGCTTCCCTGTGTTCCTGCCCCAAACAGGGTACCAACATCCGCTGGTACTCAATTCTCTCGTATAAAACACCACGGTATTTGTATATAATCTATATCCATCCTCTAGCAGGCCTTAAACCACCTCAGGTTGGCTTATATTGCACATGTGATGGAAACACTATGCAAACAATTGTTCTCACACTTTATTTGGAAATAATGACAAAAAATATCTGAACATGCTCAGTTCAAATGCAATTAAATACATCTTTCAACCTGTGTGTATTAGTTACTATCTTAGTTAGGCTTTTATTGCTGTAAAGAGACTCCATGACCATGGCAACTCTTACAAAGGAAACATTTAATTGTGGTGGCTCGCTTACAGATCAGAGATTCAGTCCATCATGGCGGCGAGCATGGTGGCATGCTGGAGAAATAGCGGAGTGTCCTACATCTTGCAGGCAACAGGAAGTCAACTGACTGTCACACCAAGTGAAGCTTGAGAAAAAAAACCTCAAAGCCTGCCTCCACAGCGACACACTTCCAACAGAAGGTGTGGCCCAGATTAAAGGTGTGCCCTCCACCCTCAAGGTCTGGATTAAAGGCGTGAGTCATCCAGCTTCCTCCAACCAGGCCACACCTCCTAATAGTGCCGCTCCCTGAGCTTATGGGGGCCGGATACGTTCAGACTACCACAGTTACTTTTCTGTTGCTCTGGTGAAACACCATGACCAAGGCAACTTGCAGAAGGAAGGGCTTATTTGGCTTACGGGCCCACAGGGATAAGAGTCTGTCACGCAGGGAAGCGTGGCAGCAGGCAGCAGATGTGGTGGCCAGAGCAGAGGCTGAGAGCTTGTTCCCATCTTAAACCACAAACAGGAAGCAAAGAGCATGCTGGGAATTGCATGAGGCTTTAAAATGTCAAGGCCTACCCCGGTGATAAACTTCCTCCAGCAACTACACTCCACAACACACACCCATCCTAAACTTACCCAACACCACCACCACCAGCCAGAGACCAAGTATTCAAACATCTGAGCTTCTGGGGGATATTCTTTCTTTCTTTTTTTTTTTTCCCCCGAGACAGGGTTTCTCTATGTAGCTTTGGAGCCTGTCCTGGAACTCGCTCTGTAGACCAGGCTGGCCTCGAACTCACAGAGATTCGCCTGTCTCTGCCTCCCGAGTGCTGGAATCAAAGGTGTGTGCCACCACCGCCTGGCTTGTGGGACATTCTTTTTTTTTTTTTTTTTTTTGGTTTTTCGAGACAGGGTTTCTCTGTGTAGCTTTGCGCCTTTCCTGGAACTCACTCTGTAGCCCAGGCTGGCCTCGAACTCACAGAGATCCGCCTGGCTCTGCCTCCCGAGTGCTGGGATTAAAGGCGTGCGCCACCACCGCCCGGCCCGCAGGACATTCTTAAACAAACCACCACACTATGGTTGGTTGGATTCAGAGATGCATGAGTGGATGTAGAGAATTGACCATATTTCGGATTTTATTAGAAAAAAAAAAACCCAAAAGACTTCTGGATTCAGCTCTGGCATGGAGGGGGTTTGGAAGTTAGAGGGTATCACACTTGTTTGTATAAAAAGAACAAGTTGGGAAAACCAAAACTCATTGAATTTTCTTGGACCCATCATGGAACTGTGCAGTGAAAACCTTAAATCCCATTTAGACAGGCGATGCAGAGGAGCCCAGAGGGGATCAGGCTGCCTGCCTGCAGCAGACGCAGCAGCAGACGCAGCAGCAGACGCAGCAGGAACTCCAATTCAGGGGGCTGAATATGAACGATTGTGAAGGTCCTGGAACCTGCAAACAAGGAGTCCCACACTGTCGTGAGCTCTACCCCAGGAACTCAGCCAAGTTCTCACCAGAAAGAGCCCCTTGTGGCTTTGGCAGCAAGGTGAGGAAAATGCTCAATATGAAATACATTCAGAGTGGTCCCTGCAACAAAGGTAAGTAATGCTTGAGGAGAAAAGACTTCACGAGCATCTCAGCCTATTTGGGGGATAGATGTTTACCCAGCTCTGTCCTGTTAGCCTTCTTGTCTCACTGGAAGGGCGGCAGACATTAAGACACATATGTGAAGGCCACAGTCTAGTGGCACAAGTCCACAGAAATACTGAGGTTAAACAATGAAAGTTATAACACGCCCTCCCATACCTTATCACCATAGCAACGGAGCTGCAGTATAGATTATAGCTGAGAGCTGCAAGGCCCAGATCTATGTAAGGAGGAGTTCCCTAGGAGTTCCCCCAACACAGAGGAGCTCAGTTACTTACAACTAGTTACAGCAAAACAGTAAATAAAACCTGGTTAGCCAGATGGTTAGGAACTTCACACTAAGACTGTTACCCCAGTTTCTAAGACCCCATAGCAATGCAAATGGGGGCTGGAAAGATGGCTCAGCTGTTGAGAGCACTGGCTGCTCTTCCAGAGGACCTGGGTTCAATTCCCAGCACCCACATGGCGGTTCACACCTGTCTGTAGCTTCAATTCCAGAGCTTCTGATACCCTCACACAGACGTCCATGCACCCAAAACACCCATGGACATAGAGTAAAAATAAAATATGCATTTAAAAAGCAAATGGTCTATATGAACAAAGCAATCACCATCAGCTCTGGAGTTAGATATGACAGATTTTGGAAGGAATTTCTTTTTCAAGATTTACTTTATTTTAGTTGTGTGTATATGTGGATGCACCCGTGTGAAGGTGCCTGAAGAGTCCAGAGGCATCCATCAGATACCACTGGAGCTGGGGTTACAGGCAATTGTGAGCCATCTGATGTGTGTGTGCTGGAAGCCATACTCAGGTCCTCTGCAAGACCAGCTCACACTCTCAACTGCTGAGCCATGTCTTCAGGCCCCAGACAAAAGCATTTAAAAGAACTAAATTATGGAAGACTGCAATGGAAAAGTAGGCAACGTGGAAGAAGAGAAGGATACAAATAATCGGAAGGTGGGAAATTCTGAGAATAAGAAACGGGGAAATAATAGAAATAAAAAACATTGTAATAGAAATGAAGAATGCCTTTGATGGGCTCACGAGAAGACCTGGCTAGCTGACAGACCAGTCAGTGAACTTGAAGGCATGTCAACAGAAAATCCGCAAACTGGGGCTTTAAAAACCTCCATAAGCCAGGCGGTGGTGGCGCATGCCTTTAATCCCAGCACTCGGGAGGCAGAGCCAGGTAGATCTCTGTGAGTTCGAGGCCAGCCTGGACTACCAAGTGAGTTCCAGGAAAGGCGCAAAACTACACAGAGAAACCCTGTCTCGAGAAGCCAAAAAAACAAACAAACAACAACAAAAAAACCTCCATAAAGAGAATGGGAAGTAAGTACTGAGCTAAGCGGCTTTGGAAATGAGAGGACTCCCGAGAATAAAGGTACAGAAGCAGCATGAGAAGACCACACAAAGACCATCTGTGGTTGACAAGTGTCCCCCCCCCCACCCCCAGGAGGTTCAGATGACCAACCCTGACTTGAATGTTCATATACACAGGACCTGAACCATTAACAAATCACATGGCAGTTGATCGTGGCGGGGTAAGATGGCAAGAAAGTTAGAAGGGTCTACGTGGTAAAGGACAAGAGCTGGAGACATCTGCCTGAGCCCCTGCTTGAGTCAATATTGACAACGGCGCTCCCTCCAGACCAATTCACAGATATCTGCGTGTACAGAGGTAGACAGACATCTCTGTTGGCTGAGGGGCCCTAAGTCCATCCACAACCTCATAGCAACGACGTCATATCAACCACATCATAGCAACGGCCTTAGCAATGAGCCAGCTTAGTAGCTTCCCTGCCCTGCTTCCGATACCTTCTCCGGTGAAAGGACACAGGAGCCCTTGAAGAAAGGACTGTCTGTAAGACTTGGGCAGGAAACATACAAAATGAGCCTAGAGAATATTCCGGAAAGGAAGGAAATGCTTGAAACAAAAGCGACAGAAACCATGACAGCGAACCGCACAAGACTTCACGCCCAACTGGAAGGGCTCCCGGTGACCAAAGCTGGGATGATCCCAACAATTTTAACCCCAAAGTAGAAAATAAATATCCATGAGGAGACGTGGATATAAATAAATGATGAGGCAAATAAATCTGTGGAGAAGCCAGAAATCTTCTGCATAGAAACATTCCAAATAATTTATGGAGACATTTCCCCTTCATGGAGGGGGAGCTGTGTTGTGAATTCCTTCCAAAGAGTCCAGCATGGAAAGGGGGTCCAAGGACACAGGGCATTTTAAAAGTACTGTGACAACCTTAGTGAGACTCTGGAATCATGAAAGGATATTAAGTAAAGATGGAAAATATGAAGAAAATACAAGTTTTAGCTACTCGGATATACATATTTATACGGGCATACATGCGTGTGTCTATATTCTGGATACGGTTGCTGGGCAATTTTTACTTCAGATTGCTATCTGGACGTCTCAGGCAACCTCTCTCCCCTTTGTAATTGATCTGCCAACTCAGAAATCAAAATTGTTCCGATCATGTATAAAGCCAGAAATAAAAGGACTCAAAGAGAGTGTCTGGGTGTTCTCCTGTAAGTGATATCCATAAACATATGGCGTTTGTGACAACCACTTGGCTTTTCATGGGACTGTAGGAGGGGTTAAGTCTTTGCCTTCGGATGTGTCGGGCTTAAAATAATCCCAATTTACATTGATGAGCTCTTCTGGGTTCAGAGAGCAAGCGCTCTGGCTGTCAGACGGAGGTGATGATGACTCTCAGACAGGGTGATCGATCCGTGGCTCAGCTCCGAACTTGGGGAGTGGCCAGGTGGCTGAGTTCCACAGAACTGAGGTGTGGCCATGGGCTTTCAAAAGAACCAGAGTTTGCCAGGCATGGTGGCTCACACCTGTAGTCCCCAGCAGTCTGGAGGTGGAGGGTCTCAATCTAGAGGCCAGGCTGGCTGCCAGAGTGAGACGCAGCTGTCTCAAAGCACCCAGAATAAATAACGAGCAAGTCAGGTTCTTCGGAATATCTGCTGACGGGTGGGGGTGGGGGCTTGTGTTTGGTCTCAGAATCACGATGGCCGGTGTCTTCTCTCCACTCTGAGGCGCTGGCAGTCCCGTGGTTCTCCCTGGAGCGTCGAGGACCTTGTTCCTGTCATTGGTTTAGAGAGTGGCTTCCTCCTGGCAGCAGCAGGTTCACCCTTCCCTTTTCTAGGGCTAAAGGCTCTCCCCAGTGAATTGACCTTGGAGGCCCTGGTGGAGAGGGTGGGGGTGGGGGGTACCTCCACCCTCTGCTTGGCTGTCTTTCCTGCTACTGTTCTCCCTGTGAACAACCCACCCCCATGCACAAAAGGGAACAGGATCCTCAACACCCCTGATTTACCCCCTTTACTCCGGATCTCCGTTCTGTCCTAGTGCAGCTCAGGCCCAGTAGGGTTTGGGAACTGTTGGGCATGGCCACTACTCAGCCACTTCTGCAGTCAGGGGCCTGGGTAGAGGGGATGGGGGAGTGGGGGGGATGGAGGGATATGGGGCGGTGGAGGTGGGCAGGGGGGATTATAGAGTTCTGCTGTTTAGCTCAGTAATGAGAAGCTTCTGCTTGTGACTCAGAGAGCAGGACAGCAAAGGGACCCACTTGCTATTTCTGGACTATTCATGTGTATTGTTTACCATGCTGAGTTTAAGAAATGAGAAGGAAATAGTATCCAATGCTTAAAAATCAACACACTCACATAAAGTCTGGGGTAAACACTGTTATTTCTTTATCTTTTCTTCTCCTTTAGGTTGTTTTGTTTTGTTGTTGTTGTTTTAATTGGTGTGTGTGTGTGTGTGTGTGTGTGTGTGTGTGTGTGTGTGTGTCAGGGGCGGTATTGAGACAGGGTCTCTCCAGGTAGCCTAGCTTAGTCTGAAACTTAATAGGTAGACCAGCCTGGCCTTGAACTGATGGTCTTCTTGCCTTATGCTTCCCAGCGCTGGGATCAGTCTCCAGCCACCAGGCCCGGCTCTCTCTAACCACCTTGAGGAGGAATGATCTCACCCCTTACTTCTGTCACCTGCCTACCTGTGACCACCCCTGAGCTCCGACTCTGCCAGGCAGGCCCCGGATGAAAGCTCAGAGGGATGATGACATGGGGTGGCTGACCGGGTACCAGGTGCTGGGCTTCAGTGTACGGTGTGCGCTCTGCTCTCCAGGGCCTAGGAATGTGTTAACAAGTGGGCAGCCTCTGCTTCCTGTTGTTGCTCAGCTGGAGGCGAGCAGATCCTTCCTGACCCTCCTTTGCCTGCCTTGCTGAGACAACTAGATATTGGCAGCATCCAGTTCTCCGAGGATCGCCAAGGCTTTCTGCAGCCAGGGTGCCCCGGTTGCTGTTCACAGGGTTTTCTGACAGCTCTTGTCTGTGCATACTGAATCCCGCTGCAGGGACTGCAGGGAGAGGCCGTGGCTGTGTTTTCACCGTTCCTCAGCGGAACAGCCAGTGTTCACACTTCTGAATCAGAATGTTGACTCAGCGACCTGCATGCCTATCCTAATCCCTCGCTGTTTGGGCAACCGGGTAAGGCAGGAGGTGGTAATAATTAGAAATATTTGTCCTGCTTGGGCTCGGAGTCCAGTTCCACGAACCACCAGCTGTGTGACACTGGGTAAATCCCTTGTCACCTCTGGGTCTGGGTTCCACCCCTGTAACCGGAGTCATGTGTGAAAAGGGCATGGGGCCGATGAGTCAGTAAGAGGGCACAGAGTAAGAGGTGACGAGTGTCAGGACCGTCACATCTCAACAGAAGGACCCCAGGCATGACCAACCAGTGGCCCTCGGGCTGTATGTGTCCATGTGGTTTAACATATTTGTAGACGTCAAAGTCACAGCTCAATGTCAAACGGTTGGGCAGCCCTGGCACTCCGTAACGGATGCCACTTCAAGCCCAAAGTGGGGCAAACAGCCCCAGTACAGACTAACCAGAAAAACTCTTCTTGTCTGAGGGTGACATATGACTCATTCTGACCTAAGAAACTGAAGAAGGCTGCCTTGGAGCATGAAGCTCACTTTCTTTCTTTCTCTCTCTCTCTCTCTCTCTCTCTCTCTCTCTCTCTCTCTCTCTCTCTCTCTCTCTCTCTCTTTCTCTCTCTCCTCCCCCCACCCTGCCCCATTCTACATTTCTACATAGTGGAGGGGCAGGAGTTGCTGCTGCCATTTGGGCACCCTAAGAAAAGCCTGTCTGGGCATTAAGACATGACAAAGGGGTCCAGAAGACGACATCCAGACAGGAGAGGGACTTTGATGAGCCCCCGAGCCAAACCTACTGAAGGCAGCTCTACTTCTAGGTCTTAGGCTGATTTGAACTACAGAGTGAGGAACTTGGGGCTTTATTCTGGGGGCCCCAGGACATCACAGAAGGTTTTCAAAGGGAGGAGTGAGGTGACTGGAGCTGAGCTGTAGGAAGTTGCCTGGGATACTGAGTGCACGGAGACCGGACCACGGCTTGAAATGAGGGTCTGAACCAGTGGGAGACAGAGAAACTTGAAGGCCACAAAGATGCCAGAGGCTAGGCTGACTGGATCAGGAGGGATGGGGGAGAGGGAGTCTGGAACTCCAGGCTGAGCGATGCAGATGGAGAAGTTCTCTTTCTGCCTCCATCACAGATGCCCTGGGAAGTCATCTGCTGCTGGATCCCTCTCTCTGGTAGATTTGTGTCTCTGACTGCAGTTCCTATGGTTCTGCCTGGTTCTTCACAGCAAGGACCATACCCTACCATCTTCACATTCTGGGGGACTAGGCCAACATAACATTGGCAGTCAGCCCCCGCTGACTTGGACCAAGTTGGTAGTGTACTCGTTCTTGCTGAGCTAGGCATGAGCTGCCCCCTTCTCCTGCACTGGGGGCTTAGTCATCGGTTTCATAAGCAGCTTCGAAAAGCTGCAGCCCCAGTACACGGCTTCCTTGTTGCTGGCAGGTGCTGACAGCGGCAGAGCCAGAGCAGGGGAGCTGTGCTGGGGTGGGGACCCCAGCCAGGTCATCGGGGTCACAGGCATTTTATGAGAGGTGCCGTGTGTATGTCTGTGGGTGTGTCTGTATCTGTGTGTGTGTGTCTGTATCTATGTGTGTGTTTGTCTGTATCTATGTGTGTGTGTCTATGTGTGTGTATGTGTCTGTATCTATGTGTGTGTGTGTGTGTCTATGTGTGTGTGTGTGTGTGTGTGTGTGTTTGTGTCTGTCTGTGTGGGTCTGTATCTGTGTGTGTGTGTGTGTGTGTGTGTGTGTGTGTGTGTGTGTGTCTGTGTTTCTGTGTGTTCCCTGGGAAAGCCACACCACCATCCCCTCCCTGGAGACAGACACAAAACCTCTCTCCTTACTTCCTTTCACCTGTCCTGTTTGAGGTCCAGAAATACATCCATGAGCTTTCTGCTTCCAAAATAAACCAGTGCTGGGTCCCACCCCACCTGGCTAGCTCAGATTCATTCCCTCCAGGAACCCCTCAGCATCCCTCCAGGCCTATAAGATTTGTGGGTTCTATAGTCCTGAAATATGAATCTTTCAGCTCCTTTCAGAAGTGGGGTCACTTTCAGAAGTGCCTACTGCTCCCCACCCCCAAATTCCTTCCTCGTACATACTCATCCTAAGATGCGGCGGCAGGAGCGTTAGCTGCCTCCCACCTTGACAGGGCCCCTCTCCTATCTTGTTTTCCCAGCAGCCTCTTGGTTTTTGGAAGGTCTTTCTTCCTCCTACCCAGAAGCTCTGTTTTCCTGATCTGCGCTCCCAGATGCCAAGGTTTCCCTCTGGGCTGTGTCGTCACGGAAATTCCTGGTTCTAAGGCTTCTCAGAAGGGCTCTGCCACCGGGCTCTCCTCTGCTCCAGTGTTGTGTTGTTTTTCCTGTAGCCATGGCAGGGATTAAGACTGGAGCCAAGCAGGGCGGGCAGAGGGAAGGAGTGAGCTGGGAGTTGGAGAAGGGAGCCTGATTGGAGGGCATTCGCAGGAGCAGGCCAGAGGCAGCTGCCTGGCTCAGTGTCTGGAAGGACGGGGACTTTCTGTTTTGCTTTGTTCTAATCTGGTTTTGGATTGTTGTTGGGAATGATAAACACATTAGGAATTGAATTCCTCCCCAGTGCAGAGTCACAGCTAAAGAAATCTCTCTCTAGTGGTCCGAAATCTGAAGCCATTTACAGACCCCAGGTCTAACAGGGGGATCTCTTGAGGCTGGTGGTATAGCTCAGTGGTAGGGCACTTGCCTGGCATGCAGGAAGCCCTGGGTCTAATCTCGAAGAATTTAAACAAAACTTCTCAAGAACAGTTTCTGGTTACTCCCAATTTACACTGTGGACCAGCTCTGGCCCCTCAGTGGATATAAGCCTGCACCCCACAGGTGAGAAGTTGCTGCTGTTTGGAGACCCCTGTCCGGTTCTCCCTTTGTCTCTGGCATGAGAAGACCTTGTACCAAGGGAGACACCTGAACAGTACACATGGCCACAGCTGCTGCTTCCAGATGTTCTCAAAACACCCAGGACCCCAGCATCTGCCTGGATGGCCCAAGCTCATTTCCAGGTCTCATTTGGGCTTGTTCCAACAGTCTGCCCTCTCTGAATGGTTCCAGGGATGGTGGCTGCTTGCTAGGCATCACACAGAACAGGGAGATACAGGCTGGCCTCAGACATGGCCAGGATGGAAGGTGATAGGGACAGGTCCTGAGCTGGGGCTGTCTCCCTGTGAAGTCACCTGAGCAGTCAGAAAATCCTGACTTCACCTTTGACTGTCCAGAAGGTCACAGAGTTCCAGTTTTTGATACGCAGAAGGTGCAGTGGGGCAAAGCTGCTCACCCCGTGGCTGCTGGGAAGAGGAGAGGGAAAAGCTGAGAGTTCAATAGCCTTCAAGGGCACAACCCCCAATGACCTAGCGTCTTTCCACTGGGCCCCACCTCCTAAAGGTTCTAGAGATTGTCACAGGTTGGAGACTATGGGTCACCTGGGGCCCATATGCATATGAGCCTCTGGAGGACATTTAAGAGCCAAACTGTAATTTTTAGTAACTACATGTTACCAAACCATTTCCTGTTTGCAGAGTGTCCTACCCCCACACTTATGCTTTCCTGATCCCTGACGGGCAATAGAGCTCGTATGTACCCCAGAACCAAAGACAAAAATGCTACATTCCCATGACAGACGCTGTCAGTGCCTCCTCTGATGGCCATTCTCCCGTTTTTCTTTTCCTTTTATTTTTGAGATTATGATATAATTACAACATTTCTCCATTCATTTTCCTCCCTCTAACCCTTCCATATACCCATCCCCAATGGCCTCCAAATTCATGGCTTCTTTTTTTTGTTATTGCATACATATATATTCTTAAATATAACCTGCTCAGTCCATATCATGTTACATATCATGCGCATGTTTTCAGAGCTGATCATTTGGCCCTGGACAACCAATTGCTGTACTTTTCCCTGGGGAAGGACACCTCTCCTGCCCCCAGCTTTCCTCAGTTGCCTAGAGCTCTTGGTGTAGGGTGGAGGCCTCGTGGGCTTTCCCGCATCCACTTCGGCATGTCCATTGGTGGCATCCTTGTTCAGCTCACCTTTGGGCAGTCATGTTGGTGAGACTTTATGGGTGTAGCTTCTGATGTTACTAGGAGACGCAATCTCACAGCAAACTCCATGATCACCTGGCTCTTACAATCTTTTCGAATCCTCTTCTGCAATGCTCCCTGAGCCTTAGGTACCAGAGTGTTTTATAGATGCATCCATTGGGACTGGGCTCCGCAACTCTGCATTTTGATTGGCTGTGGTTTTCTGACGTGGTCTCCATCTGTTGCAAAGAGAAGTTTCCTTGATGAGGGGTGAAGACTGCACTTATCTGTGGGTATAAGGACAAATGTTTATAGATTGTTGTTAGGGGGTACGCTGATTTAGTAAATTAGCGATTGTAGATTCTCTCCCGATAACCATGACTTCACTAGGACTGAGTAGTTAGTAAGATTTCCAGTACTAGGCATGCTCTCCCTCTTGCTAAGCAGGTCTTAAGTCCAATTAGAGAGCTGTTGGTTACCACCGAGGTATGTGTGTAACTACTGCACTTGTAGGGTTATCAGGCCATGCTGATCATTGATATGGTTCATAGGTGTCATAGCTGCCTAGGATGGTTGGTTACCACCCCCCTTTGGAAGCTTGCATGGTGCTTTCTGGTACTGTGAAAGCTGGTCCGCAGAGAGGGGACATTCAGCTTTCCCGTTTCTCTTTCATAAAAGAATTTCCAATTTAGCTAGACAGTGGAAGCACAGGCCTTTAACCCCAGCACTGGGGAGACAGAGGCAGGCATATCTCTGAGAGTTCGAGGCCAGCCTGGTCTACAAAGTGAGTTCCAGGACAGCCAGGGCTACACAGAGAAACCTTGTCTTGAAAAACAAAAACAAACACAAACAAACAAACAAAAAAAACAGCTTCCAATTTGTAGTTGGGTGCTTGGCTCTCTGGATCAAAGCTCACATTGCTCAGATTCCTTCTCTGTTAGATGTGGCCAAGTGACGAATTCAGCCACTGAGCTGTAAGTGGCATCATGTACACGTTCCAGGAAGTGGATAGTAGATGAGTTCATTGCTCAGGTCTTCCCAGTGACCAAATACCTGAGAGTTCATCTTAAGGGAGGAAGGATTTGTGTGGCTTTTGGTTTCAGGTGGTGGCGTCCATCAAAAGAAAAGGTGTGGGTTCACTGGGGTAAGAGCAGGCAACTGGGACCTCTCACAGGCTGGCGAAGCAGAAGCAGGGCCGAGTCTCACCCTCAAGGCCTGCCCCTTAGCAACTCACTTCTGCCATCGAGACCCCACCTCTTCAAAGTTCTACAGCCTCCCCAAACAGTGCCATCAGGTGTTCAAACACATGAGAGTCTGTGGGGCACATTTCCACATCCAATCCTGTTCTCTTTCCTGACGGCGGGCACACGGGTGTGACAGCAGGTCTCAGACAGGCACCAGGCAGCATGCAAGAGCAGAGCTCACTGAAGGAACGGATTATAAGCCGCCTTGTACTGTTTGTCATCACTTCTTACTACCCCCGCCCCCCGGGGGGCGCACAATAAATGTGTATTTTGTTTACACCACAGTCATTTTACATTTTTCTGTCACAGAGTAAAACTCAATCTTGAGTGACATATTTGTTTTCCCAGCCTCCCTTACTGCTAGGGAAGGGCACGCTACCATGCTCATCTAAAGGAAGCCTTCTTGTCAAGGACAGTCTTAGCAGGAAGCCCGAGTTCCTGAGACAGCAGTGGTGACATACAGCATGGGGTGTGGGTGAGGCAGGATGAAGAATTTGAAACTGGCAGCCAGCACGAGGGCCTCACTGGGTACTACTGTTTTGGGCTGTACGGCTCCCACCCTGTCCTCCAGCTCACCCAGTGATTCTCGGGTGATCCGATGTCCTGCTAATAAGTTCTGCCAGAATCAGTCATCAGTGCAGCCTTAGCCCCCGTCAAAATGCTTTTCAATAAAAGTTCCCAAGGCAGATTGTTGGCTCTGCCATCAAATTAGTCACCGAATAATCTGTTAAAAGTCTATGTTGAGGCATGAGTCCCATTTAAAAGTCAGAATTTTCTCACACCTTTGTTTCTATAGATACTTCTGGGACAGAATGGGGTTCTTTGGAATAGCTGGTGTCTCCTGTTGTAGGGGAGTGTGGCATCTGCTAGCAGAAGCCCTGATATTTGGGGACTCACCAGGACAAAATTAAGTGCAGCATAGGAGTCGGTCAGAAGCACACTCGAGGGCCAGTGGCGCTTCGTTTGTCCCAAAGTGATTTACACAAAAACCTCAGCTATTTGGAACACTGTCAGGAACGAGGAAAAGGACAAAAATAAACAAAAGCCAGGGTGGGGTGGAAAAGAAAAAAAAATCAGCAAAAAAACCCCAAAGCAAATGAACACACAACAGCCCTCAAAGAAAACCAAAACGCAGAAAGATTGTTCACAGCCAATACAAACGCTCCAGAACCCACACCCTAGTTTATGGACTTACTCACTGGCAGGCGGTTCCCAGCTCATTTCCATCCTTGGAGGGACTTCACAGTCCGCAGCACAAAGGAACAGTCCCCTAAGAAGGAGAGAGAGGAAAGGCTGCGGAAGTCCCCTCCACCAGGAGCCAGAGGATGGCTCTTGGTTTGTGCCAAAGGCAGGGATGGGATTCGAATGGCCAGCAGACAGGAGAGGTGGCATCTGAGCCCATCGAGTCCAATGGGAAGAGCACTGTGCTCCAATAGTGTGGAGAGAGGAATGTGTGGTTTCAGATCCCCCTGGGGAACTTGAAAAGTTGTGGCAAATTAGCCAGC
Organism: Peromyscus eremicus; assembly: GCF_949786415.1. Taxonomy (NCBI): domain Eukaryota; kingdom Metazoa; phylum Chordata; class Mammalia; order Rodentia; family Cricetidae; genus Peromyscus; species Peromyscus eremicus. The sequence goes on from NC_081430.1 coordinate 83,635,634, forward strand.
AGGACAGTCTCCACTGCTGGTGAGCATGTAGGGCAATGGGAAGCTCGTATCCCTGGAGGGAGAGCAACCACTTGGGGAAGGTTCAGCGGCTCTTTGTGGGGCTGAACGCCCAGCAGCTCAGTGCAGAGGAGAGCTTTTACAGTAGCTGTAGGAACTGTGCTAGAAAATCCCCTGAGCATACATACATGGTGGTATTATCTGCTGTGGGATGTTCTGTATGGCAAATGTGTTGCTAATTAGTCAATAAATAAAACACTGATTGGCCATTGGCTAGGCAGGAAGTGTAGGCGGGACAAGGAGGAGAATAAAGCTGGGAAGTGGAAGGCTGAGTCAGAGAGACACTGCCAGCCGCCACGATGAGAAACAGCATGTGAAGATGCCGGTAAGCCACAAGCCATGTGGCAAGGTATAGATTAATAGAAATGGATTAATTTAAGCTGTAAGAACAGTTAGCAAGAAGCCTGCCACGGCCATACAGTTTGTACCCAATATAAGTCTCTGTGTTTACTTGGTTGGGTCTGAGGCTGTGGGACTGGCAGGTGATAGAGATTTGTCCTGACTGTGGGCCAGGCAGGAAAACTCTGGCTACAATTATCCATAACGGAATGTTATACAGTAGAGAAAATGAAGATACTAAAGCCAGTCAACATGGATAAATCTAAGCATGAAAGAAATGAGTTCCAGGAAAGCACATTGGTTGAGCACTCCCTAGCATGCATGAAGTCCTAGGTGTGGTCCCCAGAATCACATAAACCAGGCCTGATGGGGCATGTCTATAATCCCAGCACTCAGGAGGTGGAAGCAGGGGGGACAGGAGTTTGGTGTCATTCTTGTCTCTGTAATGAATTTGGGGCCAGCTTGAGATACATAAGACCCTGGGGGAGTGGGGGAGGGGTACATATATACCACTCCATTTATATAAAATCCAAGAGCAGGTCAAGTTGGGGCTATATTCATATGCAGTAAATCAGTAAAGAATGTCAAAGACACACACAATCAGTATATAATTTGGAGAAGCAGGTTTATAAGGCACCACTAGGATATTTGTTTTTCTTTCTTTGTTTGTTTTGATTGTTTGTTTGTTTGGGGGCAGGGTTTCTCTGTGTAGCCCTGACTGTCCTGGAACTCACTCTGTAGCCCAGGCTGGCCTCAAACTCACAGAGATCCGCCTGCCTCTGCCTCCCGGGGGCTGAGATTAAAGGCATGTGCCACCACTGTGGCATTGATGTTTGTTTTTCTTAAGCGATCCTGCTGGTTGGTACTTTATATTACATTTGTTTAACTGTACAGTTGTTTTATTAATGTCTAGACTTCAGTGACAATCATTTAGAAAAGGGAATAGTCAGATGAGGTTGTGTTTGGGAGGCCAAGGCAGGAGAAGCCTGAGTTTGAGACCAGATTGGACTAGATAGAACGACCCTATCTCACAAACAAAAACAAAACCACCCGGGTCAGGTAGGCCAGCCTGAAATCTCAGCTACTTTCAGGATGCTGAGACAGGAGACTGCAAGCTGAAGACTTTCCTAGAAAGCTCAGTAGCACCAAAAACAGTCTAAAAGGCTGATGAGATAGCTCACAGTCCTCAGTACTGTATGACACACTCACGTACAAGTGCACACACACACAGTCCGAAACTGAAGTGAACCAGAGAAAGCTAAACCCAAAAGACCAAAGGGATCATTTCTGTCCCATAGACTCTACTTAAGAAAGCAAAAATAGCTGGGTGGTGGTGGTGTACGCCTTTAATCCTGGCACTCTGGAGGCAGAGCCAGGCAGATCTCTGTGAGTTCGAGGCCAGCCTGGGCTACAGAGTGAGATCCAGGAAAGGCGCAAAGCTACACAAAGAAACCCTGTCTCAAAAACCCAAAACCCAAACCAAACCAAACCAAACCAAACCAAACCAAACCAAAACAAAAAAAAGCAAAAATAATATTTAATAGCAGCAGAGAAGACAAAGCAGAAAAACAGTTTGGGCATCAGGAGAGCTCTGTCCCAGTGTTGGGAGAGGCCATTAGTACACTAATACAGCGCCTAAGATTCAGGGGGGACCTAGGGATGTCATGGTGATGACCCAGAGTCCCAACTCTTCTATGTTTTCAGGAGAATTTTTATTCATTGGTTTTTCAAGACCAGATTTCTTTGTGTAGTACTGGCTGTCCCGGAACTCATTAATCAGACTGGCCTTGAACTCACAGAGATTTGCCTGCCTCTGCCTCCTAAGTGCTAGAATTAAAGGCGTGCGCCACCACCATCCAGGAGAGACTATAAAATAGTAGTGCCAACCTGATGGGAGCTCTTGGAGAAAAGTCGCGTGTGTGTGTGTGTGTGTGTGTGTGTGTGTGTGTGTGTGTGATATCATTTGTGAGGTATGTATGAGTTCCTGTATGTATATGATCACTCTCTGTGCAATTTTTGTTGTTGTTGTTTTAGTTTTTGTTTGTTTGTTTGTTTGTTTGTTTGTTTGGCTTTTCAAGACAAGGTTTCTCTGTGTAGCCCTGCCTGTCCTGGAACTCACTATATAGACCAGGCTGGCCTCGAACTCAGAGATCTGCCTACATATACACCAAGAGCCCCCATCACCGCCTGGCCTTTTGTGCTATTTTTGAGAGAGAGTCGTTCACTGAACCTGGGTCTCAGTTGGACAATGAGCTGCAGAACCTCCAAGCCTCTAGTACTGGGGCTACAGGTGTGCACTGGTATGCTTGGATTTTAGGGGAACTGGGGATCTGAACTCAGGCCTTCATGCTTGTGTGGCAGGTATTTTACTGCAGACCCCCCTCTCCCTAGCTTCCTCAGATTGTAAAGTTTGTATTAAGCTGTTTTTTTTTTACATTTATGAACTGTGCTTTACCTCATCTTCTTTCTGCCTACTGGCGGAGCTGCTGGAGGCCCCAGTTAGCCAGGAGAGCAATGCTAACAGAGCTAACGGCGGCCTGCACAATGCAGAGCCACAGTGCAGGAACCAGTACTCTCTGTCCCTAGACTTGTCCTTATGTGACGAAAATGAACACCTAATTAGGCCACCGTTGGATGGATTTTCTATTGTTTGCAGCCGACAGCTTGCCTGATAAAATCTCCCCCTGGATTGCCATCAGGGGTGTTGGGTGTGATAACAGGGAAGAATCTATTTTTTGAATTGCCGAAGAAGGACAATATTTCTTGAGCGCCTGTGAGTCCCTGGTTACTTCATAAGCAGGACCCATTTAACTTCCAGGTCTGCCCAAGTGGAATGAACCTGTCGTGACAGACAGATACTTGAGGCCTGACTGTTTGGTTGTAGTCACGCAGCTAACAGAGACAGGTTGGACGAGCTGTGTTCTCTCTGAGATGGGCAGACTCATCTAGCTCAGCACCCTTTGTGACTGTCTACTACACTAGTGTTGTGAGTTAGCTTTATTTATTTAGTAGATTGATTGACAGGCTTGTTGGTTCCAAAAGAAAGGATTTCACTCTCTAGCCTAGGCTGGCCTAGATCTTACCATTGTAGCCCAGGCTAACTTTGAGTAGTGCTGTTGGGATTGCAAGTGTGAACCACTAGGGCAGACTTTGTAGAGGAGATCTTTGTGTAGCCTAGCGTGATCTCAACTCTAGATCTTCCTGCCTCAGGCTCCTGAGTGCTGGCTGGAAAGACAGGCGTGTCCCAAGGAGCTAGCTAGGCCTGTTTGGTGGAGCAGCAGAGGAAAGCTTTGCAAACCGAGGCTCATACCGCATCAGTATTAAAAGACCCGCTGCTACCCAAGAGCTGCCCTGCTGAGAAAGCAAGTCTTCTGTCTTCCTCTCCTGGAGCAGGCGGGACTCTGCAGGCTGTGTGTTGGGAGTCTCCAGGCCAGGCTACGGCCCTGCAGAGGATCCTAACTGCATCTCTCTCTTCCTGACTCCAAGCCCAGTGTGCCTTCAATGCTTGTTTCCCCATGGGGACGACTCTTCCAACACACACACACACACACACACACACACACACACACACACACACACACTTCTAAGCACAACCATACCCAAGTATTGGCTCTTTAACAGGGTCCTTCTCTCCAGCCTTTCTATGGTTGTCTGATCGCCCGACATTGTTTGGCTGATAAACACCCTAGCCTTACCCAGATGGTCAGAACCAGCCCTGGCTCCTGGCTAGACTTGACTACAGCCTTCTTGGCTGGGTTGCAGTTTGAGACATTGCCCTAGACTTTGTGTCTACAGCCATAAGCACTAAGCCTTAGGATTCTGTTTTGTAGACATGGGGACTAAGTCTCCCACCCAAGGGTGCAAAGGAAAGGCCAGCCTCGGTTCTGTTCAACTTTAAACCTGAACTATATACAGTCTTCTTGGTAAAGAGGATTACTCATCTCATGCCCTGAAATCAGTTCTCCGGAGCTTGTGACTGCACTCCTGTTTCCTAGGATTTCAGAAGTTCCACTATTAGGGGATTTATTCCTGGCTGGGCGTGATGGCACACACCTTTAATCCTAGCATTTGGGAGGCAGAGGCAGGTGGATCTCTGTGAGTTCGAGGCCAGCCTGGTCTACAGAGGGAGTTCCAGGAAATCCAAGGCTACACAGAAAAACCCTGTTTCAGAGAGAGAGAGAGAGAGAGAGAGAGAGAGAGAGAGAGAGAGAGGATTGAGAGAGTTTTTTTTTTTTTTCTTGCTCTTTTTTTCTAGGCTTCAGCCTTCCTAGTGAACCACCAATTCTGATTTTAGCATTTCAAGTTAGGGAAAGAATAGACTAGGATTTAAAATTTCTGGAAGGTTAAAGCCCATGCCTTTACCTGGAAACACCTACATGAAGTAAACAGAGGAGTCCTGAGAAAGGACACTCCAAGGTGGGTGAGAAAGAGACCGTGAAGGTCCTTCATCCCGATGATGGCGGCGGCCTTTCCCCTGGTGCTTTGCAGGGCCCCGCGTCAGCTTCCTGCCTGGCTCGCCGAGGCCCTAAGGGGATCATTTCCAGCTAGCTATTTTTGGGAGGGCAATTACCCTGAGCGCTTTCACCCCTTCGAGCAGCGCTGCACAGAAGCCTTCTGGGGAGCCCTGAGAGGGAATGGGCAAACCACACGCTCTCTCTCTCCTACCCAGGGGACCCCAAATGCTGCCATTGCCAGAGCCAGGCTTTTTACCCGAGAAGTCTGAGTGTGTGGTGAGTGGGTGGGGGCTAGAGGGGGGCTTCACATCCTATCGGCCGCTGGCTCCTGGTTGTCATGGTGACCTCTCCTGCAGCCACGCTCACATTGATTTGAGTGTCTCCAAAGACAGGTAACTTCCTGGCTGACTGTTGATTTCAGCTGGGTGGAAAGAGCAGCCCCGTGAAGGGACCACACTACCACCAGCTTGGACACCACAGGCTTCAGAATTCACTAGCGGTGTTCCTGGCATGGTGCAGAAGTCTCTCAGCCTCATGGGAACAAACCTGCCCCTCCACATTCCGGGGCTTCTGTACTGCAAATTTGTCCACAATCCACAGCCAGAAGGAAAGTGGTAATGGTTCCCTGCCTGCAGGACCGTTCCAGACTCCCCCCACCTCGCCTCCCTCCCTCCCTGTCTTGGAAATGGCTCTGAATTGACTGCTCTATCTTTCAGCCTACGTTCCAGGAGGGAGGATGCTAGCTAGTTATGATAACCAAGGCACAGACCTTCAACACGGCAGGCATGGTAATAAGTGCTCGACACGCCCCATTTCCCTCTGATATGATCACATCCCATAGAGAGTAGGACTCATTTTACACCTGAGGGCTCTGATGTTTGAGGAAATAAGTGCCTTGCCCAGGGTCACTGAGCGAGGCTGTGATGGAACTTGGATGGGAGCCCAGGTTGTCTGAGGGTTGAGGCTGTGCTGGAATCAGACAGACGCTGTCTCTCCAGCTGGTCCCCACGGTGGAGCTGCCTAGATATGAAGAGGTGCACGCACTGAGCTGCAGGGAACAGAAAGATGGCCAAGGACAGAGGGCCCACCCCTTCGCTGTCACTTTTGCACTAAATGCCCCAGGGAGAAAACCAACCCCGTCTAAATGTGAAGAGGAGCCCCTTCCGGGGTTTAATGAACTGGAATAAATAGCAGCCTGCCTCCTCGAAGGTTCGCATTGTATTTAAAATAGTAACGGGTGATTTCCAGAATGCGATGGACTGTCTTTCTTGTTTGTTTTTACAATATCTCCTTTGTGAAAGGACATCTGTCTGCGATGTAAAATTCAGTGCAAGAAATGTTAGCTTCGAAGTCTCCGGTGGGACTCTGGGGACGTGTAAATATGTCCCGCCCCCCAATCATTTCAATAACATTGGTACCCAGAAGAAATTGTTGGAAGTTGTTGGTGATGTTTGTGTCCCCTCTCCTCACCATCCACGCATCCAAATCCTCACCCACGCTGTGGTAGCGTTAGGAGATAGAAACTGTGATGAGGGTGGTGTTCTCATGAACGAGAAAGCCACTTCCTTTATCAAAGAGACCTGAGAACAACTTGGGCTATCTGCTTTGGAGAAGGCAAGTGTATGGATTGTAGGGCCCTCACCAGACACCCAGTTTGCTGACTCCCTTGGTCACGGATTTCCTAGCCGCCAGCACTCCATGAGAAATAACCCTGTTGTTTATCAGCCTGCAATCTATGGCGATCTTTTATTACACCTGGAAGGGACTTACACACCAGGGTGTTTGCTTTGTGAGAATCTGTTGGGCACTACAATGAATACTTATGTACTTTTTTGTTACTATGTTAGATCGATAAAAAATGTCACCTGAAAGCCAGGCCAATCAGGCCTGGTGGTGCACTCCTGTAATCCCAGTACTTGGGAGGCTGAGAAAGATTAGCATAAGTTTTAGACCAGCCTGGTCTATATAGCAAGCCAGGAATCAATAGTAAAGTCTTGTCTCAGAAAGACAAAGGGAGGGGGGGGAGAGGGAAATGGCGAGGGAGAGAGAGGAAGAGGGAAAGAGAGAGAAGGAGAGAAAGAGGGAGAGAGGAAGAGAGAGGGGGAGAGAGAGGGAGAGAAAGAGGGAGAACAAAACAAAAGAGATCAAAATCCATGGCACATTTCCTGTAGTTCCAGCCACTCAGAAGATGAGGCTGGGGCATTGCTCCAGCCTGGGTACTGGAGGCCAGCTGAGCTATCTCTGCATGGTGTTTACAGTAGAACAAGGTACAAGAGGGCCCTGATTGCTTCTGTCTGCTTTTGGGTGGAACCAACCAGTTCTGACGCTGACCTTCCAGCTGGGCTGTCAGCACCCCTCAGCCCCCACCCCCCACTCCCGACCCCCAGCCGTGGGCAAACCTCTCTGGTAAGCTTTGCTTTCTTATGGTTGGCTCCTGGGGATCTGGTGCTTCCTGCTGGCAGCTTCTAGGGGCTTACCAAATATGGTTTGCATAGATAGGCTGGCGGAAAGACTTCACTGTGGGGTGGGGGTGTGCTCAGTGGTGGAAAGCCTGCCTAGCATGCATGAGGTCCTGGGTGTAATCCTCGGCACTATGAAATGTAAAGCAGAATCAAATACATTGTGCGCACAGAAAAGAGGGGAAGGGAGCAAGAGATGCTCTTGGTGTATAGAGGTGTGTGCTCACCCATGTGCAGGGCTCAGGCCAGCCAACAGATCAGAAAGCCATCAAAGTGTCTTCAGTGGCATCTTGCCTCTACCACACACTAGCTATGTGACCCTGAGGGCCTTCCTTAACCTTTCTGAGCTCTGCTTTGTCACTTGCAGAGTGAGGGTGGTACCGAGGGTCACGTGTACAAAGGGCTTAGCCTAGGGCCAGGTACACAGCAAACACAAAAACTAGATGCCTGGGGAGAGGCTCTGGCATCTGGTAGGTGATGTAGTGTAGAGCCAAGGCTAAGAATTATGGTCTGACTTGGCCTCTGCCCTGACGACTGCTCCGTGGAGGCGATCTGGAATGTTAATTCCCTTCTTTTCCTCTGCTACAGATAGGAGAAGAGGTCAGAGGGCCAGCTCTCCAGAAAGGTGCAGAAGTGTCAGAGGAAGGCCATTCCTTCTCCTAACCGCAGACATCCATGGATCACATGCTGAACACTGTGTGGTAGACGACAGGGGGTCAGGTGTGACTTCTATCCACGGGAGCCAATTGTCCCCAAAGGAAACGGGCTAATGGGATGCCCTGTGATGGAGAGCACAGGACTCTGCTCCACTTGGCTGTGTGCTCTTTCACACGTACAAAATGGGTGAAGCCTTCCCATTCCTGATGCTGTGAAGGCCCACGGAGTCTCTTCACAGCGAGAGAAGCCCTAACTAAGTAAGACAGATGTGTACAGCTGTCATTCATACTTGCCCAATCTCACAAGCTTAACAAAGAGAGTAAAGAAATAAATGGTTGTGTGTTCAGATGCTGGACTTTAATTCGGTGATGAAAAGGAAGAAGCTACCAAGCCAAAAGACATAGGGAGCCTTGAAGTCACGAGTCAGTGCCGGAAGTCATTCTGAATCATTCCAACGGTCATCGATGCCCCGCGGCAGGCAAAGTCGCAAGACAGTAAAAGGATCAGTGTTTGCCAGATGTTGGAGGCGGGGAGACACAGCTGGCAAAGAGGATGTTCAGGGCAGACAATCATTTGGGATGATGCTCTCAGAGTGGCTATGTGCCATTATATACAGCTCAAAGCTTGGAGCAATTTCCTGTGTCAATGCAGGCACCTCCATCGTGGGTCATTCATGCCATTGTGCTTGGAGGTATTGATTAGGGGTGGAGTTTCAGCAGACTTTACAAGTTAAGTCTGTTGAAAACAAAACCAAGTAGTAACAGCAACAAAACTTCCTGTGCCGAGTGTGGTCAAGAGCGTGGGTTTGGGCTGTAGAATCTGAGTTGGAATTGTGGCTCTGTCCCCTAGGCAGCTGTGACTGTCACAAGCTAGCTACTTGTTCTGCCCTCCCGAGTCCTCATCTGTACAATGGGCATGGCAAGACTGCCTGTGTTGTGGGTTTCTGTGTGGATTGGGAGAATGAACGGATCTAAAATGTCTAGAGAAGTGCTTGGCACCTGGAGGAGCTCAATCAATATTAGCTACTATCTAAAAACAAATGCTTTGAAGAGCTGATTCCCATCGATTGGCTGGCACTACCTTTAGCACTGCCATCCCTTGCTGCCAGGATACACAATAGCATGCATGAAAAGTGTGACTTCACTCCGCTGTGACAGAGTGGAAGATCTCAAGGCAGAGTTCTCAAGTCCACACATGCTCTGGGGCCCAGAGAAAATGCTCTTGACAGGACTGTTCCAACAACCCCAGCCACAAAAACGAGACATACTCTACACTTGAGGATCTTTTGCTGGAGTGACCTGGCAGATACCCAGCCCGCATCCTGCCCTTCGTCGGCTAAGTATTGTTCTGTGTCCGCTGCGGCTCTGGGGAGAAAAGTTGGGCGCTGGACTGAGTTAGGTTCACGGTCTACCACAAGGCCGTTTAGTCTTCTGACCAGAACAGTCACCTTGAACCCTGAGACAGAGGATGCCCTCCAATGTGGAATGCTGAAATCTACACGCGCACGTGTGCATACACACACACACACACACACACACACACACACACACACACACAAACCCACCTTGTTGGAATCTCATAACAATCCTGTAGTCAGTCCAGAGCTCTGGGGGTGTAGAATCCTCAAGGATTTTTAGTCCTTATGACTTTAGACCCAACTGGCAGACTTCAAAGCCACCTTCAATTTATAACCTTTTTTGCTGTTGTTGTTGGTTTTTTGGGACAGGGTTTCTCTCTGTAGCCCTGGCTGTCCTGGAACTCACTTTGTAGACCAGGCTGGCTTTGAACTCAGCTAGATCTGCCTACCTCTGCCTCCCGTGTGCTGGGATTAAAGGTGTGCACCACTACTTCCCGGCTAGTCTGTGACTTTTTTTTTTTTTTTTTTTTTTTTTTTTTTTTGTTTTTCAAGACACAGTTTCTCTGTGTAGTTTTGACGCCTTTCCTGGATCTCGCTCTGTAGCCCAGGCTGGCCTCGAACTCACAGAGATCCGCCTGGCTTTGCCTCCCGAGTGCTGGAATTAAAGGCGTGTGCCACCACCGCCCGGCTAGTCTGTGACTTTAATGTTTTCCCATTGCAAACAAAAATGAGTCCCTGGGGTCAAGGGTAGCCTGTTGCATTGCTAAGAGCCCACTTTCTCCTACCCCACTGCACAGTCCTCAAGTGCCTAGGGGTTCAGGGACTCGGCCTCCATTAGGTGACTAGGGTCTAAACCAATTAGTCCAGAAGTGTGCATACAGCTCAATGCTGGCAATTGAGAGGTGATGGCAGGCCCAAGGAAGATGTTTTCCAGACTGTAAACACATAAAGAAGAAACTGTCTCCTTCTACTTAATGTTCCACTATCTCTTAAACGTCACCCTGCTCATTTCCTTGACTCTGGATCTGGCATCTCAGGATGATGGCACAATTGAATCTGGGCTTAGATGCACTTGGATGCATCTCCACCTTGGCCTGAGGCAGGGAGAGGGTGCCACGGTCCCTGTTACATAGCCTGAGGTCCAGACCAGCAGTGGCACTTGTGGACGCAACCACATTTACTTTCAGAGAAGACAGAGAGCCAAGCCGTAGGCCCAGGCATGTGCATCACCTTAACAATTCAACCTCACAGTAAAAGTATGTTGGCAGAGAGACTTCCCAGGGGGAACTGTGCCCTGGAGACCATGCTGCTAGGCCGTGCTGCTAGGCAGGGGCTTGGGAAAGGCTTTTCTTCTCTGAGAAGCCCTGTCCCAAGTGCCATCAAGAATCAGAAACTAAAAATTCATACCTGAACGTTAACCCTTTAGCTTCCGGTACCCTTACTAGCTTCCCAAATGGGTTTAGTGGATCCCAACTGGGCTGTTAATATTAATGACACTGAAGGATCATTTGGTAGTTCTGTCTTTAGGGCCCTGTTGCTGCTTACATTTATTTTCTTTTTTATTTTACGTGTGCGGGTATTTTGCCTGCACGTGTGTCTGTGCTCTGTGTGTGCAGTGCCCGTACAGGCCAAAAGAGGGTGCTGTATCTCCTGGAACTGGAGTTACAGAGGGTTGTGTGCCACCAGCCGGGTGCTGGGAACCGACCCCCGGTCCTCTGAAGAATAGAAATTGCTCTGAACTCCTGAGCCATCTCTCCGGCCCCTTTCCTGTGTTTTTTCTTCCATTACCCAGTGAAGAAGGGCACCAGGAAATGTCCTCACTGGGCACTCATACAACTACTGCAGGCCTTAGGTCAGGTGCATAACACACGTGGTCAGCCTGGTCCTCAAGGTGACCCAGTGAGTATGGATTACTCCTTCTTTCTTTCTTTCTTTCTCTCTCTCTCTCTCTCTCTCTCTCTCTCTCTCTCTCTCTCTCTCTCCCTCCCTCCCTTCCTTCCTTTCTTTCTTTCTTTCTTTCTTTCTTTCTTTCTTTCTTTCTTTCTTTAAACTGGGGAAGTAACTGAGTCTTGGGGCCAGGTTGGGTTGTGAGCCTAGGGTCTGACTCTGACCCTTTCCCATGTTTCCACCACCCCATGCTGCCTGTGACATATGGCTTTCCTGAGTCTTAGGTCCCTTAGAGGGAAAATTAGGAAGAACGCAACATGGAATCCCTGAGGCCAATATAGTCCAGTGCCACTATCCTAAGAATACTCCCCTCCACCATTAAAGAATAGAATGAAGCATAGAAAATGATTATCACTGAGAGCCACATAAGAAGTGACGGGCAGCTGAGCCCTGCTCACGAGCCCCTGGGCCTATTTCTCACTGTCTGAGCAATGGGCAGTTGAAGTGACTGCTGGTGTTAGAGAACTACCTGCCTTCCGTGTCTCTTTACCTCTGGAGCATCCTTCATTGCTGTCAGTGACTGGTCCCTTTGATAAATGTTCCAGCCCCTCCTCCAAGACCAGCAGCATCCTGAGACTTGGCGGATTCTGAGCGGTTATATACTACGTTGCTGTGGAGTTCCAAACAGAACATCCAACAGCTGCCTCCAGCCCTTACTACACAATGAGCATTGTTCTGAATGGGTAGAAACGCCTCACAGCTTTATAATACATCTACGGGTTGGGCATTATTGAATAGGCCCTATCAATGGTGGCGGGAGCTGAACACAGGGTGCTTATAACTTGTCAAAGGCCACACACCTTGTGTGCATCCAGGAGTCATGCCAATGGGCACCCTGGCTCCAGAATCCACCACCCCCTTTCCACCATGCCCTACTGTTCTGCATTATGTACTAATCTTAAAAGATGAGCTTACTCGTTAGAAAGTGCAAATACAGTCCGAGACACTAAGGTGGCCAGCACATCTGGAAGAATCATGACTGGGTCATCGCGTCTGTAGAGATGTTCTGTGGCATGGACACTTTGAACTGCGGGAGGAAGGGAAAGGAGGAAGCTCCCAGAGAAGGCTTTTTCAAAGGTTCTTAGCCATGCCCAATGAGGGATAGTCCTGGGGCACCATGCTGCTCTCAGTAAGAATTTCGGCTTTGGTTTTATTTTTAGCTAAGATCTCCTTACGTAGTCCAGGGTGTGATGGAACCTACTTTAGGGTCCAGGCTGGCTTCAAATTCATGATCCCCCTGTTTGGCTCCTTGAGTTCTGGGTTGTAGGTGTGTGCTACCAAGCATGGTTAGCTAACAACGTCTGATAAATGGGAGAAGTTGGTCACAGGGGCTTTTCTGTCTTGTGACACTTCTTAATTCTCCCATTCACTCTGGTAATCATTTAGTTAACTGGCTAATTATTCATTCACCTAACATCTGGGCTAGCCTTGTTCATCGATTTCTGACAATAATGACCTTGCCCGTGCACCTAATCAAATATTTGCAGAGTGAATGGCCACTCAGCGAAGGGATGAATAGAACCGGAGCCTGGCTCTGGAGCCCGCCTTCAGCCAGAACCCTCTGGGGAAAACCTAGAAGGGATAAGCACACACAAAAAAGAAGCCTGCATTTGAGGAAGCATTTGAAAGGAAAGGCGGGCTTTTAAAAGGAGGAAGGGAGGATTAAGGAGATAGAGAAGACTGGCAAGAGGCCAGTTGGACGGACAGAGGAATTGTGGGCATGAAACCTGAAAAGGAGCCTGTGAACCAGCCTGGGGTACCAAAGAGACCCTTGCCCTCAGGACTCCCTAAGGGGGTCGGGGCCTCTCTTGTGTGAGATCCTGGAGGCCTGCCAGAGAGCTGCCGTCTTGCAGGAGGAGTCTTACAGGCGTGCGTGCATTCCATCCCCACCGGTGGATGATGACAGCGGATACTCCAGATCACCCCTGCAGGAAGTTTCTCCTGTCTCTGAGGGTGCATTTCCATCCCCAACGTGGGGACTCCCTCAGTTGAGCTGGAGGAGTGTTGCTCTGGAAAGCACACACATTGGCTGACTTGGGGCCCGGTGCTTAGAAAAGTCAGGCGTCAAACCTGGCTCCTGTGCCTGGAGCGGAAGAGCCGTCCTCGAAGTGACAGCCCCCCCTCCCCCACCGGAGCCCACACACACTAGCCCAGTCTCTGCCCCTGGAGCGCCTTCCCACACTTCTCTCCACCACACCAGGACGGATGGGTGTCGGAGGAAACGCCGCCTCACACAGAAAACCTGGGGAACGTCGCCCCCCCTTCCATAAACATTTACTGAAATAACTTCTTATTGATGGTTGTTTTAAGACATGCAGCAGAAAAAGAGGCCTGAGAATTATTCCCACCTTAACGTTTGTTCAGCTAGATCTGTGTCATCGGTATGGGTCTTAATTTCCTCCTCGATGAAATACAGCACTTTCCTCACAGGCTCGGTGTTGTGCCCTGTGAGGTATGACTGATAGATAATTCTGTTTCTGCTCCACACCTGCCTGGTGAAGATTCTTAAATGCCAGAACCCAGACTGCTTTCTGCCTCAGCAAGGATTCCAAATAAATTACTTCCTAGGCCCTGCCCATTGTTTATTTAAATGTCCATTAAGTGCCAGTCAGAAGCTCAGCATATGGTTGGTGTTATAGGAGTTGAAAAAATTTAGCTGGGTGGTGGCGTACACCTTTAGGCCCAGCACTCCAGAAGCAGAGGCAGGTGGATCTCTGAGTTCAAGGCTAGCCTGATCTAAAGAGTGAGTTCCAGGACAGCCAGAGCTACACAGAGAAACCCTGTCTCAAAAACAAAAACAAAAACAAACAAACTAACAAAAAATTTTAAGATATTGTCCCCACCTCTACAGCAGGTCTAAGCAGATGGGAGTGGTAGAACATATTGTTAGGTTTCCAACCCCGGGTCAAAGGGCTGAGGTGCCTAGTTAACATGTCAAAGTGGCCCCTGGCTCCAGGTTTTCCCTGCATCCCTCAGTCCCTACTTGTTATAGGGACCTCCTGGCTGGCATGCCCCGCCCGCTACCCTGAACCCTCCAGCCCAGGGGGCAGGGCTGCTCTTCTCTATATAATCCAGCCATTTTGGCTACCCACTTTTTTTGTGCCTTGGTGCCTCCTGGCTGCTGCACCTGGCTCTCCTCCCTCTCCTTTTCTCCACCCCCTCCCCACACGGCCTGGCTGACTGTCATGTCCACTCTAGACTCTCCCAGATGTCTCGCCCTCGGGCTATACTCTCCCACATGTCTACAACAAACCTCCTCTACCATACCCAGGAGCAGTCCTGTTCTCCTTTCCTTTTTATTTAGCTATTTTTCATTCACATATGAAATAAGGAGCAGAGTTTAAAATCGAAGATGATCTGATGTTGGAGGGGAAGGAGCTACTTGGCTCAGGAGAGGGAGGAATCACCCTGAGTCTGACTGATCTGAGAAGGCCACCTCGCAACAGAGTCTGCGTTGGATGAAACATCATGTTGATGGTTACGATCAGGATGATGATTGCGATGTTTCATCTCAATTGTCAACTTGATGAGATTTACAATAGACTGGGAGATGGACCTTTTAGACATGCCTGTAGCAGAGTATCCAATTAGGTTGAGGTCAGAAGACTCACCCACAGTGGGCGGCACCATTCCCTGGGCTGTGTAAAAAGGAAAAGGTGAGCCGAGAATCAGCATTCATTTTCTCTCTTCTTCCTGACTGTGGATGTCATGTGACCAGATGCCGCAAGTTCTTGCTGCCTTGACTTGCCTGCCATGATGGACTGTACCCTTGATCTGTGACCAGAATAAATCTGTCTCTCTAAACTTTCTCTTGTCAGGGTATATCATTATGTAACAAGAAAAGACAACGGTAGTATTCAGGAAAACAGCAGAATTTATTGAGCTCTTAGCACATGGTACATATTGATGTGGTTCTATATCCTCATTTGTAAAATGAAGAAAGTAAGGTCCAACTTTTTTTTTTAAGGGTCTCAGGTGGCCCAGGTTGGCCTCTAACTCAGTAAGTATGTAGCTGAAGCTTGCCTCAAACTTCTTATCCTCTTGACTCTGTTGCCCAAGAGCTGGGATTACAGGTATGAACCACCATGTCCCATACTAGGTCCAGACTGCTTATGTTAGAGTCGGATCAATCTGCAGCAGCACTTCCTTGGAGTGGGAAGCAGGGATAAATAAGGAAGATGTGGGGGAGTCTTTAGTGCCTCTAGAAGTAGCATTGTGTGGGGCTAAGATGAAACATCATTAAACCCCCTCTTGTAAAAGTAACTGGTGTTTCTTCACTCTACATCTCTAAGATTATAATGTGGCCCCCAGATCTAGGCAAAGGCACCAAGACCATTTCAGATCTTATTTCTGTGTTGAACTCAGTTGTGGTGTTTCCTTCTTTCCTTCCTTCCTTTCTTCCTTCCTTCCTTCCTTCCTTCCTCCCTTCCTCCTTTCCTTCCTTCCTCCCTTTCCTCCTCCCTCCCTCCCTCCCTTCCTTCTTTCCTTCCTTTGTTTTGCTTGTTTATTTTTGAGACAAGGTCTTAGTATGTAGCCTATGCTGGCTTTGAATTCAACACGTATTCCAGGCTGATTTCAAACTCCTCCTGCCTCAGCCTCCTGAGTACTGGGACTGCAGGTATGTGCCACCGTTCTCAACCTGAATGCCTTTCCGTATTTGCCTCATGCTGAAAGATCATTGTGTCCTAAGACTGGGTCCCATCCAAAATCTGTTAATTCATTCACTTCTTTAGTCAGTATTTACTTGTTAACTCATGATTTGAAATTTGATGTGACTGAAACATCGTTTTGATCTAACAGAGTTCAGCGAGTCTACATACAATCCTAGTATTGCCTTCAGGGATCACTCCATTCTGGGAGCAGAATGTATCAGGTTTTCTCTGGGTCCCAGTCATTCATTGCCTCATTTCTATGAGTATCACTCGTCTTCCTGGACCTTGAGGTTAGTTTTTGTTTGTTTTGTGTGTTTTTTGTTTGTTTTATTAATTTGAGATAGTGTCCCCTATAGGCCAAGTTGACCTCCAACTCGATATGTAGCTGAGAATGACTTTGAATTCCTTATCCTCCTGCCTCCAACTCTTGCGTGTTGGAATTACAGGTTATCTGGTTTCTGGGATGCTGGGGATCAAATCCAGGGTTTTGTGCATGGTAGGCAAGAACTATACCACTTGTCCTATACTCCTAGTCTACAGGCTGTCATTCTTTATGGGCAAGAAGTAATGATATTTTCTTTCTACTTTGCTTCCTTTATAAGGAAGGCACCAGCTCCAAGCAGATATTCAAATGAGGTTGTCTGACTAAATTATTTAAATGACTAACTCAACTGTGAACCATGAGAAAGCAGTTTCTACAGTTCCGGATTTAGTATCTTAGAGGTTGAGTGGCATTTGATGGATGAGCAATAATAGAAACAGATAAAATTCCATGGAGCCAATTCAGCATTCCTCTGAAAGTT
Organism: Peromyscus eremicus; assembly: GCF_949786415.1. Taxonomy (NCBI): domain Eukaryota; kingdom Metazoa; phylum Chordata; class Mammalia; order Rodentia; family Cricetidae; genus Peromyscus; species Peromyscus eremicus. The sequence continues at coordinate 83,652,359 of NC_081430.1, forward strand.
TGACTTTGGGTATCTTCTGTGTGTATTCTTCAGCATTCTTTCAGTGGCAAGTGTCAGAAAACCTGACTCAAGCCATCTTATCAACAAGAAAGGAAGAGGGGGATGACTCCATCACTACAGTGTGCAAAGACTGATCCAGCATGCTCATGTCCCATGTTAGACTCAGGGATTCAAATGGTGAACTCATGGCTAGTTCTCTTCTTATATGTTGGAACTTTCTTTTCCTCTATGCATCGGTTCCTATCTAGGTCAGACTCCAGTCACAAGATAGGAAAATGACCACCAACAGCTGCAATCTATATGCCTCCAATGGCATTTTGATAATTTATTTATTTTATGTGTGTTGGTGTTTTACCTACATGTATGTCTGTGTGAAGGTGCTGAATCCCCTGGAACTGGAGTTATAGACAGCTGTGAGCTGCCATGTGGGTGCTGGGAATTGAACCTGGCCCCACCTCCCAAATTAACACTACCAGCGGAAGACCAAGACTTCAAACCATGAGCCTGTGGGAGGAAATGATGATAACTCCATAGCTCATTAGGGATAGATGATAGTCTGATACTGAGATTGGCTTTGCCTAGACCAGGACTTGTAAAAACAAGCATCCTGTGAGTCCAGACAGGTGGTGTAAATGACTGAAGGAGGATGGAACTGTGTCAAACTAGGGTGTTTACATGCCACATCGAAGGAACAGTTTCTAGTGGTGTGGTAATATTTTGTTTGTGCTCTAACAAATAAAGCTCGCCTGGAGATCAGAGTGTAGAGCTAGCCACTAGTTAACCATAGAGGCCAGGCAGTGGTGGCTCCCAACTTTAATCTCAGACTTGGGATCTCATGCCTTTGATCCCAGTAGTTGGGAGGCACACGCCTTTAATCCCAGCACTAGGGAGGTGGAGACAGGAAGTGATATGGCTGGACAGAGAGGGGAATATAAGGCAGGAGGAGACAGAGGCTCAGCCCCTTTTTCAGGAGGTAAGAGGTGACTGTGGCTGTTTTACTTCTCTGTTCTTTCAGCATTTACCCCAATATCTGACTCTGGGTTTTTATCCTTAGGACTAAATAGAATTGGAGCTACATAGTGGGTTTCAGTCTATCATTGTCAAAAGGAAGTGCATGCGGTGGTAGACAATTGCTCACTAATTCCTGGTTCTCTTCTCTGTGGATTTTGGATCAAGAACCACCTTATTTTGGCCAATGAAATGAAGCTAGCTAAAGTGATGGACTCCAAGAGGGATGACAGGACTGCTGGTGCTTGGTCCTCTCGTCTCTCTTTGCCATGGTGGCCTTGCTGACAGGAAGGTACAATACCAAGCCCTCACAGATAGGATGGCTGCCCTGGCCAATCACCTAGATCCATAGTTGTCTTTTGTGAGGGTTGTGTAACAGGTTCCTCCAAGACAGAAACATTACACTTTGTAGGGAAGCTCCTTGAGCACAAACGTAAACAACTCAAAGAAACGGCGGAAGTCCCTGAAACTGACCAGATTCACTAGGCCCCTCCCTGCCAGAGTAAACAATAAAAGCCGAGAGTCCCCCTAAAATGAGCAGAACAGAGCTGCAAAGAAGACCGAGAGCAGACCAGCTTCCTGGAAGGAGCAGAAACCAGCTGAGCTGCCTAGAAGAGGTGTAGACCAACTGAGGCACCTGGAAAGATGCTCTCCAACCTGCAGGCTGTGACGTGTGCTCAGGTTCCCATGTGTGAGTTGTCATCCACGTTGGTGTGGGCTTTGGTGAAAAGCCGTCTTTGAGTCATATCTGATTCTGTAGGTAACCTCAATAAAACTCATGGTTCACCAAATTGGACTTTGGTGGTATCCGTATTTTGGTATCTGTGTTGTGGGCTCCCTGTCTGGGGTGAGTAGATGTGTAGATTGCATTTCCCCAGGGAAAGTTCTGTCGCACAACAATGAGGAATAACCTTTCTTATGTTAAGTCAATGGACTGGGATACTTCTGTAAAGCCTAGCCTGCTTTCACTCCCGGTTGTAGACCCAAAGTTGCCTGGCTTTGAGTTTTTTGGTTGTGAGCTTTAGTCTTTAATGGCTGAGCCATCTCGCCAGCCCTGGGCTTTGCTTTTTTAAGAGAAGGTAGCAATATAGATTTTGAGTGAAATATTTGGGACATAGAGAAGAGGAGGCAGAGGAATAAAAGGAGGCACAGAGGAGAGGTTTAACTCAAAGGGAGGTTTAACCGAGGGAACAACACCTACCCGGATGTGAGTGGCACCATCCCATGCCTAGGGTTCTGGACAAACTAAAACTGAGAACAGGGGAAGGTAAGCCAGCAGGTGCAACATGGCTCCCATCTCTGCTCCTGACGTGCACAGGTCTGACCAAGATGCTGCTGCCACCATGCCTTCCACACCAAGGTGAACGCTACCCCCTGAGCCAGGCATTTGATCACAGCAATAAAAAAAAGTAATACAGGGCTGGAGAGATGGCTCAGAGGTTAAGAGCACTGACTGCTCTTCCAGAGGTCCTGAGTTCAATTCCCAGCAACCACATGGTGGCTCACAACCATCCGTAATGAGATCTGGTGCCCTCTTCTGGCCTGCAGACATAATACTGTATACATAATAAATAAATAAATCTTAAAAAAAAAAAAAAAGTAATACAAAGGCTGATCCAGAAGCCTATCAGCTTGCCACATGATCCCTGACTTCCGGTGATTGGAAATACCATCTTTCAACTTTACGGCGGTGTTAGCACGCCTTCATACAGCCGTTCTGTTTTTCCCTTCTAGTCCGGCAGTTGGGAAATCGCATGAAACATGAACACATGGCATAAGCTGTGTGTTAGAAGACTTGGCCCAAGGCTAGGCTAGCACATGTGTTTTGAGCAAAGCTGAAGGCAGGTTGGGCTAAGCCCTGGTACTTTGTAAGTTAGATGAATTAAATATATCTTTTGGCTTATGGACTCTTCAGCTCACGGTAGGTTTGACACAGCATAACCCCATCATGTGTGAAGAAGCATCAGCAGTTTATAATCTTGGTGGACACGGTTGGAATGGAGACAAAAGCGGGAACCCTGCCTGGACTCCTGTAGTGCCTAAGTAGTTACCTCTCAGCCACACTTGACGTTGCTACTTGGCTCTTTGTTGTTTGTTTGAACTCATTTTTCCTAACTAGATGGGAGGTGGGGACAGGTGAGGAACCACATCTTCGTGCATGTCACAGGTCACAGGCATCTAACAGATTTTCAGTAAATACTGAGTGTAACGGTGAGCCGATCGGTTGGTTAGTCAGAACTATCGCTTCCCCTTTTGATGTTGAGGGACAGTTCTGGGGAACTGTTTTATCTCATCAATTCACTTTTTTTCCCTCGGTAAAAAGCTTGGGATTTATCAGTGTCCATTAACCTTTAAAACAGGATAGTCCAAATAAGAGATACAACAGCCAATGTATATTTATTTATTTAGCATGGGTTTCACATATACCAGGCCGGCCTGACACTCACTATGTGGCTGAGGATGAACTTGAACTCCAGATCTTCCTGCCCCTATCACCCAAATACTGAATTTATAGGTATGTTTCACTGTACCAAGCGTATGCTGGTGCCAGGGACTATGCATGCTAGGAGGACACTCTACCAACTGGGTTTTATCCCCACCCCAACACACGTTCCATTGAGGAGGACGTTAGTAGCAAATACTAGGAAATCTGAACCCAAGCTGCCTCAGACAAGCCACAGTTTAGAGATTCCTAAATGGAATCCCCAGTGGCAGGAGGAAAGCAGGCCTGGCTGGATGTAGGGCCTGGGGTGTCATCAGCATCCATTGTCACTCTCTCCTCAGTGGCTTGGCGTCCCTCGACTGTTCTTTGCATTAATATTATTCCCAGGAAACTCCTTTGCTGAGGTGGCATCTACTAATTTCAGGTCAGCTTCTCGAACCCTCTCTTCCCAGCGACTCGGGAAAACGCCTAGTCTCATCAATTGGAACTGGGGTATGTGATTATCTTTGAATCATCAGCCCACCAGCCATGGCTGTATATCTTAATCAGGACTTGCAAGAGACAGGCCACCTACATTCAGATTGCTTTAGGCTAGACCATTGTTTCCCTAAGCGCCTGAGGTAGATCAGTTACATCAGGAGACCGTAAGTCTGCACAGAGGAGCTGGCTGTGGCCTTTCCCTAGAGGCAAAGTCTATACACAGGGGTCTGGTCGGAAACAGTATGCCTAGGAGACAGGTCTTGAGCTTCATTTGTATATAAAACTGGAAAACATCTATATCAAAAAGGGGAAGCCTAATGGATATTATGGGAGATGAGAGGGAATAAAGACTCCTTAGTGGCCCCCCAGTGCCTTTCCTATAGCATATTTAGTGTAGGAAGTAAAGACCCAGTAGGACTACCAGTCACCCCAGCCATGATCCAAAGTGCGCCCTGAAGAGGACCAGCTTTAACCACACATGTTAATTATTAGTCCCTGCACAGAGATCAGTTTAGCTTTTTCAAAGTCCCAACAGAGGATGCATAAAGTAGTGCTTCCCGTGTTCAGTGTTTTCTTTCACACAAATGCCCAGACCCCTCATCCTGGGGGAGAAACATCATGTAAGGCAGTTTCACACTCTCCAACTTTGATCTTCGGGCCGTGGTAAAGGTGTTGCTGGCTTTTCTGGGATGGAGAGTCATGTTCTTGTACAGGACTATCACATGACTACTGAGCTGGCAGAGGGTGTTCTTTTGGAGTTCTTTCTTTTTTTTTCTTGCATCAGTGTTGGGAGGGAAGCTGCTGATGGTGACCGTGAAGACAGACAGGTGATGTCCCTGGGACCTGGTCTGTCTCTTTCTAGTCCACCTGTTCTCCCCTGCAGAGGGATTTAAGAGAAACGTGGAGAAGGATGCCTCCCCGCAGGCAGGCACATGGAAATGGGATGTCTGGCTTGCCTCTGGACTTCCTTCCCTCCGTGTTGAAGTCTTTCACTCTAAGCGCTGGTACTCCACGAAGGCATGAACTTTTTCTTTCACTTCCTTTCTTCTATGGGTGATGACCTGCCGTCTCTCTGAGAAGGAGTCTGAAGGTCACTGAGTGTCAACATTGCCACCCCTCTTTGGCTTAAGCAGAAATGTGGGGTGGGGGGCGCTGGCTGGCCATCCAAGGGTTTGGAGATCTGGGATGACAACAATAGTTCTCAGATGTCACGTGTGTTTCTGCCTGAGGGCTCTGTGTACCACCCTTCGAAAGACTGTCCTATTTTCTCTGGAGTGTCCTTTTACTATCTACCTCTGTAGGAGGTTGGGAGGAGGGCGTGGAAGCCAGCCCTGGGAGTCCTTGAGGAAGAAGGCTGTTGCAGGTCTTGCAGAAGTCAAGTCCGCTCACGGCTGCGTCCTGTCAAAGGCAGGCAAAAGCCTGCGGGAGTTGGGCAAAGAGCCCTGGGTCAAACTGGGCCAGCCACCAACCACGGTGGCCTCTAGCTGCAGCTCCAGTCTGGGTCTCGGTCCACTCACAGCGTGGCTTCAGGACCTCATGGCGCTTTGGCGGACAGCGGGTGGGGACAGAGGCTTCCAAACGCCTTAATCTCCCCGCCCATGCTCCGCCACGGAAAAAAAAAAAAAAAAAACAAAACAGGCTTGCGAGATCCCGCAGCGTCCGGAGACATCACTGCGCCGAACGTCACCCTCGCTCTGGGTTTGGGGGGGGAGAGCGCGCCGGACGGAGGAGGATGGTTCAGCGCGGGCTGAGCTGGAAGGGGTTCTCCGCTCGTCCGGCCGCCGCCTTCGCGTCCCTGCCTCCCTGGCTGCTCAGCGCCTCGGGGGTGGCGGCCGCGCGACCGAGCAGGGGATGCGCTTACATAACCGCTCGCCGGGTCCTGCTGCCTCGCGCGCTCGGGAGCCGCGGGCGGGGCGCGCCGCGGGACCGCGATGCTGCCGGGACCAGCGCGACAGGGCCCCGGCCGGCCGGGCAGGCGGAGGAGCGGGAGCCGCGGCGGGAGGAGGGCGCCGGCGGCGGGGGAGGTGAAGGTCAGTGGGTGTGAAGCGAGCGATCCACACCACCACCACCCCCACTCCTCCCCGTCCCCTCCTTCTCTTCCTCTCCGTCCCCCTCTGACGTGTGGAGCTGGCAGCTGGGTCGGTTCCGCATTCCCGACCCCTCCCCGCCGCGACTCAGGGCCCGCTATATAGCCGGGGCTGATGCAACCCGTCCCGCCGCCCGCCACAGCCTGCGGGAGGGACGCTCGGCGGCCGCGACGGGGGGCGCTGGCGGCGGCAGAGGCTGCAGCGGCGGCGGCGGGGCTGGCGCCGCGGCGGCTCCCGGGCCGGGACGGGCCTGGGCAGCGGGCGGCAGCGGCGCGGAGTGGGCACGGCGCCTGCAGCCGGGGTCTGGGCCCGGGGGCGCCGCCTCCGCCAGCGGCTTCTGCACGGTGGGTGCCCGGGGAGGGGGGGGTGTTGGGAGGGGTGTAGGCGGGGCGCGCGGCCGCGGGCACCTGGGGCGGCCACCGTCGTAGTAGCTACCGCTGGGGGCTCCCACCCGACCCGGGGCCCCAGAGCTCTGTACGGGAGAGCTGCAGCCGCTGCCCACCCGTGGCTTCCCGGACTGGGCCAGCCAGTCCTGTCTGCGGCCGGGACAGCGGGGCGCTCTCTCCTCGCTCTCCTCCCCCAGTGCGCGTGCTGGGAGGTGCTGTGCACGGACGGAGGAGAGGGCGGGGTGGGCGGGAGAAAACTGTCGCGGGGACTGCGGGGGAACTCGAAAGGGGTATGCACGCCCCAGACCTGCTGACAGGTCGCGCCCCAGTCTCTTCCTCAGCTCCGCAGGACCGGGAGGGAGGGTATTGGGAAAGGTATCTGACCAACAGGGCTTCCTTTGCTCAGGACCATTGCTGCAAGCTCTGGCTGGGTTAGGAGGGAACCACGGGGTAGTCCCGGGTCCCCTTGGGATCCTACCTCGCACATCAGGTTACATAAGAATGGTAAGCAGGCGTCTTTAGGTCACCTGCCCAGTTTAGAAGGCACACTTCTGTCCTTCTTCTCCAAGAAGTCTAGGCCTTCCATCTGGACTCCTGGACCGTAGAGTGGCAGGGACAGGCTTTGCCTGGGTCTCTGGGGGAGCTGGCAAGCCTTGGAAACCTTAGCTCATTTGCAGGAATTGGATGGGCCATTTGGGGATAGAAGTGGAAGAGAGAATCAATGACTGTTTGAGACAGCTCCCAGCCCTTGTGTGATGGAGTGGCCATTCAGGGTAGGGGGGCTGTGGCATAGGTCTATGTCTGAAAAGGGCTTGCACTGTGTGTACTGTTAGATCTTGGTCCACGCTACCCAGGATCTTAGTTCAGTGAGCATGAGAGAGCAGGATCTGCGCCACAATAGGGTGGGTACCTGCTTGTCCTAAGGACTGTTAGTAACTGTCTTCACTGCCCGCCCTCATCTCTTCCCCTAGGGGTTTAAAAATCACCTCCCCCTGCGTTCACTGCTTTTCCACAAATCTGGCTGCAGCTTGGATGGCAGGCTTATCTTCATGTGCCGGTTTCTAGGGGAGAGTTGAACCAGGGATCAGGTGTGAGCCGGACTCTGGGTTTTGCAGAAACCTGAGGTTCAGGGGAATAGAAACAAGAACTATTCTTATACCTCTGGGTGCTCAGGGTTTCGCTTTGCTTCAAGTAGGGAGGACGGATTTCTCAAAGAATCTTCTGTTTCCCCTCCATGTTGGCTTCAGTTCAGAGGAGAAGGCAGCTCCAGAATCTTCCTGAAGAGCTGGGGGGGTTGTGGGGTTTGAAGGAGTGCTGGGGGAGAAGGCCTCTGATTTTTTTTTTTTTTTTTTTTTTGTCAATAAATTGGTTGCAGTCATCTCCAAGGAGATATGTCTATCATGTGACGATGTTACTTAGGAAAAGCTTTGGTATGTGTCTCCCTTACTCATCCACTGCCTACTTTAGCAGCGGCCAGGGAACTCCTCCCCCCCCCCCCCCAGCTCCGTTTTTTTCTCCCACCTGTTTGCAGGGATGTCCTCTCTCCCACCTTTTTCAACCTGCAGAGCGAGGCCCTCGGGGCCTCCTCTGTTAAGGAGTTACTCCTGGTGTGGCATGCAGTCCATATCCCCCGTCCTCTCTCCCCATCTCCCTCTTCCCTCTCTCCTGCCCTCTCTCTCCACTCTGGGAAGGAAGGAGTCAGCACAGACTCTCTAGGCTGGCCTGGCCTTGTGTTCATTCAGCTCTAACTCTCCTCGGCCCCTCCAACCCTCCAGGGCGGAGGACAACTTGTATTCTTTTCTGTGGCAGAATGCAGTGGACTTTTCTTTCCGTGGGAATGACTTGGGTTTGAAGCCCCCAACCGGAGGAAGCAATAAAGAGTGTGTGTGCACGGCTCTGTGTGCGAATACCTCTATAGGTAGGGGGAGAGCCAAAGGCACGCTCTTTTTCCATTTTCCTTTAATTAAGGCTCTGTGGAGGTGTGTTTGGAAACAGAGGGTCTCCTATGCCTTTGAGGAGGGTGAGAACACTGTTTTGGCTTCGTCCCGGGTCCATATGCAATGTATGGTGGCCAATGAAACTTGGTCTGGCTCATTCAACTGCTTGTTTTGGCAGTCAGTTCCATGGCTTGTGTTACCAGCTCTCGGAGCTCCGGGGCTGCCAAGCTCAGTGTGCCTGTGTGTGCCTGTGTGTGTGTGTTCGTGTGTGTGTGTGTGTGTGTGTGTGTGTGTGTGTGTGTGTGTGTGTGGTTTGTTGAGACTCAGCAGAGACAAATGCCTTAATGACCCAGGCTTGGAATTTCCAGTCTTTCTCTGCACTCACTGGATGTGGGAGGACTGGCCAGAGCCCACCGTGAAGTCTGATTTCTGGATGCAGCCCATGGGGTTTTGGTGTTTCTAAAACTTCAGCTGGCTGATGTCTTTTTTTTTCCCCCTTTTCTTTTTTAGGACCAAAGCCATCATACACCATGGTCTGTCCCCTGCATTGCGCTATTTAGCCTTGCCACTAAGGGACAGAGCTGAGGGAAGGCTGAGGAGAGACTGTCTAGCGGTAGGATCTTCTTGGTTCCCTATAGTCTTCCCCAGTATGGGTTCTGGCAGAAATAATTTGGTGCCATTTATCGATCCTCTACATTGGGCAGAGGACAGAGCCATGTTTTCAGGCAGAGCTTTGTGAAAGACATTTTTCTGGCCTCCAGGGAAGGGCAGGAGTCTGCGGGGGGGACAGTTCTGGCTTCTTCTATGGCTGGGTCAGCTCTGCAGAAGTCATTCCTGCCAGCGTGCTGTGGCTTCTCCTGACCCCAGCTGCCCCGCTTCATCTTCCCATGACAGCCCATGAGTAATCCCTAGTGACCAGCCAAAGAGGTAAACGATACTGGCACTCTGTTTTTCTGGAGCAGGACCAGAGCCCTAGCCCATCAGTAGTACCCGTGGTGGAGAGCACATGCCACTGGACTTTGGGCCTGCAAGTTTCAGGACACTTTAGGAGAAACTGAAGCAAGCTGAAGGTGCCAGGCCTCATTTCTGTCCTTTGGTACCCAGCCCTGACTCAGCACCTTCCTACTCTATGCTGTCGTTCACTGTCAGGATGCACTATGGCCCTGCCTTCTTGGGGCTTAGAGTTGAGAAGAGAGAGAGAGCAGAGCAGGGAGAGGGGTGGGGAGAATCCTCTTCATGACTATGGGAAGAGAGAACACTGATAGATGGGATGATCTAGAGGTGGTCTGGAGGGGTCATCTGGTGCTGGTGCCTCCACAGGAAGGAATACCGTGCCACCCTGACCCCCCAGCTCATCAAATGAAGGGCTGTTCCAGGTGCTTCGCAAATGCTAAGTAATCTAATTTTCTCTACTGCCTTATGAGGCAAATGATGTCATTACCACTTTATAGTGAGGAAATCGGTGTCCAGAGAGGTCACAGAATCGCCTTAGGTCACATAGCAAGGTTTTACATTCAACCATCCGGCTCCACGGATTCCCTGTCACCCCCCTGTAGACTTCAGGCCAGCTTTTGCAAGAGGAGCACCTTGCTGTCACCCAGGTGCTTTGTCCATTCCTTAGCTCTTTGCCCTCTGGGTCTCTTTTGGTTTTGGAGGCTGCTTGGCAGTATCATTCAGATTATTGGAAATAAATCGTCGCCTGATTGTATAGCTCTGAGAAGACGCTTGGGCTTGCTTCCTCGCTGTGAAACTTTGACCAAATCCCCTAACCCCACCATGTCTCGCTTTCCCTGGGATTCCTAACCATCGGTCCCACACTCTGTGGTCACTGGCCTGCCACCTCTCTGTCCCATCCCGTGGACATCTTTTACCCTCCTGGGAACCTCCCAGAGTCCAGCTCCCAAGTCTCCCTGATTTTTGATCATGGCTCCTCACCTCTGACTTGGGCTCCACTCTTGGGGTTACGTGGGCAGTCTCACCCCTTCCCTGCTCTGTTCTTCCTGTTCTGCTCTCTCTCAGCCCGGAGCCTCAAACCTGAGGCCATCTTGCATCCGTTTGCACACCAGTCCCTCGGCTGCTCACGTGGCAAGCAGCTGTCTTTATAGGTGCCCAGGGAGTTCACACTTTTTCTGAAGTTCTAGAAGTTAGGTTCTATGTTCTTTTCAACTAGTCTTTTTTTAATTTTACAAACCTACTTTTGGTATTCTAGAGGAAGATGCTGGTTATTTAAGGAGAGCCCTTTATGTGTGTGGCTTGCCAAAGTGAGACCGTGACTTACAGGCGTACAAAAAGACGTGGGGTATTGTGTTGCTTTCCATACGGTGGACAAGAAGAGCAAGTGGAGAAGCTGAGCAAATTCCTGCCACCTTTATTCTCTCGAGGGGAAGGACTCTTGGTGTTCATATCTGCCGCTGGCTATTTTTGGCCTGGAAAAACTTTGTGGCTTTTTATTCTGTGCATCCAATGCAGCACCCTACTGTGTTCTTCCAAGTCCCCAAGGAAGTCAGCACAGACGTATAAAATACTAGATATTTCCTCCAGTTCTTTCCCGTTGAGCCCATCTGTCCCATTTTCTCTAAGCTGGCTTTCAGAGGGCCTCGTCGGTCCTCCCATTATCTTAGCTCCACAGCGGCTTAGGGTCCCTGTGACCCTTGACCCTTGTCTAGAAGTCTTATTTGTACTGGGCTTGTCATCTTGGCTTTGGGCATTTTCTTTTTGCTTTTTTTTTTTTTAAATTAAATTATTTTGTTTTTGCATGGGAAGTAGCAGGTGATACTTTGATACATACCTAGCTTGGGTTCCCTTCATTGGCTAGCTTCCAACTTATCCCTGGTCAGTGTCCCATCGCCGTAGTCACTTTGGATTCTCTTCTGCATTTTTAGGCAAAACACCCAAATGGGGACTATTGGGAGCTTGGTCTGTACTCATCATCAGCCTAGTTACTCATGGAGACATGGAGGATGTCTATCTTTACTGCAGACCTCCGAGGCCCGGAAGGGAAGAAAAATCAGGTCTTTCTTCTAGGGCATCCAGTGTGCACTTCTCATTTCCCACTGAATTGTTTCTGTCTGGAACGAGGACTGTGGCGGATGACTTCGCCTCTTCTCATCTTTCCCGCGTCTTCTTCCTTGAAGCCGTGGGCTCCTCTTCGTTGTTGAGAGTTCCTTCCATCTCCAACCCTTCTGCTTTTACAGATTCTCTAAATTACATGGAACTGTTTTGTTTTCCAAAACAACAACACTGCCTTTTGGCCTTGGATAAGTCAACCGGTGGCTTTGCAATCAGTGGGCTTCCATTTTGCTGCGGCTCCTCTGCCCTCCCCTCCCCCTCCCCCTAGACAGCCCAGAGGGATGACTCCTCCCTGGTGAGTGTCAGTGCTGTGGCTGTCTCCTAGGAATGGCATGTGTTAAGGACTCTGTGGTTTCCATCTGAGCAGTTAGGGCTCCCAAGCTGGGGAAGGAGAGGGTGATTTTTTTGCTTCTACAAAAGAAAGCCTATGGCTTGGTCCCCTGCCCAAGATTTGTCTTTGGGATGGATTCACAGGGGGACAGGAATGGCAAGAATTTGGGGAGCAACTATTCCCGGGGAGGGGGAGTTCCTCGGTAGCAGAAAATTCATTATTTGTCGGGAGCGTTTGTTAGTGTCCCGTGTATACCATCTGTATGAACGTAAACAAGCTGCAAACAGAGCCTGCCGTTCCGTTCCGGGAACAGAGTGAGGTCTGGCTTCCATCGTGAAGGGATGGCTGAGATGAGAAACGGGCCAAAGCCCTTGGGGGCTTTCTCTTGGGCTCTTCTATGGGAACCAATGGCCTGGAGGAAAAAGTGTGGCTTAGCAGAGAGCCTGTGAGACTCCAGAGCGATCCGTACCCTGCATAGTAGAGTTTTCCGCCATGGATTGCTGCTGTTCCTTTCTTCACAGGCTCACTCATCCAACCAGTCTTTCTTCATTATGCTGTTGTGCCGGAAATGATAGTAGGCAGTGGGATCACCCGAGTAACAACCGGCGTGACCTGCTCTCAGTGACGCTTTGCCACACAGGGGAAGGAATTGGCGGCTGCCCCCTTCCCTTGTCTAGGGAGATGGCAGCTTGCCCAAGGGCGCTCCGGGGAGGCCTCTTCCTGTGCTAGCTTCAGACCCTCTGTACCACAGACCCCACTCAGTCCCTGACCCTGGGTACCACCTTGGGGTTAAGGTATGTCCATGTGGGAAGGGCCTCGTGCCTGTTTTACATGGGATCCTCCTACTCAAGCTGTTCTGGAGCTATTAGGGGGACCTTCCTAGAACCGGGTCTCCATAGGAAACAGAGGGTCCTGTACTATATGGCTCTTAGGTCAAAGTTTGTCAGTGGGGGACATGGTCTTCTACTGAAGGCATTAACACCTCTTAAACCTCCTGAAGGGAAATGGGAAAAAAAAAAAAAAAGACAGGGTCCCAAACTAGTGACCAGAGTCTAGTCTTGGCTCTGTCCTTATCCAGCTGGGTGACCTTGGGCAAGTCATTTTACTTCTCTGAGCTTCAGTCTCTTGTGCAAAATGAGGATGTGGTTCAGATGAGTTCAGGGCCTTCTCCAGCTGTGAGACTGCCACTCAGTGTGAATGAGTCTCAGGTCCTTTTCTGAGGTGACGGGGGTGGGGGGTGGAGGGTGGGGGTGGGAGTGGGGGTGGGGGTGGGGGCTCATTGGTGCTCAGGATGTTGGAAGAGGGTGTTAAGAGCAGGGAGAACCAGATGTTGAGGCTGTAGTAGGTGGAGCTCGGATGAAAGATCCCTACAAGACAAGGACTCTGTCGGCTGTGCGATGGACAGAGGCCATGTGGTACTGCAGGAGAAGCCAACTCACCCTCCAGATGTGCCTTTCTTTAGACAAAATGACATCCAATGAAGTCTGTCGTTTGAGGGTGCATGCAAATCACCCATGTGTTTTTAAGAGACAGGGACTTGAGAGGTGACTCGGCAGTTAAGAGCACTGACTTCTCTTCCAAAGGCCCTGGGTTTGAGTCCTAACATGCACATGGTAGCTCACAACTGTTGTGGACTATTAGCTTAAGATGTGTTACATTCGTTTATGCTGTGGAACATTTGTTTAATGATGCAAAGATGTGTTGTGTTCTTTCATGTTGCATTTGTTTAACTCTGTGAAGCTGTGTTACTGTGCCTGTCTAAAACACCTAATAAAGAGCTGAACGGTCAATAGAGAGGCAGGAGGAAGGATAGGCGGGGCTGGCAGGCAGAGAGGATAGATAGGAGGAGAGAAAAGAAGAGGGAAGAATGAGAAAAGGAGAAGGAGAGGAGGAAGCCAGGGGTCGGCCACCCAGCCACAGAACCAGCCACGGAGTAAGAAGTAAAGAAAGGTATATAGAATAGAGAAAGGCAAAAGCCCAAAGGCAAAAGGTAGACGGGATAATTTAAGTTCAGAAAAACTGGCTAGAAACAAGCCAAGCTAAGGCTGGGCATTCATAAGTGAGAATAAGCCTCCATGTATTTATTTGGGAGCTGGATGTTGGGCCCCCAAAAGTAAAACAAAACAAACCAACTACACAAAATTGTAACTCCAGTCCCAGGGGATCTGACACTTAGTTCTGGCCTTCAAGGGCACTGCACCCACACAGTGCACAGACATACATGCAGGCAAAACACCTTTACACACCAAATAAAACAAAAAATAAATAAGTAGGCTCAAGACTTAGATAGGGAAGCAGAGTTTACCCTCAGAGGTGAAATGGAGAATGTATCTTGTATTCATGGATAAAAATGGGCTCCAGGTGCATCCTTCTCTTGATCCTAGATCCGTGAAATTGAATGAGGACAGGTGGTGAGGGTCACTATCCAGGGTCACTTATATATGAGGACAAATAGCCCCAAACATCACGGCCTTAGGAGTACTTGAACTCTGACAGCAGAGAAGCCTGGCCCAGCTGATGTCCATCTCCGCTGTCCTGACCTGTGTGTCCTTCTCCACAAAGAGATGGATGAAGTGCAAGGATGGAACACATGTTCATTGCCTGCCTACTACCCGTGATTTCCAAGACAGTAAAGATTGGATTATATGGACCTGGGCAGAGAGGTGGGGAAAGGGTGAACTTACTTCCCTTATAGCACTGGAATGTGTGAATGGTTTTTGTTTTAGATTGTTCTGTACGAGGCTGCGTCGAGGCTATGAACCTCTGACCTCTGTGTTGTGGTGCCTGCTGGTTCATAATAGCTGGTGTTGTATAGCAATTGGATGGATGGACAGAGGATGAAGGGATGGATAGATGGATGGGTGGGCTGGAGGACTAGGTATGTCTAGACGTTTAGATACGTTTATTGGCAGACAGACTTTCTTCCCTTGTATCTGTGCCTGGAAATGACTATGTCTTACCTGTGAGATTTCCTCAGTAGAGGGGAAGGAAGAAATAAGAATTCCCTGGCTATTCATCTCCCTTTTATGTCCTTTGAAGTTGGCTTCTGTCTTTTCTTGTATGGGGCTCTGAGAACAGAGAGCTCTTGAAGGAATTTTCTGGGGGTGCATAGAGAAAGTACATGCAGATTAATTCCATCTTCTTCCCCCCCCCCCCCCCCCCGCCCCCAGCTCTTCCTTGGGCACTGGACACGGACACAGTCACCTTTAACTTTGCTTAGGTTCAGCTTGTATTCGTGGTGTCTTAACAAGTGTGCCGAGTAGGATGTGTGATTTGAGGGGAGGCACCATGCCAGGCCAAAAATAGCTGCCTCTTGAACAGGTGTGAAGGTGCCTGTGATTCCACGGCTGTCTCCGCTCAGTCTCTTCAGAGGCTGCTGCCGCTGCTATTCACCCCCAGTCCACAGCGTCAGTGCAGAGCCCTGAGGAGTTACCTTTTTGCCTTTGCAAGGGATTCTGGCCGGGTGTGGTGTGGTGAGTGGGAAGACTATGGGCAGCCTGGTGCCATCCAGTGCCAGATAAACGTTGCCCACAGTTGGGCTAAGCATCGTCTTTTAAAAGGGGCCAACTCTTCCCTGCGTGCCAGAGATGGATGGCCTTAGCGTGAGTCAGTTGGCTGAGTTTCCCTGTATCACCAGGACTTGGGGCTTACAGGCAGGAAGAACACCCGGGAGGAGAAAGGATTCAGGGAACCCTGGTGAGGAAAGGATGGGCTCCTGCAGCTGACAGAGTCTCTTCTCAAGCTAACCTACCCATCCTGCTTTCTCCAACCCCTCCAGGCCGGCCTACCACTCCTCCTGCTATGATGCCTGGGCAGATCCCGGACCCTTCAGTGACCGCAGGCTCTCTGCCAGGGCTCGGCCCCCTCACCGGACTTCCCAGCTCTGCTCTGACCACAGAGGAGCTGAAATACGCTGACATCCGCAACATTGGGGCCATGATTGCGCCCTTGCACTTCCTGGAGGTGAAACTGGGCAAGAGGCCCCAACCTGTGAAGAGTGAGGTGAGACCCTTGTTCTCCAGACAAAGCCCAGGCTTCCAGGTGTGGCTCCAAACACACCTTGGAACCTCAGCCGAGTTCTTCAATGCGTGGTCTGAGAACCGGTAGGAGGAATGGGGACTCTTAGGTCTCATTCTCAGACCTGCTGAATCAGAACCTGTATTTTTACCAAGCTCTGGGGGATTCATGCATGCATTCAAGTTTGAGCTGCACTGGGCAAGGGCAGGAGGCTTACCCTGCCTGTGGGTCTAGGAGGTGAGAGGAGACTGATGATAATACTGAGCACTGAATACTACCTTAGCAGTCTCTCTGGGGTGCTGGGAGGATCAATAGAGGTCATGGAGGTGTGAGCATGTTTTGAAAAACATAGAGGGCATTGAATTCTTTTTAAAAAGTCAGTGTTGATGGTCTCTAGCCTTTTTGGCTCCCATCTGGAGCTGAACAAGGGAAATCAGGAAAAAGGAGAGTGTAGCCTTCCTCTTTAGGCTCCTGCAAAGATGGGTGTGGCTTCAGTCCCCAGCACCACCTGCTTGAGATGGGGTTTGCAGAGGGCTGACTCATGGAAGCACCCGCTTCTGAGGTCTCCTGCACCTGCTGCTCTCAGGACCTCACACTGTCAGGACAGCTGTTCCCCAGTGACTAGTGAGAGGCAACAGTCCCCAGCGTGGGTCCCGGTGTACCAGTGGAGTGCAGGCCTCGTGCGTTTACCCAGAGCTGGTGATGTGGTTTGTCCAAAGGAATACCTGGTGAGGGTTCCTGCAGGACTGTTTCTTCCAAAAATCCACCACCTAGAAGGAGCCAGGGCTAGGAGGTACTGGTAGCTGGGGTGGGCTGGGAGCAGGCAGTGGCCAAGCAGTGTGTGTGTGTGTGTGTGTGTGTGTGTGTGTGTGTGTGTGTGTGTGTGTGGTCCTGCCTGGAGGAAGCGTTCACTTGCAAAGGTAAGCCTCAGTGGAGACTCAGAGTTTGGAAGCTGGAGGCCGTGGAGAGAAGGGCTTTGGGGTGGAGAAAGATGTCAGGATGCACACTGTGTGCATTTACTGGGTTTTTGTTCTTCTCGTCCCCTCTCTCCACATGAGTACCGTGAAAGCTACAGAGAAGGGCTTCTGGGGGCTTGCCCTGAGTGGCAAGCTCGCTCTTTGCAGGCTGGAGTTGGCTTTCAGATGTGTTTGGTTTGGCCTGTTCAGTGTTTTAAGAGCAACCCAGCCTGTTATTTCACTTAAAATTTTCAGCAAAAAAATTGGAAAATCCAGTTGCACACTGCTCCTCCGGCCAGGCCTCACAAAGGCTAAATGGATGGAGGGAGCTGTCTCACTCTTCATTACCATAGACCCTGACGCCTCCCTCGAACCTTGGCTCGGCCTTTTCTGTGGGTTTGACCTATCTTACCACTAGCTGCTTTCCCCCTCCACCGCACGGTCCCTCCTGGAGCCTCTGGGCTTAGGACACCTGGATGAAGGGCATCACTGGCGTCTACTAAAGACCACTGACTCCAAGATGGGAACTGACTGAGCTTACTTTCGAGGGACAATGGGCTATGGGTAGCAATGCTGTCACGGAAGACCCTTGTCTTTGGCCCTCTGCTTCTCCTCTTCCTGGGCCCATGACCTGAAAGTGGTCCTTTCTGGGTTTTTCTGTTATGAGAGCCGCTAACTGAACAGTGTCATTGAACTTTGAGGCCGAGAGTGGCTTGATGAAACTAGCAACTTCGGGTAAGCGTTGGCCCAGCTGTGACCTTCCTGGGGGTGCAGCGTTTTCCACTTCTCACCTCCCCCCAAAGACCTTGGAGGAGCTTCCTTTTTTTGGAGGAAAAAAAAAACCATTTTGGGGTTGGGTATTTTTACATTTCACAGCCACCCCCAGACTGGTGGCATATGCCCTGTACTTGGTAGTGACGCTCTGTCCTCGCAGGCACCCACAGACGTGTACCATCCAGGCCGTGAAGATGGCAGGCTGTTTTTAGGGTGTATTTGCATGTCCTCTCGCTCACTGTCAGGCTGCAGCACTGTGGGGGCAGAGGCAGTTGGAGCAGCTGACTTGCACCTCCCAGGGGGGAGGCCAGCCCTGCCCCTCGAACTGACTTCCCAATGTTCCCTGGGTCAGACAGAGGGGTCAGAAGCTCTTTCTAGGAGCTGGTGGAGAACCTTGCAGCTGATGGGGCTAGGGGGAAGGCCTATTTGTGTGGGGGCAAACAGCCTTTGTGGATTTTCCCGTCGGTACTTTAGGCTCGCACAACTTTGTGCAATGATGCTCAGGTGCCAGTTCACATTGAGGAACCGCGCCAGGCTCTGTGCAAAGTCCTTAACACACTTGATCCTTCACTGGTCCTGGTGACCACACCTCCCTGGAGCAGAGAACAGGGATCTGAGGTCTAGGAAGCCGGGGAAGTGACCGAGTTCATGCTGCTGAGCAGCGGCTTGCCGGGTCCTGGAAAGCGGTGGCTGTCCTCACAACCCCGTCTCCCTTCCCCCAAGTCAGGTAGCAGGGGTAGTGCTAGTCACTCCGTGAGGCTCCTGGTTTGTCTCACAGGCCTCTGTGAAGTCACTCTCTGTCTCCCTCTCCCCTCGCCTCTCTCCCTGTGCGTTCCTGTGTGTGTGTGTGAATATGGCTGACTCCATGTCACGGCTTGTGTGCAGAGGTTAGAGGACAGCCTTGGGTGTCAGGCCCTCACATTGCGTCTTGTAGCAGGGTCACTGGTGTCCTTTCACTGTGTGTGCCAGGCTAGCTGGCTCCGAAGCTTTGGAAGGTTCTCCGGGCCCCATTTCTTGTCTCCCCAAAGGATGACAGACACTCAGGCTACGTGTCCAGATTTTACAAGAGTTCCGGGGATCCCAGCTCAGGTCCTCACACCTGTACAAAGTGCTTTTACCTGCTGAGCCATCTCGCCATCCCTGAAGTCACGATTGCTATTATATAGTTGTTAGAGGTGAGGTCTTCAGGGCCAAGTGAGGTCCAAGGTCACCCGCTGGGAGAACAACAGAACAGTGTGACTTTGGGGCAATGAATTTAACCTTAGGCAGTGCTGTTCCCATGCCCCATGTTTCTGTTTGAGCTCCTTTGGCCTGAGGATGCCAGATACACTGAGCCCTAATACACTCATCCGTTCCAAGATACGACAGTTCAGCAGTGGGCAGTGTTTCAGGATCCCAAGGGAGCAAGGGCCAAGCCTCTGTGCAGACAGCTCTGTTGGAGTTGGCTCTTGGGCCGTCCGTCTTGTAAAGACCAGTGGTCTCCCGGGCCACATCCAAACACACACGGCAGTCCAGTTAGAGAAAGTCAGAGGAATTAGGCGACAGGTTGTGAGTTAAGTGCTTTGTGCTGATGTTGCTCCTATTAATGGCTGACATGATATTAAAATGGTTCAGGGCCAATTACTTGTCTGCGTGCGGTCCATCCACTAAGTACCTACTACTCACCAAGCATTGCGCTGTGCCCTGAGGCTGGAACTATCAACAAAGGAGATAGGCTCCTCCCCTCACTGGGAGCCAAAAAAGAAGGCAATTAATTTGTAGTATTAAAGGCCAGGTAGTGGTCAAGTCAGTCCCATCTGATGAGATGGCATGGTGTTCATTCTAGTGACTGGCCAGGGCCTCTGCGGACATTCCGTCCTGTGGAGGATTTAGGGGTGTGTGTGTGTGTGTGTGTGTGTGTGTGTGTGTGTGTGTGTGTGTGTTAAAAGCCAAAGCTTCTTTCTTGTCTCTCCCTTCTTTTCAAGGAGGCATTGCTTTCTAGAAGACCCCAGACTTTTCCTCCCATTCTTTTATGCCCTGCATCCCCTGATGATGGTACCCCTTGGCCAGTTAGTCCCTTCTGACCTGGAGATCTCAACCCTGCTACAGTGGGCAGCTGTGGCCTGCTGGCCTGGAATTCGTTTTTAGTTGGGAGGAGGGAAGGAGGCCAGAAGCTTCACGCTTGCACACTCAGCCACACACCAGGCCTTCACTCACCCTGGTGGACAGCACCCCTACACCCCACCACTGCACTGCAATGTTTGGAGGAAGCTTAAGGGTTCCGAAGGGGACTGACTGGTCTGGGTGACCCTCCAGGACAGAGGCTGTAAACTATGACACCAGCTGGGCTGGGTGTCACCTGCAGACTGAGTCTTGTTGGTGCTGTCAAAGTGGTCAGTGGTTTCCCTCCCTCCTCTACCTCCTCCTTTTTTTGTTATTATTTTTTCTAAGCTAGGGTCTCCCCTAGGTAGCCCAGGTTTGAACTCATGAACCTCCTGTCTCAGCTTCCTGAGCCTCCCCCTTCTCAGCCGTGTGTATGTGTGTGTGTGTGTGTGTGTGTGTGTGTGTGTGTGTGTGTGTGTGTGTTTTCCCTGGCTGCCGCAGGCCTACACCCTTCTATGTGCAGGTACTTTCCATGTCGCCGGGTCACACTCACACTGCTCTCTTGGTTGTCTTGCACTGACCCACTTCTCACAGTGATGCCCACTGGTGGATTTTCCAGTCTGTGCTCTGGGTTCAGGTGCAGGGGTTGAGTGTTAACATTCCATTTCACTTCTTTGGTCCGGTCCGATAACTCCTGGTGTGGGTGGTGTGTTCCACATCTGCTTACTGGGCTGGTCGCTATTGACTGTGTCAACTTGGCAAGGCACTTACATCTCTGCTCTCTCATTTGCTCTATCTTCCGAGTCTTATCTTCCCTAGTTTTCCTATTTCTGAATTTAAATGAGGGAGAGGGGGGAGGGAGGAAGGGGGAGAGGGAGGGAGAGGGAGAGGGGAGAGAGAGCGAAAATGAATCAAAACAACCATCCTCAAACTTGGTGGATCATCCACATAGCTTGGGAAGCTTTTTCAAGGTCCAGCTTTCCATCCCCCTGCCCCGCCCCCGCCCCACCCCCTGGAATGCCCTGGGTGTAGCAGAATTTAGGGGCTCTGCACACTCTAGGAGGCTCTGTGTGCGCTCAGATCTCTTGGGGAGTGTGACTCTCAGGCACCTATACCTCTGACATCCTTACGTCCTTCCCAACTTCAGTACAGGGTCTATTCCTTCGCCACTTTCAGAGCAAGAGAGGAAATCTGCTGCTGGCAGATCTCATTCTGGTGACTTCCTGCCTTCTCCAGGCCCCTATGGGACATTTCAAAGCTTTCACCCACTGGATGAAGGTGAATTGGAATCTGTGGGCCCAGGGTGACCTCCCCAGCACAAGTGGTGTGTCCAGGGTGTGTTCACAAAAGGGACCAAGACATACATCCTTGTTTTAGCCTGAGCATACGAAGTTGCGTCAAGCTAGCGCTGTGCTGGGTAAACATTGGCTCAAGCTTGCTTGTGTTTTTAGAGACTTGAAACGTAAAGGCAGTCCGCTGACATTTTTAGCAAGCCTTGCATAATTGGTTTTTAATTTGTGGCTCTTTGGAATAGGCTTGGCGGCCTTCTTCCCCCTGGCTCAGATGCTTTTTTTTTTTGGTCTCATACTTGGTTGGCAGAGAAAGCCAGTCTGTCCTTTCTGGAACAGACTTTCCCAACTCGTCTTTGAAATCTTGAATTTCTACTTAGGCTCTATTGCTTTGTGAGCATGTTTTGGAAAGTGGGTGACTGTTTAAAATGTGAGTGTGTATGCTCATGTGTATACAGGTACACATGCGCACGTGTGTTTGTGGAAGCCAGAGGATGATCTCAGATGTCATACTTCCTCGGTCATGATCCACCCTGATTTTTGAGACCAAGTCTCTTATTGGGCTGAGGCTCCTCAACTGTGGTTGGGCTGGCTGGCCAGTGAGCTCCACGGATCCTCCTTTGCCTCATGACACTGGAAATACAAGCATGTGCCACTGTGCCCAGATTTTTAGGTAGGCCCTGGGAGTTCTCGTGTCTGCATGGCAAATGCTTTATTGTCAGAGCGATCCCCACAGCTCTGGGATTTTGTTTTAAGCAATTAAGTTGAAGGAGGAGTGAGTGATAGTGACGGGCAGTGATGAGTATGTTTGATGTTGGCCCCTGTGGTCCTGAGTCTAAGTTGATACCAAACCCTGAGCATGTCCAGGGCTTCAAGGAATTTTTACTGAAAATGATGTTTGGGGGATCAAGATGTAGCTCAATGGTAGAGTGTGTGCCTAGCATACTCAGGGTCCTAGGTTCAATCCTTAGCACAAACATACAGGTCATAGCTGTTGTCCTGACACAGGGTCCCTTGGAGAGATGATGGAAGACATCTGTGTCTTCATGGGCACATCTCTACTTTCTTGGTCGAAACTGAACACTTTTGAAAACTCTTGGGAGTCTTGTGGCTTCTTCATGCTCCCGCCGAAAGAAGGGCATGGTGCCAGTTCTTCCTTCTTAGAGTCGATATGATATAGTGAGTTAATGTAGGTAATGATTTCCCAGGATGCCCGGCCTATAATAGAACATGTACATCCAGAGTGTTGCTTGTGCACGTTCATATTTGTGATTAAGGAGCTTGTTCCACGGGCTCTCATTTCCTAGAAGGTCCTTTGTCCCTGAAAGTGCTGGACAGTCTGAGTGTTTAGAGGTGCCCAAGAGTAGGACGCTGTCCCTGCTTCCTAACCATGGGAGCACATGGGGCTTGAGGTTGTGCTTCTGGGTTTAAAACAGAATGCCACTCATTCCCAATGTGACTTTGGGCAAGTCATTGGCCAGGCTGAGCCACAGAACAAGGAAATTCTGACTCAGAAATTTTAATGGGAAGGTTAGGGGAGACCATTGACGACCTTGACTAAACAGAGCACACCGTGCTGGGGAATCACCTCTCCTGGGAATGAGTGTGTTTGCCATGACTCAACTGTCCTGGCGGTGCTGGTCTCATGATGTGCAGAGCTTGTGACTTGGGCCGCAGGGAAGCAGTGGACCTTCCTGTTTCTGGTTGTTCCTGCAGTAGAGAGGCGGTTGGAGTCTGCTATTTTCAGAGCCTGTGGGTGGGGAGGTGTTCTAGCCCTTTGCTGTCTTGTGCGACCTCTCATCTTGTCTCCTGTGGTGTTCAGGATGCCCATTGGCCACCTTTTGTTGTTATTGTTTTTTTTTTAGCAACCTTGTAAAGTGGCCCCTTCAGGTCGTGCTGTCCATCCCCTTTGCTGTCCCCAGATCCATGGTAACATGGACGGGAGGTCAGGAGATTGACATCTTTCCCAGGTAAAATGTATCTGGTTGAGCAATGTGGGCCATTTAAGGCTCTCTCTCCCCTCTACTGTCCCAAAAGGCATAGAACAACTTGGCTTGAGGTTGAGCAGAGAGCTCTAGGAAGATATGTAGATGGATTGAGGCAGGTTGTGTGGGCGCTGGGAGTGAGTCTGGGTCTAACTACCTTGGATGGTTGCTATGCTCTGCAGCATCCATCTTCAACTTTATTGAGGCCAGTGTGTGTGTGTGTGTGTGTGTGTGTGTGTGTGTGTGTGTGTGCTCACGCGCATGCGTGCACACACGCATTGTAGGTGGCAGGACCTCTCCAGCCTTCTTCTTCTATGCTTGCCACCGCCCAGCCTCAGTGAGCACCCCAGTTCTGTGGCAATGGTGTAGCGAAGCCCATGCCGCTGTTGCTCAAGGGGCTGGACTCTAGCGAAGCCGTGACACACCCTTGTAAAAGTTGGGGGGAAATGTAAAACACAGTGAAAAGCAAAGAGTCAGCAAGGGCCAAAGAAGCAACCGTTCTGCTTGGTGCCACCTGGGACCAGGGAGGCGACGGCAGCCTGAGTGCAGATTTGTCGTGGTCACCGGGGTCTGCCTCTGTAAGTCTGACGTCTTACTCACCAACCCGGTCTTGTTTGGTACTTCAGTACCAACAAGATTATTATTTTTTTCAAAAAGGAAAAAATAATTATATCGTTAGAAGGAACAAAATTTTGATGTCCTTGGACTAGGCAGTGGTTACACACACACACACACACACACACACACACACACACACACACACACCACTAGCAGTAAAATAAGAGAAAAATTAGACATCTCATTCACAGATGAGAGCTTTTGCAAATCATAGATCCGATAATGCACTGGTGTCCAGTGAATGAAGAATGGCCATGGAGCTGGGGACATGGCCCAGTTAGCAAACTGCTTATTGTGCAAGCTTGGGGACCTGAGTTGGATCCTGATGCCCAGGCACCATGACATGCATCTGTAATCCCAACACTGGGGGCTGAGAGATGTCTCAAAAAAAAAAAAAAAAAAAAAAAAAAAAAAAAAAAAAAAAAGTGGAGAGTGATTGAGGAAGACTCATGATGTCAACCTCTGTCCTCTGCATGTACACACACATGCATGTGCACCCCTACACAAAAGAATGATTACACCTCAATATTAAAAAAGATAAATAACACAACTTAAAAAAATGGGCAAGGATTTCTTCCAAGAACATTTTTATTCTTAGTTTTCGAAATCTTTTTAATCGAAGTACAGGAACAATCAGTTCCATTATGACATTTCCCCACATTCCTATCATTTTCCTGGCTCACACCCACCCCTCCTATTACCCTGTGCTGTTCCCTTTCGTTGGCTCCCCTCTTTTCCTCTCTGTCCCCTTTTACCTTTGTACTGTATTTACGTATAAATCTAGACTTTACATAGGAAAGAAAATACGTGATATTGGTCAAAGGAAAAAATTAAATGGCTAATAAATCCACGGAGAAGCTCAACATGCAAAGCTACACGTGTGATCGCGGAATGGCTGTGCTTGAAAAGACAATGCAAAGCCTGGGAGGAGGCAGAGGAGTGGCCATCATCGGAAGCGGCTAGTGGGAATATAAAGGGTGCAGAGCATAAGTGTTCTCTTTGGAGAACCGTCTGGCACTTTCCCACAGACTGGACACCGTTACCGTAAGACCCAGCGATCCCACTCCTACATCCAATGGAAAAGAAACCATGTGGGCGTGGAGAGACCATTAGGTGGGTAAAATGGAATTCCCAGGCAGGGCGGAGGCTGTTCGTAATCCCAGCCCTCGGGAGGCAGACACGGAGATCACCGGGGCCAAGGGGCTAGCTAGACTAGCCAGAACTGGTGAGCAGCGGGTTCAGTGAGAGACTCTGCCTCAGTGAAAATGGGGAGAGCGGTCGAGAAGACAACTGACATCAACTTGTGCCTCTTCACACACGTGCACACACTTCAGCAAAGCCATGGCGAAACTGTACAGCTGAATGTGATTTGACCGCGCAAAGGGTGACGTACTGATACACGACGTGACACTGAAATCAGTGTCCTGAGGAGAAGCAGTCAGTCACACAGGATCAGGCATTCCATAACTCCATATACAGGAGATGCTCAGAATAGGCAAGTAGACACAGAACAGTTTCCCTGGTTGTCTTAGGGAGACTGAAGGAACAGAGAATCTGGCAGGGCTAGGGCTAGGCGTTGTAGAGAGGGAGTATAAACTGTTTTAAAAGTGGTTATGGTTATACAAGTTCCCCGACTCAATATACATAGTTCAGTGGGTGAGCTGTGTATGTGAATTTTATCTCAGTAATACTTACGAGTTGGAGAGCATGATATCTGCCTCACAGGGGTCTGAAGAGGTTCAATATAACAGTTCTCCCAGCATGCAGCAGTGCTCCAGAATTTGCGTCTATGCTACTCAATCCTTCTTTGGTGCTGGGGAGAGCTAAGTGGTTAAGAGCACTTGCTGCTTTACAGGGACCCAAGTTTGATTCCCAGCACCCACATGGTGGCTCACAGCCGTCCATAGTCCCAGTTCCAGGCGCTCCAGCAGGCACACACACGGTGCATATATATTGGCATGCAGGCACAACATTCATACACATAAATGTAGAATAAATAAATCTAGAAGACAATCAAATAAAATCCCCCTGTGGTGCCAACAGCTGTACAAAATCCCAGAGCTGGTGAGGGTCAGCTTTCTCCACTTCCTGTAATTTTCTCCAGTCCTGCCCAGCCCCGAGGTCCCACAGCCACTTATAATCATTCAGAGGCTTATATTAATTACCAGTTGTATGACCTATGGCATGCTTCTTATAACTTAACCCATTTCTATTAATCTGTAAGTTGCCACGTTACCATGCCATTACCAGTCTGCTAGCATCTTGCTGCTCCTTTGGCGGTGGCTGGCATCTCTCCAGACTCTGCCCTTCTTCTCTCCGTCCCTCCACTTGGGTTTCCCGCCTGGCTGTAAGCTTTCTTGCCATAGGCCAAAACAGCTTTATTTACTAACCAATGGGAACAGCATCTATTCACAGCATACAGAAAGACACCCCACAGCAACTTCCTTTCTGTTGCTAGTGGCCATCTGGGAGCAGACAGCATGGACAGGATTTTGTGCAGAACTCTAGGAAATAGGGTACACCAAAATGACCACTAACTCTGCCTACACATCTGGATCCCCAGTTCTGATTCATTCCGTCTGCATGTGACTGGCAGGCAGCAATAACACAGGTCTATTGGTTGAAACCCTCTCAGCTCAGTAGAAAGCAGCTAGGGTCTTCTAAGGAGTGACGGCGGCTGTGTTTAGGGCAGGAGGCTTACCTGAAACCTCCCTCGATGGTCAGCGAGCTGCTTTTGCAGATGTCAGCTCCCATCCACTCCAGCCTCCGTGTGAGGTGGGTGGGAGGACCATTAGCTCCCAGAGAATGGAGACTCATCAAGACCAAGCCACCAGCCAGGCCTCACTTGTAAACATGCCTTTCTTCTATTTGAAAGAAAGCTGTCTTTTGGTCTGAGATGTGCCCAGACAGATCTTAGTTACCTAATCTAATGACTCCGGGTGCCAAGATGATCTATTTTGCATAGATTTCAGAATAGGGGCTTCCCTGCGACTTGACTTTAACTGATGAGCAGCCAAGGCATCATCTTCTGTCTATTCTTCTACTTAGCTATCTAGCCTGACCTACTGTTGTAAGTAAATTTGGATGCCGGGGCTCTGTGAGCCTTGCAACTGTCCCAGCTAATTCTGAGTTTAAATTTTGCACCAACCGAAGCATACCTGGTCATTGAATGACTGTTAAGTATTGATACAGCTATAGGCCTTTGAATGGATCCTGCCATTTTCTAGATTTAACTTTCGTGGTATCGAATGGACAGAAGGCTTTGGTTGATAAAGCTAGCCTGCAGTGTATGGGTTCATACTGATGGTTTCCACTGTGGGGCCCAAAGGCCAATGATGCTGGCAGCCAGGAGTATGCTATAAATGCCACACTGGGTTTTGCCCAAGCTGATTCTGTGGAGGACGGGGTCCAGGACTCCTTTGTCCATAAAGCCCTCTGGGAATTTGGATGCTGTGAGGTGACTGGGCCTTTCAGGCCTGCCTGGCAAGCTCCTGTCTTGAGAATGACTGACAAGGATCTAAAACCACATTTTTCTTCGATCTTAACTCCCGCTTCTTGCGTGGATCCGCCTGCCCCTGGGTATTTATTAAAGCGTGTGAAACCTGGATCTGCTCAACCAGAGCTTGGTCTGAGTCAGCATCCAAAACCCCTGTTTCCATGTCCTGAGGTCCCTGGCCTGACATCAGCAGTGCCCACGCCCTGGGGGACTTTACCCAATTCATTAAGCTGGTTCCTCTGTTGTAATGGGCGGGACAATCAGATAAACTGTTCCCGTGCCCCAGGAGCCTGCATTTGCTGTGGCTGCCTTAACTGTTCTGGCTTTAAGGACTAGGTAGGGAGTCACTCCATCCCTCCGACCAGGGACAGCTGTCTGCCGTACTTCATCTGCCTTAGCATGGCCAAGCTTTTCCTCGCCCATCTGAACTTTCATCCGCATGGTAAAATCCTCCTTCCGTCCTCCAGGCCGGGCATCCCCGGCTGTGACCTTATTTGACCTTGTCACAAGTGCAGGATTTTTATTAGCCGGCGTTCAGTTCCCTCGATGGAGAGGTGGCCGTTCTGCTGAGTGATTTGTCAGTTATCTATTTCTTGCGCCGGAGAGAAATTGGCTGAAATCTGTGGTTTGGCTGCACGGCCTGCATACAGATGAAACGGAGCTGCCTTGGTGGAGAATAATTAAGCTCAGGACCTTGTTTTTCACCTTCACAATGAAAGACAAATGACTTCCAAAGGCTTTAATGGGTTGGCACTTGAAAAGGGCAGCTCTGGCCAACCGGGGCTTTCAGAGCATCCCTCTTCATAAATATTCTGCTCAGCGGCCGAGCCTCCCTCTCCTTGCTGGTAGAGTCCATGTGCAGTAGCACGCCTCTCATTTGTGGACCGATGTCTCCCGGGCATTTCACACCACACACGTCCGTTTTGGAACTGGGGAGGTAGTTCAGTCAATAAAATGATTGTCGCATAAGCATGAGGACCTGAGTTCGATCCCCGGCACCGACGGAAAAGCCAGATGTGGTGGCACAGGTCCGTGACCCCACTGCTGAGGAGATAGAGACCAGACCACCTCAGTGGTCAGCCAGTCTGGTAAATCGGCAAGCTTCAAGTTTGGTGAGAGGCTCTGTCTCAAAAAATAAAATAAAATAAAATAAAATAAAATAAAATAAAATTAAATTAAATTAAATTAAAATAAAATAAAAGGTGAGGAGCTATTGAGGAAGATACCCAGTGTGTCAGCCTCTGGCCTAGGCATGGGCACACACACAAAAAAATCAGTTTCAACTGGGTTATTAACTTTTTGGGGGGACAATGGGTTTCCCCCTGCCATTTGTTTTCTGCTTCATGCCTGCCTTTTGGGGAATATTGGGGAGTCCTTTCTTGTCTTTTGAAGTAATTGTCAACTGGACAAGAAAAAGATTGATGGCCTAGCGGTGGGAAACCAGACCCCACTAACCCGTTAAGTGTGGACCAAGTCTGAAATAGACACATTTCAATAAAAATCATCACTCTGCAAACAGCTCTTTCCTCGCTGGCGGCCTTCCTGGCCAGTGTCGTTGACCTGATCCCTGTGTCTCCTCCATTCTCCTTCGCGGTGGTGGTAACGCTGTCTGCTCTTTCTCCAGCCGGGCTGTCAGCGAATGGGTGTCGCCCTGCTCAGCCTGGTCTCGGAGGCTTTGTTCCAAACACAATGCTGTCTTTTCTTAGCCTTGGAAACAGGCTGTTCTGTGTGGCTTTTTGCGAAAATGGCCCTTCCCTATGTGTGCTGTAAATCAGCCCACGCCTAGCAGCAGCCTTTTGTTTTATAGGTTCTCTTGACCCAGAAGATTTTTTTTCTCCCTGTGGACTAGGTGGGTGGGAGGCCAAAGTCAGACACACGCATCGCTTCTTGGTGAGGGGCGGTGGGGAGACAGAAGCTGGTTTAATGAGTGAGCCTGCAGAGCTGGTGTGACAATTCATAAAGGACTATCGGTTTGTAAAAAATGGTATCCGTGCCTCTTCCCAGAAGACAGTGGCCTTCTGCCTGGGCTGCCGGTATCTGGCCCGGGGACCTGGGCATGCCCACGCCCCTCTGCGAGCTTTTGGCCTCACTGATGCACAGGGATATAGAATCTTAGGGTCTTGTCTGTTCTGGAACCTCAGGCTGGGTTTAGTTTCCAGCCCCATTTCCTGCCTACTGCTGCCTGCAGGTGCTGGAGCTGAGGAATCCCTGCGGCAGGGGCTCTGGGACCTCTCTCAGTGCTCCCATGGAGCCTTCTCCCGGGATTTACCAAGTGGCCTCAAGGGAGCAGGGCCTGGTACTTGCGGTTGTCATGGTTACATGCTGGCCCTGCGGGCAGCAGAGTGCAGTGGCAAAGCACTGGACTGGGATCAGAAATCTTGGGTTCTCGTACTGGAGCCATAGGGCTGGTCCCCAGCACCGTAAAGGGAAAAAGAAAGTCCCAGGTTCTTGTCTAGATGGAACGTTCTTTCCTCTTAGCAAACGTTTAGCCATCTACTGGGTACACAAAAAGCCAACAAGACACAGGCTTTGTTTTCACGGAACTCCCAGTATGATGGAGACAGCAGCAGAGGGAGAGAACCGTGCAGTGGGGGCAAGGATAAACTCAGAGTTGAGCAGGAGCTGAGAGCAGGAGGATGGTTCTCAGCTTGAAGGCTTCCAGTCAAGGAGGACTTCCTGATGGAGGGGATATTCCCCACCAAGTATACAGAAGACCTGAAAAGTGAGCGAGCTCTTAGCTGCACAGTGGTGCAGAGGTAGGGAAGCGTGAGGCAGATAGACACCAGGTGCTTCAGGTAGAGTTGGTATGGGCAGCAGGTGTGACCACAGGCAGGTGTGACCACAGGCAGGTGTGACCACAGGCAGGTGTGGCCAGGCCACAGGAACCTGGTGTGATAGAGTCAGCAGCTTGGCATTTAGAGCAAGGAAAGCCACTACCACCATCAAAGGGTTGCCACTGGTTATGTTTGCATTTCTGAAGGATTCAGAGGCTGGAAGGATGGTGAAGGGTGCTCACTGCAGGACCAGGAATCCTCCCAGGAGGCTGTCGCAGCGTTCCAGCTGTGACTTGGGCTCAGGAAAACGGCGGCGGTGGAGATGTAAGATAGAGACCCAATCTGAAAGCCACGCAGGGTGGGCACGTCCAACCTATGTTGCATGGGCCACGTGCATCTCAGGTTACCTATGAATGCCGTTCATCACATGTGCAGACGATAATGCCGTGTTACAACTGCAGAGGGTTGGACACTCCTGGTGTAGGACGGAATTGAGTGTCTGGTAAGATCAAAATTGGAGATAATGAGGAAGATAGGGGAGGGTAGGCCAGAGCTTGTAGCTCTGGGGAACGGTGTTCTCCAGCCAGGGTGGGGAACAGAGATGAAGGAACCTGGAGGGAGTATGATCTTTGGGGGCTGAAGCACATTACAGTGAGTGTCCAGACATCCACTGGGTGTGGAAATAAAGATCTGGTTAGTAATGGTGGACAGGAGGAGTGGATGACATGGGACCCATGGGTGGTGCGGGGGAAATGACAAGATGGGAAGCCAAGGGTAGGGCTAGAGCGTGGCGTGGAAAGGCCAAGAAGAAGCTCCCATGTGAAGTGACAGGGTCGGAGGACAGGCAGGTGGTAAAGTGGCTTGGACCAAGGTGGAGAGAATTCAGGAACACAGACAACACAGTCTAGTGGCCCAGGAGGATGAACCCAAGTGTCCTTTGAACTTGTCCTCTGGGACCCGGTCCCTGCCCCCAAGTGTCAACCTGGAGCCAGCCTCGGTTTCCCATCTAGGGATGGGTCCTGGTGTTGGCCGTTTAGTCTGTGAAGACAGAGACTTCTTAAAAGGGATCTGGGGAATATCGTTGTCCATCCCGTACCTCACGCTCACTCCGTTACTGCCACGAGGACAGGATGGATGAACCGGGGGAAGTCAGATGCTAGAGTCAGGGGAGAGGAGGTGCTGGTCTAGTCAGCCATGCAGGAGGCCGCCTGCCATCCCAGAATCCAGCTGTTTCCCTGCCTGTGGAGCCACAGGCTGACCTTTGCCTTTCCAAACTACAGTTTGTTCACTGGTAAACCAGGAAAACCAGACCCCTCAGCTTCCCTTGCAGAGGTGCGGGAAGGTCAGAGAGAAGTGGGAACTGTCGTATTGTTAAAGTGTTTAGATGGTCCCGAGAGGTAAGCTGAGCGGCTCAAGGTCTCGGTACAGGACACTGGTGGTGATGATGAGACCCAGACTCCACTGGAGTCAGATGCGAGGCAGGAGGCCGTGCAACCCTCAACCGTGGGTTTTTTTGTTTGCCTGTTTGTTTGTTTGTTTGTTATTTAGGCTCAAGTGGCGTTCGCTTCAAAGTGGACTTAGTTGGCCACGTTAAGAATTGAGAGGTCTTATTTTTAAAAATCCGTATTTTCGGCTAGTCCTGAAAACTTGGAAGATTGGGCAGTATTGAGACTGCTTTGCCGGTGTGAACCTGGGTGTCCCCTCTGCAGACACAGCCCTCCCCAGCCCTTCTCCTTTATTAACCGTTAACTGACCTAGCTCTCGAAGGTGGCTTGGGTTGGCCGCCCTGGTCATTTGTGTGAATCTGCTCATGAAGCCCTGCCCAGGAGGAGCGGATCTTCAGCCCTCGGCCACTTGCATCAGAAGTCTTGGCTAGGGAAGAGGAGAGGCCAAGGGCAGCCGGTTTTGAGCGGCTCAGCCTTTGGAAGTGCCTTTGAGGGCCAGAGGCGTGGCCCCCTGAAGGCTGCGGAGAGACATTGGGGTTTTCTCATCCCTGCAGGAGAGGCGATGGGCCCAGCCCAGCTGGCCTGGCCTGGCCAAGAATTCACCTCTGAACTGTCCTACTTTGTTGATGGGGGGCAGGGGAACCCCCAGCTCAGTGCAGCCTGTTTATGTGGGGGAATGTCTGGTATGTTTGGTATTTGGGTGTTTACTTCCCAGGGTGCTCATGGGTCCCCGGTGTTGAAATGTGGCTTCTTCGCATTGGCGGGAGCTCTTGTGGGCCTGGCTAGTGGCTTTAAGCCCAGCGCTGCGTTTGGATGCTGCAAGGCTGTTCCACCCTTTCCGTCTCTCTCCCCTCTCCATGCCAAGGAGGGAGGCCTCCGGGCAACTGGGAGTATAAGTTGCCTTGCTGCACACAGAGAGGGATATTTGCAGAGCGATGCCTGTGCTCCAGGCTCTGGGCTGGGGCTGTGTCCTTCAGGATCCAATCCAGCCATGAGCACTGAGGGATGGAGACTCACAGAAGAGCCCACAGTCTTCCTCACAGAGCGTCTTAGGAACCTGTAAAGAGCAGGACAGCTTATGCCATCGCCCACATGCCCAAGCCTGGCTCTCTGTGCGCATGCTCCGGTTCGGGGCCCTTCAGATGTCCACTCTAACAATACTGTTTGTTTCTGTTTTCACTGTCTACCCACCTGCCTGCTCTGTGTTCCTTTATTGCTTTGTCCTTGTGACCTCATTAGAGAGGATTTCTGTATTTCCTATACCTTGGGTTAAACGTGTCTTTTTTCTTTCTTGTTCTGTCTTGGTGGTCTCGCAAAAGAAACCTTTTTTTTTTCCCCTGAGACAGAGGTTTGTGTAGCCCAAGCTGGCCTTGACCTAGATAACGTCGCCAATGCTGACTTCGAACTTCTGATCTTCCTGCCTCCACTTCCCAGGTGTGCGCCACCACACCCAGTGTATGCAGGGCTGACGATGGAATCCGGGGCCTTCCGCACAGCAGACAGACACTGAGTCATATCCCCAGCCTTCCAAAGACATCATTTTGAAACTGCTTTTGAAATGTCAGATGTCGCACAGCAGTCTCGCGTGAGCTCCTCCAGCCACCGAGGCGAAGTTGTGTGGCCTGAGGAACCTGAACCAAGAGGAAGACTAAGCTGCAGAGAACAGACGAGGTCCCTCCGTTCGCTCTGTAGACATCGCTTGTTCCTGTTCGTTGTGTGCTCAGTATTTTTTTAAAATGAACATTGCTGTGAGAACCAGAAGGTCTGATATGGATATGTGTTCCCTTCGTGAGCGCATGGATGAAAAGGCTGAGGGGGTGGCGGTGGGGGTGTAATATGCATGTGGAATACATGTAGACCATGTGACTTTTCAAAAAGGTAGGAGTGCTTGGACCCCGGGAGCCAAAAGACCTGGATTAGAACCCTGAGTTGTCACCAATCATACCAATAGCCTTATCTATAACCGGGGCGGGGAGGGGGTAAGGGAGCTAAGAGAGAGAGAGCTGTGTTAGATCCCTAACCAGACGGAAAAGTAAATATTCTTGATTTAGTTCATAAATACCCGTTGAAGGCCCTTTCCTTCCGTGCCGTGCTCGGCTCTAGTGGCTGGGTGATGGCGGTAGAGACAGGCGTAGATAGACTAACTATAGGTTAATAACCTCAGGGGAACCTGACGAGCAGCAGGCACATGTCTACACGGAAAAGGTAAAGGCAATTCCTGAAAAGCCCCTGGAAAGAAATAGACAGGGGCGGGGGTGGGATGGGGTGGATAAAAAGCAAGGCACTTTTCATTGAGGTGGCGGTAAAATCTAGAACAAGAAGAAGTCCCAGCAGAGGGGACAGCATGGGGAGAGCCCAGGGATGGGGAAGAACGTGGCGTTCCGAGGATGACACGGGAGGCCCTGTTGCTGGAGCTGAGGGTAGACAAAAGCCAGGTGATAGAAGGAAGCATTCAGGGCCAGGTCTTCTCCCACTGGGCTCTGCCCGACAGACGAGGGTTTGTGCCCTGAGTGATGGAGGCTGTGGAGGGTTGAAAGCAGAGAAGATGACTGACATTTTAGCCAGGAGAGCCCCCGGGGAGCCATTGCGGTGTGGGGCTCAGCAGTGAGAGTTTGATCAGGGGAGGCTGGAGGGATGCTGGTCATACAACCTGATGGCGCTTGCAAGCTGGATCCTCGCAGGCTGTTAAATGGGCTGTTGTGGGGGGGGGGGGGCAGCACTAAGGTGATTTCCGGCTTGTTTCTGGCTGAACTGTCAGGTAGACGGTGGTATTTACAAAAAGAGCACTTCCTGCCCCCCTGAGCAAACTCCTGTGCACACGGGTCCCTTGGGAATCAGATTATAGACAAGTTCCAGTCCTGAAGGTCTGGGGTGAGGTTCAGGAAGGAAGCTGATAGACAGACAACTGTCCACAGACCTTCACTCGGAGTCTGAGGGTACTGGAGCCTCCACCCTTACCCCAGCCCCAAAATGCCTGATGGCAATTGCCCAGAAAGAGCTAACTGTGACCCCAATCCCTGTCATTGTGTCCTGCTGGATAGCTGGGGCTGGGGCTGCTACTCAAGGGGGCTTTACGGGATATTTTCACTCATCCAGCAGATCCATGTAGGTCTGGCCTGCTGTGTGCCTCTTGTGGCCTATCCTAGCAAGTACCATTACCCAGCATCTCTTGGTTTGAGCTTGGCCAATGGGAGGCACCAGCAGGGAGAAGGGGAAAAAAATTTTTTTAACCTAATTTTTAGTGTATTTTTAAATATTTTTTTTTTGGCGGGGGTAGTAGTATTTCATACATGCATCTGGTGTGTTTTGATCAAGCTAACCCTCATTCCCTCCACTCAATTTCTCTCCCATCTCCCCGCATCGATTTCCTCCCAGCTCCGTGTGTTTATTGTTTACTGAACTGAGGGCCGCCGGAATGTGTGTGGGCATAGGGCTATCTCCTGAAGTAAGGGTGGCCTCTCAAGGGCTGCACCCTTGAAGAACACTGACTCTTTTTCTGAGCAGCCATGTTGCTCATGGCTCCTTGGCTGGGGTGGAACTTCACGTCCGCCTCCCTTCTCCGTGCTGGGGTCCTGTCCGTCTTGAGCTCGCCGAGGTTTTTCGAGTGCTGTCACGACTGTTCCAGGTTCATGTGCACAGCTGCCCAGATGTGTCCTGCAAAGGGCTTCGCTGTAGTCACCCACCACCTCCGGCACTGACACGTTCCATTCTGTCTTCTACAATGATCCCTGAGCGTCAGGAGGGAAAGGGTGATGAGGTAGACGCCCATTTAGGACCGAGAGCTCCACACGCTCTCATTCTCTCTGTCAACCATTGACCACTACACACGGAAGCCTCTCCGATGAGGGTTGAGAGAGGCATTAATCTGTGCGTAAAACCGTAAGGTGTTTGGAGTCAGCTTAATACCATGTCCATTTAGCAGAATAGCAGTAGGAGGGAGAGAGAGTTTTAGAAGTTAATCTTCCCAAGGCTGGCCCCGTTGGCTCGCTTTCTGTAGCTGCTCATCTGAGGGTCCTCTGTACCCACGCTCTGCCACTCTCCTGTGGCTGAGTCTAGAGACATGATTGCTGGGTAGTTCTTCCTAAGATCACTGGGGACCACCTTCTGCTCCTTCCGTATCACCTGGCACCCCTGACTACGTGAGGGGGGACCCTGATGTCCCAGGTGTCTTTCAGTAGCAAGTGGTAGAAACCTCAGACTGACTCTGTGCCAAAGAAAAATAGTCTCAGGAGTTGTGGGTCCATCGTGAACCCCAAAGACAAGCTGCATAGTCAGGCCCTACTAGATGGAACCAAGAGGACCAAGATGCTTTTTTTTTCTGTCTGTGTGCCTCTGCTTGCCATTGTCTGTCTGTCTGTGTCTCCCATTTGTTTCCACAAGCCCCACCTCTCTTCATCCATCTTTGCCTCTTCATTCTGTGTGCATCTGTGTCTGCCTGGGAGATCTCTCAGGGCCATCACCAGGGAGAGCAGGCGAAGGGCCTAGATGTGACATTGAAGGGTATACTCCCTCCCTGGGGCCCACCGTGTCCTTACAGGGACCCCGGGGTGAGGGCCTCCTCCAGTGTGCCTTGGGTATCTTGCTCACCCACCTCGGCCGACCCCTTCCTCTCTGTCCCTGTGACTCCCACCCGCAGCCGAGTGGTTCCTTCAGATCTCCTTTTATTCCTGTACACTTCAGCTGGCTGGCCTTTCCGCCTCCAGCAATGGTGGACGTTGGTGACGCTCTTGGCACATCTCTTGTGTCTAGCGTTCGGAATCTTCACGTCGAAATACAGTTCGGCTCATATCAACCATCCTCACCTTGTTCCTCAGGGTCCTCCCTGTCCCTCAGCAGGGACCTGAGAGCAGAGATGGGATGAGGTGAGGAGGGACCTTTTAGGTCGCGGGTCCCTGAAGAGTCTTTTCCTTCAATGCACAGTACAGTGCAGAAATACTTCTCACTGACGCTGTAGACTTCTTTGCTCTGGGGGCTTCTGGGAATTAGGGAGAACACAGATGGAGAAAAAGGCGATGGCTGGGAAGGATGAGCTCCGCAGCCCCTAGCTCCATCGTACCATTCTCGAAATGCCCTCTGCCATAAGCTACCTCCTCCTCAGACACCTCAGTTCTTCCAGCTGCGTTCGTTGTAAAGAGTTCTGCCACCCCCTCATTGGGAGTTCTGGTGCTGCGCTGTGTGTGGTGAGAACATTTTGTCAGATGCCTTGGAGAACTCCTCAGGAGATATCAGGGAGAGGGAGGTCCAGCTTCCTTCCTGGGGATGCCAGAGGAGGCTGGGGGAGGGCAGGGAGAGTAGTCTCTGTCTAGTGAAGGCCACAGACAGACAGTTGAGGCACTGATGTAGTGTGAGGAGCCCAGTGGCTGTGAAGGTGGAGAAGGCAGAGGCCCCCATGAGCCCCTGGCCAGTTTCTGGAAGGGCCTTGTCATTCTTACCTCCCCTAGGCAGCTCCAAAGCAGCGTTGAGGGGGTTGGCGGAGGAATGCGTTCCCATTCTAATGGGGAAAATGTGACAAGTGGCATCCTGGGCTACATCTCGATTTCATGAGATGTCATTTAGTGGAAAAGGTTGCTCAGGGTGGGCATAGGTGGAGGAATGGCCTGGGGTGGGTGTATGCAGTGGGGGCTGCAGAATGGGGGGACTCTAGCTTTGAATTTACACCCCAGTTCCTGCCAGGACTGTGTAGGACTTGCGCAGATTTGTCCCTGTACCCCGAATCTAGATTCTGCTTCCAGTCACTGTGCTTCTGGGGGAGACAGGTACCACACTTCCAGCACCTCCAGACAGGCAAGAGGCACCCCAGCAGAACAGGTTTCCTCCTGAGTGCTGAGTGAAGGTCACGTGGACGTTAGCTCAGCCACCCAAGTCTGTACAGTTAAAACACATCCAGCTGCACTGTTCTTTACAGCCGGGTATTCCGCTCATTCAGCTGAGCCCATTGTCATTGACTGAGTGCCATGCTTAGGCACCCATCCTCCAGAACAGCAGGGAGGGAGGTGGCCACTTTAACCGGGGTTGGGGTGGAATTCTGTAGCAGCACAGGAGTTCTATCAGGGGCGTCCAAGGGGCCTTCCTAGAGAAGGTGACATTTACTCTTGAAGGAGTTTGCCAAGTAGGAAAGGGAAGTCCCCTTAGCTGGCATGGATAGCCCGACTGGCACGGAGGATGGCATGGTGTCCAGAGTAAAGAGTATTGACAGAAGGATTTTGATGGGCTCAGAGGCTGGACAGCACGGTCCCCTGATCTGGTGTCAAGCTGACCCAGGCGACCTGTTTAACCTGCAGCCACAGGCCCTGAATATATTGCTCCCAGCTCTGGACCGAGGCCTTGTGCAGGGGTAGGGGTTGGGACCCAGGTTCTGGGGACAGGGACTGTGTCTCCTCGGGCTGCTTAGGGAAAGGCTGGAGGTCCTGGAGCCCGGCAGGGGCAGGCTGCATCCGTCACCATGGCAGTTTGTGGGCAAAGCCTCCTGGCAGAGGGGAGATTGCGCCGCCAGCCACTTCCTCCAGTTCCTTCCTTTTGCCTGATGTCACAGTTACCTCGGCCTGCTCTGGGGTGAGGCCGAGGTTGGGCGGAATCACTTTCCGCCAGGTTTCTGGATCCTAGATGCAGGTCAGCCAGAGGAGCTGTCACTTCTGGTTCCGTTTCAAAGGAGGCCAGGGGCCTGGGAGGTGTCGGGTGTGGTGGCACTGATGAGGCACCCCTCCGGCAGCCTCCTGGGGAGCGGGGGGGGGGTGCTGTGTGGCTTAAAGAGGAGTCTTAAGCTGATGATGGAGGAGGAAGGAGATGACTCTGCCAGAATCTGTTTCGTGGGCCAGCGTGCTGGTCTGGGTCCTCTCCCCATGCTCTTGACTATGCCAGAAGGGCGTGGAGAGAGGATACTTATTTTCCTGGCTGATGTCCCTTTGGACTGAGACCTGGTCACAGGCTGTGGAGTGCCCGAGTCACCCCCTAACCTTATCCCACTCAAGCAGTGACAGAGTTGGCAAGCCCAGAGCAACACCACAGCTTGTGGCCTCTGACTTGGAGCTGTCCCCAGTCCAGCTGGCCCTCTGAGGCCTCCAGATTTCCCTGGTTGACAAGGACAGCACAAGCCACCCCAACAGAATACCCCCGGAGGAATGCGGCTCATGTGTCAGAGTGTTTGCCTAGCATGCACAGGCCCTAGGTTCAGTCCCCGGTATCCAGTAGATGGTGGTAGCTAATAAATTTGTGACAGCCTCCAGCTACAACCTTGGCACCCAGGAAGTGGAGACAGGACAATGGTAAATTCAAGGTCATCTTTGACTACACAGTGAGCTGGGGAACAGCCTTGGCTACATGAGACTCTGCCTCAGGTTTTTTTGTTTTGTTTTGTTTTGTTGTTTTGTTTTTAGAGCACAAAGGTTGAAACTGATGAAACCCGAGTTCAAGATCTGGCTCTGCCATGTCTTTGTTGAATGGCCTTGCATAAAGTGACCTTTTAAGCCTCAGACGTACGGTCTGCAAAAATGGGACAGTAACAACACCTTCCCAGTGCTGTTACTTGTTCTTGAAGATAGAGGGGTCTGTGTTGAAAGCATTTGCCAAAGTAGGCAAGAGGCAACTCCTGTTATTATTGATAGTGAAACTCTAACAACTGCCAGGCAGGGTGGGTGAGTAGGTGGTGAGTTCTTGCCCCTCCTGGGTTATAGGCCTTACTAATGCAGCCTGAATTCCTTAGGAGAGACAGGCTAGCTTGTAATCTCAGGGGACTCTGCCATGTGTCCTAGCACCTCCTATCTGTCTCACAGCTGGAGTCTTGGGGGAGTACTGGAAGGGGAAGAGAAGCCAGGTGAGGGGACAGAGTCATTGTGACAGCCTGAGGAAATAGACCAGAAGTTTGGGGGGCCAAGGAAAGGAGCCACATTGGTAGGAATGGGTAGGGGAGGGTTTGAAGTCCCAACAGAAGAGGTGGGGTGAAGATAGTCTGGGAAGGGTGTGGGTGCAGAATGGGAACCTGGTTTCTGCCCAAGGTGTTTTTAAAGGAAGTGCCTGGGAGCTGCTGGCCTGGAAAAAAAAATCACACCCAGAGGGCTTGAGCTAGGCAGAACAGGTTGCCCCACTCCCTTGTGGGGAGCTACCTGCCTCTGATGAGTGGACTGGCCAGGCTCCCAGCCCCAGAAACTCTGGCTGAGCCAGGTAGCCCTGCCCTTAGAGGACGCTGGCTCCTCCCCAGGATACCCACCTGCTCTGAGGAGTAGCCTCCTATGACCAGGAGACCGATCCATCTCAGCAGCCGGAGGTGTTTGCTGAGATGCGGGTGCGTAAGGGGGATCTGTCCCCGTGTCTGTCCGCGTGTCAGGTGGGGAGCTGTGCCCAGGGCCGTCCGTGGTGTCTAATCCGTGGCTCTGTGCCCTTGCAGCTAGACGAGGAAGAAGAGAGGAGGAAAAGGCGCAGAGAGAAGAACAAAGTTGCCGCCGCCAGATGCCGGAACAAGAAGAAGGAACGGACGGAGTTTCTGCAGAGGGTGAGCGGGGCAGCTGTGGTGGGGAGGCACCTTGTCCTTTGCAAGGGGCTGATGTGCTCCGCAGCTGGGGGCATCATCGGGGCATGCCAACTCACAGAAGGTAGAAGGATCCATGGTTTTCTCCGCTGAGCTTAGATCCTGGGTACGATTGACCTTGCACTATCTGTTTTGGCCCCTCGTGGCTACCACAGTATTCTAGGATACATGTTAACAAAGTAGGATATTGAGTGGCAATGTTGTGTCTGTGGGCAGTGAAGCTCCTGGGCTGGCTACCAGGAAAAACTCCATTTATTGTAATTGCATCCAACCTGCATCCCCACTGGCTAGGGCTTATGTGGGGCGTTTACCCACCACCCCCACAGTTCCCCAGAGTTTTCTTGAGTGCGAGCAGCAGGAAATATTAGATAGAAGGATTTATTGCGGAGAATCTTGCGGAGATAAACAGATAGAAAATAAAGGATAGCCTCGAGAGGGCCTGGAACCTATTCCAAGGGGCCCCGACTGTCTCTGCCCCAGGGTTTTTATAGAGACGCCAAGGGGTAGAGCAAAAGACCTCCTCCCCCAGCACAGCCAAGTGCAGACCATCTCAGACACCTGCACTCAGGCCCATGGTCCTAATCATCCTCTATGCGGACCTGCTAGGTAAAGCCACGAGGAACCCAAGAATGGGCTCCCACAGGCTTAGCCCCACTGAAGATGACCTCTGAACTCTTTGCTGCTGCCTCCAGGGACCAGAGGACTGGTCTGTATGTGGAGGTCCACCTCCATGTGCTCCCCTTTGCCTCCTGCTACCATCTGCCTTTTTACTTGTGATATGCCTAGCAGGGTGCGTGCTCTTTCTTCCCCTGGGTCCTGCCTCTCAGTCCCTGCCTTTGTCTCAAAAAATGGTGGCACAGAAGGGAAGTGAGCAGAAAGCCGAATAGTCCGTCCCCTAGTCGTCAGCCGCATCCCACCCCAGCACTGGTTTTACTGAACAGTAACAGCAATGCTATAATACTAACCTAACCGTCAGGCATTGTTGTTCTATGGGACACCACAGTGATGAGCAGTAGCCGTGAACCTCTGCAGAGCCAGACACGGTGCTAAGGGCTGCCTGTGTGATCTCACTGTGTTGGCAGAGCAGCCACGAAGATAGGGAGCTGCTTGGTTCACTTTCTGCAGGTGAGGTAGACACAGTGCAGATGGCGACCCGCCCAGGTCTCTCGGCCACCAAAGGGTGGGACTGAGGTCCAGGCCTGCTACTAGCCTCAAAGCCTCTGGTCTTCATGTCCCCATTGCCGTCATGATTCTCAGTTCCTTGGCTGGTTCATTCATTAACTCACTGATTAATTCAGCCAGTGCAGAAAGTGTCCAGTGGTGCACTAGGCACACGGTTAGGGGACAGAGCAAGAGTGGACATTGTCCTTCTTGGGTTTCCTTCTCGCTCCTGCCAGAAGCAGAGCGCTGTCCTGGGGTCACAAGTGTGAGCCGTGTGAGCCGTGTGTAGACCTCTCTAGCTGTGGGCACCCTGGGCAGGCCAGTGCTTATCAACAGGACTCAGTCTCCTACTGCTGGGCGGTCTTGAAGCGAGGGTGTGCAACACGAGGCTTGAGATTGTTCAGCAGGTTCTAAGACACAGGCCTTAAAGCTGAGGGGCGTGTTCCGTGTTTTCTGTCCATCAGCGAGTACCTGATGGACAGAGCCGGGAGGTGCAGGCAGGCTTCTTAGGAGAAGCTGCCCATGCGACTCCAGCTTCCTGGAGCTTGTCAGCAGTTAGCAGGCAAGATGCGCCCACCCCAGAGGCTCTCAATGACACACCAGTACACTAGAGAGCCAGTACCGGATGAAAGGCTCTTCATTCTACTAGTACTTGCTAAACACCTGCTGTATGCCTCTATAGTTGGTGCCAGGTGAACTTGTCAAACCCTTACCGTGTGCTGGGCATGTCACGTGGTGACAGCGTTTCAATAAGGTAACATCAGTTTATTCCCATTTTAGAAACTGGTCTGTAGTTTGGAGAGATCAAGTTGCTTGCCCAAGGCCACACTGCTGGCAGATGGAGGGCGGGGACTCATCCATCTTTCTGTCTAGCAGGTGATAACCAGGGGCCCGCTGCACTGTGGGTCAGTGGACCCCATTCTCAGTGGACAGCAGGGGGCAAATGGGGAGCAGTAGCTGGTGAGGAATGTTGGTTCAGGAGCCCCGGAGTGCTGTGGGGATGTACTGCGCTACTACAGGGGGCCCCTCCTGAGGATGAACGGAGGAAACTATTTCAGTTGTGAGATAAAACGGGAAGGCGGTACGAAGATGAGGAGTGTGGGGCAGAGGGGGCCGTCAGCAGCAGCACATATGAAAGCAGATGATGCTGTTTAAGGATGTGTCCAGGGCATGCAAAAGAACATTATTAGTGTGGCTGGGGGTTAGATGCCCACATGGAAGAACAGAGGGGCATGCAGGCCCAGAGCCTCGTTTGGAAAGGGATCCTACATGCTGGCTTGTCTGAAGTAGACCGGTGTATCCCTCTTGTCCTGGCCCAGTTATTAAGACACCTTCTTCCACTCATGAGTGTCCCCATTACACGATAATGTCTGTGGTCGTGGGGAGCCATGACAGGATTCAGGAGGAGAAAGGCGCCAGCCAGTCGGAGGAGTCCACTGGCTGCGGGGCAGGTCCACTGGGTTGGGGCAGCTGAAGTAGTACTGTGTTGTCCCAGTAAGAGATGTGGCAGCCTAGATGGAGAACACTATGCGACCTTGGGTCTAGGAAGCAATACTATGTGGGCTCCAGCCCAGTCCCCTCTTCCCTAGACACCCTCCCCCCATCTGTGGCCTTGGAAGCAGCAGACTGGATGTGAAGGCAGACCACTGTGTGGGTAGTGCCTATGGACTGTAAGCCTCACCCCCACCCTGACCTCAGGACACTCACTTGCAACCCAAAGAGAGACAACTCCTCAGAGAGTTCGCCTCTCTAGATCAGCCAAGGCCTGAATTTGGGTGGTCACACGCCTTTGGAAGGGTCAGTTCACACCCCACAGATCTTGGGCCTACCCCAAAGCCTCTGTCTGCAGCCAGAGGTGTCTCTCTGCTATAACTCTGGCTTCTGCTGGGCCATTGCACCCAACGCAAGAGTCTCTGGGCCCTGGAGGCAATGAGACCATATTACATTCCCAAGATACTCTGGGCTCTCTCCAGGTGCTCTCCTCCTGGTGGTCACATTGGCCCTGGAAGGGTGAGAAGGGTCCCCTGTGTTGGCAGGTTTCCAAGGGGTGAGTGGGTAGGCCTCCTCCACTGCCCAGTTCTCTCTATTCAGATTGCCCACACTCCAAGAAATGGGGAATGCTGTTCACAGTAGCGTAGCTAACAGACAGCCAGCTCTTGGCCCAGACACAAGCTGCTTCCCAACCCTTAGGAAAAGTTGATGGAACTCGGTTTTATGTCCCCTAGGGCATTTTAAAATATAAAGTCAGGGCTGGACATGGTGGCGCACGCCTTTAGTCCCAGCACTCGGGAGGCCGAGGCAGGTGGATCTCTGTGTGTTCGAGGCCAGCCTGGTCTACAGAGCGAGTTCCGGGACCGCCAGGGCTACACCGAGAAACCCTGTCTCGAAAAACAAAACTGAAAAAGAAGGGGTTAGTGACGCGGTGGCAGTGAGGCCAAGTTGCCCAAACCCTCTCTGGCTGTGACACAGATGTCTACAGAAGGGGCTGACGCTCCACCGCTGGTTTGGAGGAGGAAGATCTGTGTGGTACTGAAGGCTGTGTTTTATTCTTCCCTTAGGCTTTATTTTATTTCATTTTTTTATTCCTGTTTTGGGTGTGGGAGACAGCCTCATACACACCAAGCTGGCTTCAAGCTTACTGTGTAGCCAAGGCTGGCCTTGAAACCCCTAACCTCCTGCCTCCATCTTCTGAGTGCTTGAGTTGCAAGCTAACGCCACTGCGTTCAGCTAGCCATGTCCAGCCTGAACTTCAGGCGCAGCACACTGGAACCCAGGCCAAACTCCTTCCAGACCCCAGGCAGCACTCCCCAGCCAGCCCAGCGCCCCTCTCAGGTTCCATTCCGGTGCCCATGCCACTGTCACCCTCTGCCCTGCCGCCTCCATTTTCAAACTCAGGCGGTCCTCAAGACTTGCTGAGTCGTCCATGAAGCATCTTTCTTTTTCCTACTCGCTTCCTGCTCAGAGGGTAAAGGAAGGCTCCCTTAATCTACTCTAGCCCTTCAGTGTGCACAATGCTCTCCCCACGGGAACTCTTCTAATCCCAGGGATCATCACCTCTACACAGATAAGATAACTTGCTCTAGACTCGGATTCTAAACCTACAGTATTTGTATAGCTCTCCCCACTCTGTATCCTACTGGTCCTAGAGAGCAGAGCACAGTGGTCCCGGCTTATCTCTTCACGCATGGCAACTTGCCCCTGCCTCATCTCTTCACTGAGGGCTCTTACCCAGACTTCCTTCCCTCCCGGGACGGCCCTACCGTCCGAGGTCAGCTCCTCACTGAGCTGTTAGCACTCCTTGCTGG
Source organism: Peromyscus eremicus (assembly GCF_949786415.1). Lineage (NCBI taxonomy): Eukaryota > Metazoa > Chordata > Mammalia > Rodentia > Cricetidae > Peromyscus > Peromyscus eremicus. The sequence continues at coordinate 83,696,523 of NC_081430.1, forward strand.
CTTGCTGGTCTGCTGCACTCAGAATGGCTGGGTTGAGGGGGGAGGGGGGGCTTGCTGTGTGCTGAGTGGACCCTCCTCAGGAGCATGGGAGGGACAAGCAGTTCACAGGGCTCCGGATTCCCCAAAGTATTCCTGGCTGTCGTGGCAGGCTGAGGCACATCCTCAGAGGTGGGTAGATGGCCCCGAGGCTTCTCAATACAAAGGCTGAGGACAATCTGAAGATTGTGTTAGCAGCTTGGGCTGGGGGAGGTGGGGAGGATGGAGGAAACACTAGCCATCTCCCCGGTTTCTGAGAAGTGTGGACCAGGCCAGCATTCCGGTCTTGTCTCAGCCTGTCCCATTAAAAGCCACCATAGAACTTTTTTCTTTCTTTTTTCTGTAGCTTCCCCTTAGCATTTCTTTTCTACTTTTTGAAGCTGTTGCTTTGGGTGTCTGGTTCTAAAGCCTGCCTTCCTTGGCCATTCTGAGCTCTTTGGGAGCCCATGTGGCTACCTCAGAGATATGCACAAGGCACAATCCGGCAGTGTGAGGAAGATGGCCCCTCACGGGAGGTGTGGGGACTCCACGGAAGGCCCCAGAGTCTCAGAGAGAGAAGCTGCCCCAACTGCACCCGCCCTGGGCAGAAGGACCTGTCACACAGCCTCTATGACTAACACAGGTCACTCAGCATCTGCACCATTGGCGTTTTGGACCGGAGGGTCCTTGTGAGGGTTGCCTTGTGTGGCACAGTCACAGCATCTTTATTCTCCACACTCCATCTGCCAGTCAATGCTGACTTAGCTGTGAGAGCCAAACACTTCTCCACACCTGGGGACAAGGTCATGCCCAGTGAAGAACTCGCCGGCCCGAGGCACCTCAGTTCACACGTGAGGAGAGCTTTCAGGTACCGGCTGTAACTGAAAAGCAGGAAGAACCATTGCTGGGTCCCTTGGTCCTGTTGTGTGAACCCCAGGCCTTGACCAGGCATGCTTGTCACCTGTCCCCACTGTGAACACACAGCCCCATACCCCATCATACCCTCAGCATCCCTTCCTCTCCTCAGGGCTGGGAGTGTGTAGGAAGTCTCATCGAGATCAGTTTGGGTCCAGCAGGTTGCTGGTTGATTGTCTGTGGACGAAACTCCTAGATTATGGGGGATACCGAGGGAAGAAGTGAGGAAATGTCTAAGTAATTACAAGCCAATGGCCCGGAGGCACGCGTTTTAGGAGGAACGGCCTCGCTGGGTTTATCAATCCCAGCGTCAAGACTATCCCATCAAACATTTGACTCGTAGCAAAGCACTTGGTCCTGTGGGCCACCACGGACTACGCTTCATGGGCCTGCTCCAGATTCACCTGGCCTCCATTCTTGGCCTACCTCCCCCCCTTTTTTGGCCCCCAAATCTTGTTGCAGGGGAGCCTTTGGGTGTGTTGTTTAGTGAACAGCAAGGAGGCCATGAAGCTGGAGTTGGTAGAAGGAAGGGAGAGAGGAGGGATATGAATCGGGCTACTCCCCGCGTATCATTTGGACCCATCCCACTGTGGCAGAGGTCATTACTGTGTGACAGGGTACTGCCTGCAGAAAGTCACCCCAGATGCTCAGCCTTCAGTGGGACCTGGAAGGCAGAAAAAACCATGCCAGCAGTACAGGTGCTGGCCAGAGTGCCTGTCTTCCTTCCTTTCTTCCTTCCTTCCTTCCTTCCTTCCTTCCTTCCTTCCTTCCTTCCTCCCTCCCTCCCTCCCTCCCTCCCTCCCTCCCTCCCTCCCTCCCTCTCTCTCTCTCTCTCTCTCTCTCTCTCTCTCTTCCTTCCTTCCTTTCTTTCTCTCTCTTCCTTCCTTCCTCCCTCCCTCTCTCTCCCTCCCTCCCTCTCTCTCTCTCCCTCCCTCCCTCCCTCCCTCCTCCCTCTCTCTCTCTCTCTCTCTCTCTCTCTCTCTCTCTCTCTTCCTTCCTTCCTTTCTTTCTCTCTCTTCCTTCCTCCTTCCCTCCCTCCCTCCCTCCCTCCCTTTCTCTCTCTCCCTCCCTTCTTCCTTCCTTCCTTCCTTCCTTTTTTTTTTTTTTTGGATGCCTGGCTACTTCTAAGGAGCAGGCTGGCAGTGACAGCTGACGGTGTGTCTCTTGTCTGCACAGGAGTCAGAGAGGCTGGAGCTCATGAACGCAGAGCTGAAGACCCAGATAGAGGAGCTGAAGCTGGAGCGGCAGCAGCTTATCCTGATGCTCAACCGCCACCGCCCCACCTGCATCGTGCGCACAGACAGTGTCAGGACTCCCGAGTCCGAAGGCAACCCGCTGCTGGAGCAGCTGGACAAGAAGTGACTGAAGGCCTGGAGGAGGCGTCAGAGGAAGAGGGGAGGGGGGCGGAGCAAAAGGAGAAGAGGAGCGTGGTGATGGAGGCCCCCTCCCGGGCGCAGGACAAACTCTTACGATGAGGCTTTTAGTATAACTGGCCTCCAGCTGGCCCTTTTCTGAAACTCAGCCCAGACACGCAAGAGCAAGAGTGGACTGAAGAAACCAGAGGGACCAAGCGATGAGACCAAAGTTGACCCGCAGGTAAGGGCTGTCCCACTCCAAGGCTCAGCTTGATGGCCACCTCAGCCAGAGAGATGCCCAACCGGGTAGCCTCCTCAGGCACTCCTCTGGCCTCTCTGCCAAGACTCCCACCCAAGGGACTCCCGAGCAGCCAAGAAAAGCCATGCGTCACGAACACAGTGTGGCCGAGGAGGGAACTCAGCGTGGACTCCAATCCATCTTCCCCAGTCCCGCCCAAGACCGATGGAAAGGGGTGCACTGTGTGGGCTGTGATGGCCCTGCCCAGGTGGCGCAGCCTGGTGGCCCTGCTGGAGTTTGCTGCGGCACTGAGGCGCGGGCGCCCTTCCAAAGCACACACTCAGTCGATGAATGTTTACAGACTGGCTGCTGGCGGGGCTTCCAACTGCACATGGTTTTTTATACTTTTTTTTTTTTTTAATATTTTTTACAAAAAAGAAGATTTTATACGAGCAATATATATATGGATTTCTATAATCACTCAATGTGACACAGTACATATATGCTATGGTCTGTTGTTACGGACATCCACCCACCAGTTACAGCCATTCTGATTCCTAAGTACTGTAGGCTCTGGGTGTTGTGGGGGTGGTGGCCCGGCGGGTGGGGTGCATTTCCATCCTTGTAAACCCTTCCTAGTACTCAGCCCTGTATCGCTCAGTAAACATTGCTCTTAATTACCCAGCTGCCTCAAGTGGTGTCTGCCCAGGGAGAGGGCATGCCCAGGGCAGAAGGTATTTGGAGTAGTTTCCATAGCTGCCCTCCCAGGTAAGCCTGAATATGTCCATTTCACAGATGAGGAGGCCAAGGCCTAGAGATGTTAAAGAACTCTGTACATACCACTTTGAGAGTACTTGCTTCATTTATTTAGGCCAAAGGTTTTTTTAATATTTATTTTTATTATTTTTAAGTGTGAGTGTGTGTGTGTGTGTGTGTGTGTGTGTGTGTGTTTGTGTAGCTATGTGCAGAGTGGAGTTACAGGCTCTTGTGAGTCACCTGATGTGGTTGCTGGGGATCGAACTTGGGTCCTCTGAAATAGCAGTATGTGCTCTTCACTGCCGAACCATCTCTTTCCAGCTTCCACAGATGTTTTTTTGAGTGCACCCTTGAGTGTGCCAGACACTGCAACGAACTGGACCTTTGCTGGGGAATAAACAAACCTTGGTCTTGCCCCATGGAGACCGCAATGGGTTCATCTTGTACTTGTTTGCTTGCTTCAAACCCATCTCCCCTCATCTGTCTGGCAGCTCTTGTCAAGGCACAGCCGTTGGCCCCGTTCATGGATGGGGATTTGGGGGACCCAGGGTGACAGAAATGAAGCCACCATTTGTTGAAGTCATAACGGCCTGATTAATGTGAAGTCCCATGTACTTCCTACAACAGCGCAGAGCAGAGCCTCTTCTCACACAGATAGCTTAACTAAGGCTCGGAGAGAACACGTGACTTACCCCAAGGTCACTCAGCTAGTGAGAAACGGGGACACCTGGCTTTTCCCATCACCACCTGCCTCTGACTGTCCTTATGGATGAATGCTGCACCCCAGGGAATAGGAAGTTTAGAGGCCACCATTATAGACAGAATTTGGGAGAAAGCTGTGGACTCCAGGGAGTTCTAGGTTGGCCCACGATGGTGTAGTGAACCAGCTCTCCCAGCAAAGGTGTACCTGACCTAAGGGACACATATCTCTCTCATCTCCACAGTCAAATTTCCTGTCCTGAAAAGCTGGAGCAGCTCAGTGCTGTTCACACAGCAACGACCATTTACTTAGTAGTTTGCAAAGCACAGTTAGATGTGTTATCTGTTTCTGTTAGCAGGGTTCTGTGAGGCAGGCAAGGTGGTTGTCATTAGCTCCCTTCTACCTGGAGGCTTCCCAAGCTTAGAGCTCACTCAGCTACAGAGAAGTGGGATGGGAGCAGACTCCATAATGCTTCTTTCTGGGAATGGGTTGCTTCTGGGGCCGGGTGACTTCTTGATGTTGAATCTTTGTGCCAGTGGCCTTGAGTGGCACAATAATAATAATAAACAGCTGGTCCCTCTCTCCTTCCCCTGTGTTCCCTCCCTCCAACTTGCCTGGTGTGGTCTGTCTACCCAGAGCCCCAACCTGGAGACAGAGCCTGGCCAGCTCACTGTCTGCTATGGTAGCGCGCAGTAGTAAACTGCCCCCCTGTGTTCCTTTAAAACTTTTCAACCAGGAGAAAGAGGAGAGTGAGAATTTGTAAGAGCCTTCAAGAGGCCTGTAGATGCCCCTGCAGGTCCTCTGTCCACCCCAGGCTGTGGCTTCTTTAGTTTCCTGCTGGGATACCAAGACCTGGCCTTGCATAGATGCAGCCCTTTTTAGGCTACGCGGATGGCTGCCTCCCCAGACCAGTCGCCTAAACTACTGTTCCTGCCATGGTAGCTTTCTCCTCCGTGGTTACACGCACTGGCTTCACCATCAGAACCAGCTCTCAGGTGTTTTCCTGTGTGTCACACACACACACACACACACACACACACACACACACACACACACACACTGCGTTGTGATACATCTGGTTCACATAGCCTTTCTGAGAGGTCCGTGCTACAGTCTCCGCTAGAAGGACAAGGCAGAGAGAGGAGGGACCTTGCCCAAGGTTACAGACCTGTTAGGTAGCAGTGCTGAAATGCTATTCTAGGCCACTCTGGTGGCTAACAGCTGCCTCTGCGCCTCTCTGGGAAAGAAGACGATCTGATGAGACCTCAGCTGCCAGAGGATCACGGCAGGGGACGGAAGCGACGGCACAGAACCTCATGTGTTCACAGCACACATGGAGTCCCCAGCTCTAATGCCCACCCACAAATCAGAGCTTTGTATTCTTTTTTTTTAAATCTGTAAAGTGGGACAGTAGGATCCTAGTCTTTCTAGGGGGGTGTTATCAGGCTCAAAGAAGGAATACAGGCAAACGAGCATTATCCTGCCCTCTGTTAGGCTAGCTGGTATTTATCCAAACACAACGTGATTTGAGTTATCTTGTAGTCTCTAAAGGCAGGCTGCAGAGTTTGCGTCTGACCATGTCTTGACACGTGACGTGATAGATGCCTAGGACCCAAGACTCCATAAGGGTAAGTAGGACACTGGGTTTCAACTGTACGTGTGACTGTTGTACAGTCAGCAATAATAGCTACCCTTTCATGCCCTATTCCCCTAACATTGACTCTTGTGTATACATGTTCATGTGTATGTACATGTTCATGTATGTGTTACTTTTAAGCCTGGTCATCAAATGTAGAGTAACTCCAGTAACTCCAGGTCGGAGGTGGCGTGTGAGCTCAAAGGCACAGTTTATATTCCTTTCCTCCTTTGTCTGGTTCAAGTTTCCTGATAAAAAAGAGCAAATCCCAATTCAAATAGAAGGCTTGGGTTTTTCAGGTTTTTTTTTTTTTTTCCCTCCCCCTATTATTTCCGTAGCAAACTCAGGAAATAAAAGCCACCCTGAAATTACAACGGATTGCAACACTTGGCTCTGACTTTGTGCAAGTTCAGTTGCAGGCCTAGAGGAAAAGAGAAGCACTTCAGAGTGTGAATCCAGTTGGCCTTGCCCTGGGGAGGACGCTCTGCGGGTATTACCCTGGAGAGCGCCCTGCCACTCTGCCCTGGCTCAGCAGCTCCTGGTGCCTGAGCACTGGGGCGGCAGCTACGGTGCATTCAAAGTTAATTCCTGCTCCCTAGACTCCTCCTTCCCCGCCGACTTTGCAGCCCCGCCCCTCACCCATACCCCCTGTGCAAAGACTCCACCGGACCCCTTCAGTGGAGAAAGTGGAGGCAACCTTTGGAAGACAAGGACCCAGTGGTGCACAGCTTCCCGTGGCTGCTGTGACATTACAGCGGGTAAAATGGCTTCGGGCAACACGTATTTTATTATCGCTCAGCTCTGGGTTTCAAAAAAGTGTAAAATGCTTCTTACTGGGCTGATGCCAAGGCGTTGACAGGACCGGCCCTTCTGAAGACTAAGGGAGAATCTGTGTTCTTGGTTTTTCCAGGATCACAGTCCTCGATTCTCACCCTCTTCCATCTCCAAAGCCAGCAATAATAGCTACCCAAGCCCTTTCATGCCCTGTTCCCCTAACATTGACTCTTGTGTGTACACGTTCATGTGTATGTACATGTTCATGTGTGTGTACATAAGGAGGTCAGAGGTCTACCTGGGATGTCTTCCTCACCCACTCTCCATCTTACTCTCTGAGACTGGATCTCTCTCACGGACCCTGACTCTCACCAATTCCGCTAGAGCGGCTGGCCTGCAAACCTCCTGTCTCCACCTCCCAGTGCTGGTTTTACAGGCATGTGTGGATGCGCCTGTCTTTTTTGTGGGGATGCTAAGGATTGAACTCAGGTCCTCAGGCGTGCACAGCCATCGGTTCACAAACTGAGCCATCTCCCTGGGCCCCTTCTACTGTCTTTTAAGGACCCTTGTGATAGCACTGTTCCCACCCACATAATCTAGGACAATCTCTTCAATTTTAAGGCTGATTAACAGTCTTACCTTCAGCAGGGAAGTGGTGCGTGTTGTTTTAAAAATATAAGCGGCGCTGTTACCGGGCGAAAAGGTCATGAGACACGACAACACCCAGTATCAGAGCTTTATTGGGGGGGGAGGGGATCAGAAGAAAGCATGGCCAGGCCTGGGGGAGACACACGTGCAGGAGGGAGAGAGTGGGGGAGGAGAGAGCAGGGAGAAGAGAGGAGGAGTCTGTGACTGGCTTTTTAAGGATTCCCCTGCACGTGCACAGGTGGGCTTACAGAGGTTTGTCACACGTGTGCTGATTGCGTGAGCACACTGTGTGCAAATGCAGCGGACTGGTGATGTAAGACGTAAGGCCCCTTGCTTAGCTACTGGACTGCACATGTGCAGAATCATACAGCTGGAGGAGTGGCAGAATCCTAACAGTGGTGCATGCTTTTATTTCAATCCCAGCACTCAGGAGGCGGAGAAAGGTGGATCCTTGTGAGTTCAAGGCCAGCCTGGTCTACAGAGTGAGTTCCAAGACAGCCAGGGCTACACAGAGAAACTCTATCTTGAAAAATCAAAAGCAAAACCAACCAAAACGAAAAAACAGCCAAACAAAAAGCACCCCACCTTACCTTCAGGTGCAACCTTAGTTCCCCCTGGTTTATGACAACAGCTTCCAAGGATTAGAATGTGGTCCTTTCTCGGCGGCCTAAGACCCCGGAAATGAAGACTTGGAGATCCTTAACTCTGACCCTTCCTGCTACCTGGAAAAATAGGCTACATTTCCTGTGAGCACCACAAGATGTGTGGTGGACCTCCACCCACCCACCCACCCCCAGTGCCCGGCACACAGATCTATGAAACAATAGAAACATGGGCATGACCCAACACAGAGATAAATACAGACCACCTAGGCACCTACATCTATCCACAGAAATGCAGAAACACATGCATATTAAATACAAAATCGTGAGAGTCTCCTCTTATTCATTTGTATTAAGTTCTGAAATTTTGAAATGAGCGTCTTTAACCATACTGGCATACCTTGGTCATTTAGGAATGCCCAAGTTTGGTTAAAGGGGAGGTTAATTGAGCTGGATGTGCGGTTTCAGATTGAAAGATGAGACCAGCACAAAGCCAAGCCATCCCTGCATGGAGCGGGGTGGGGTGGGGGGTGGGGTGGGGGTGGGGGTGGGGGCTCAGCTAACTCTCAGCCCTAGCTGAGGGGCTGTGACAGTTGCTTCGAAGGAAGAAGGTCATTTTTATTTAGAAGTGTGACACGTGGTAGGTTGACCAGGTCCCAGTGGATGCCCCACACCCATGGACAGACAGCGCACAAACTGAACTCAACGGATGATTTTTTATGAAGGACTTGGGGTTGGGAGTGGGTGGGAAGTGGATCCAGGAGAAGTTAGAGGGAGGGGTAGGGGGCTGCATGTGGTCAAAATACATTATGTGAATGTATGAGACTCTCAAAGAATAAATATAAATATTAACTCTTTTGAGAGGCTGACTTCTTGCTAGGACAGCAAAAGGACACACACACCTTCACCCTCTAAAGGACGGTGCACGCTGGGTGGACACCTGTTGTGCTCCTTTGGGTCCTCTGACTCAGCTTTTTCTTCTCATCACCTACTCTGAGCAGACCTCCACACAGGCACAACCAGACGGTGCCTCCCCACAGGTGCGGCCCCGAAAGTCCCACTTCCTCTCCTGGAATTCATCTGCGCTATACGCATACGGCCTGGAAATTCAGGGCGTCCGCCGATGCCGCTAGAGCCTTCTTCTGTAGTTGCTAGCAGGGAGGAGAGTGTGGAGAATGCCTTTCTTTCCCTTTCATCCTCCAGTGCGTGGTTCTGAGGCCTCTCCCACAGTCCCTGAGGTCTTACAGGGTTAGAGAGCCGGGGAGGAGGGTGGGGCTGCGGTGAGGTGGGGAGCTGCGGAGAGGTGGCCTGTAGAAGGGATTTGGAATTTGGGGACACATGTGCTGGTTGTCTCTTTCTCTCTCCTGGTCCTACTGTGTCCTTGTGTCCTTCCCGCTCCCTCCAACCCCCCGCCCCAACTAAGCACCTGAGCACCGGCTCCCCCTCCCTTCCCCCCCCACACACACTAAGCATCCGAGCATAAGACTGCTTTACAGGAGCCAGGCAAGGCCAGGTGCTGTCTGAAGCGGACGGTGGAGAGGATAACACCTGTGAGGAGCACAGTCACTCAGATGTTCTATGTGCATCGAGATGTGATACAGGTGGTTAAAGGACATCTGTGGCACCTGAGCGCTCCGGGGGCCAGTTACAAAGCTGGACTTAATGCTTACCTTCTGTCAACCGAGTTTGAAGTCAGCTGACTGTAAACTCCATGGGTGCTGTGAAAACCAGAATTCACCTTGGTAGTGTTTAAGGGACCCTGGTCTCTATAGCACCAGGGCACACTGTGCTGAGAACTGGACCCGGAATCAGAAGGTAAAGACAGCAGACTTATCTGTGAATGAATAGCCATTGATGAAGTTCCTTTCTTAAAAACAAACAAACAAACAAACAAACAAACTTATGTATGTATGTGTGTGTGTGTCTGTCTGTCTGTCTGTCTACATACTGCAATATACTTGTGGAGGTCAGAGGATAGCCTGCAGGAACCTGTTCTCTCTTTCTATCATGTGGGTCCCAGAGATCACATCCAGGTAGTCAGCCTTGGCAGCAAGCTCCCTCACCTCCCAAGCCATCTTGCCAGCCTCCTTGATGAATTTTTTACATCAAATTCGGGGCCCTGAAAGAGAACACTTAGGGCAACAGTCCGTAACACCTGAAATAGGGGCGTTTGGGTGAGTGAGAATTAAGAACCCCCAGAATCTGTCGAATGTTGTGGAGAAGCAGAGGAGAGCAGGCCCCCTGCACAGATTGCAGAAGCAGGCCCTGCCACGTGGTGTTTATCCTCAGGCCCACTCACCTCCAGGCAGACAAGCAAGGCTGTGTGTCAGCACAGGTCAGAGAAAAGGCAATTGCTCACTTGTTGGAGGAAGCCCGGACCCTGGCTGACAGGTATCTGCTGGATCTAGGAGAAGACGTGGGAATGGCTGTATCTCGACAGTATTGAGCCATAGTCTGGAAAAGTGGGAGCGCTCACCCTGACTCAAGCATCAGCATCAACCTCTGGGATGTATCGTGCTCCGCTGCCCGTGTTGCTGCTCAAAGCCTGCAGATGATGCTAACCTGTAAGTGAGGTGGAGACATGCTAGCAAGGTCTCCTCAGAGAGTTAGGAAAGGGCCCAGAAGGTCCAGGGAGAAGTTGACGTGTGAGATGGAAAGATCATCATCTGACAGTGTCCCCTAGAGACCCAGAGGCCTTCTCCCAGGGGAGAGGCACGTTCTGGTGAGGGACATCGGCATCTCGGAGAAGCTTGGCACTGGCCACTCCGTAGCAAGAGCTGACCATAGGGAAAGCTGCCCTAAGACTGGAGCTGCCTGGCCTCGACAGTGATTGTGGAACTGCAGAATGGGAGAGGCCTGCTAGAGATGTGAAGGACATCGTTACTGTAGGCGTCAAAGTCCTCATCCGTGTCTGGATGGAAGTCAGCTCGTAGACCCAGAAGGCAGTAATGGAAGGGCACTAGGGACTCTGCCGGGGGAATTCCTCCATCCCCAGCACACTCTCCAGTACGGAAATGGATTTCTCAGCTCTTTTGAGGACTGTTGAATCCCACCATGCCCATTAATATAAAGGATGTGAGATGACAACAACACAGGGTACCTGTGCTGGCCAGATTTATGTCAACTTGACACAGCTAGAGTCATTTTGGAAGAGGGAACTTCAATTGAGAAAATGCCCCCACTAGACTGGCCTGTGGGTAAGCCTATGGTACATTTTCTTGATCAGTGATTGATGTGGGAGGGCCCAGATCACTGTGGGCAGGGCCACCCATGGTTCTGGGTGTTATAATTAAGTGGGCCGAGCAAGCCACAGAGAGCAAGCCAGTAAGCAGCACCCCTCCACGGCCTCTACATCAGCCACTGCCTCCAGGTTCCTGCCCTGTTTGAGTCCCTGCCCTGATTCCCCTCCGTGATGGACAGCACCAACTATAAGCCAAAATAAACCCTTTCCTCTCCAAGTTGCTTTTGGTCACGGTGTTTCGTCACAGTGACAGACACTTACCCAAGATGGTGCCTGCAAGCCGTTGCAGTCTGTGGATGGTGTCATGGAGGTGGATGGTGACTGGCCCTAGTCTGCCCCACAGTGGCTCCAGGGGTGCGTTACAGTCACACCCTTTCTGTTGGTGTCTGCCTAACCGGAACGTGTGCACTTGGGATGAAGATGCTTGGGGGCTGCAGGATCCTCATGTTCGTTCTTGACATTCAGTGGCTTTTGATGGGAAAAGCTGAGTAGGTGCATTTGAAGCTGTCCCCCACTCCCACCCCCATCTCACCCCCAAAATCAGAAAGGATAGCTCACCCTCTGAGCAAAGCAGAGGAAAAGCTCCTGCTGCAAGTTCTTGGAGGATGTCGGTGGGATGTAGGTTGGAGCCACTTGACCCCTGTCCAAGGTGGATTGCAGAGGGTGATGTAGACTACTGTGGACCTAGACTATTGCTGCCAGTGTGCTGGGTGTGTTATCATTAGAACAGATAATACCACTTGGTCACTCGGTCACTCGGGCAATGCACTCTTCTTAGTTTCCATCAGCAGGTAGGATAAAAGGAGCTCACTTTAGTTGGTACCGTGACTTGGATGTTGAAGGCCCCCTCCAAAGATCCATGCATTAGTGACTTGGTCCTCAGCCAGTGGCGCTGTTAGGAGGTGGTTGGATTTTAAAGAAGTGTACCTGTGTAGGAGGAAGTTAGGTCACTAGTGGGGTGCCCTGGAAGAGAATATTGGGACCCCAGGTCGTTCCTCTCTCTCTTTGGGTTTCCTGGCTGCCAGGAGGTGAGTGACTTCCTCTACCACACATTTGGTGCCATGACACTCTCTGCCCCATCACAGGCCCAAGGCAACAGGGGTAAGCGGTTGGAACTGAAGCCTCAGAAATAACGAACTAAGATTAATCCCCCTAATTGCATGATTACCCCAGATGTTCTGTTGCAGTGACAGAAAGCAGGTAATACAGATGGCAATACAGAACTGTTTGCAGTTCCACTAATGGGTAAATACATTCTTCTCAAGTTTCACCCACAGGGGAAGAGAGTCAACTTTCACACAGGAAAGGCAGAGGTGCCCATGCAGTATCTAATATAAAGATTACTTGACTCTCTGTGTCCATCCTAGTACGATCCGTGGAAAGTTTGAGTCTCTTGACATTCCACAGTGTCCTGAAGCCTCCACTGGATGTCATTATGCTCATGAGACCCACAGAGCAAGAAGTGGCAATCACTAGATGCCTGGTAAGCCACAGAGGTGGTCGACAATGGGAAAGAAACCCTAGGTGGGTTTGTAGACCTGTCACATTGATGGCATCCCCACTGGTCCATGGGTCGGAAGCGTCCTGAATAATCTCCTTCAAAACGAAGCACAAGTTATTGGACGTTGCACCTGCCCAGAGAAAGGGCCATGGGGCCTTTGCAGACCTCTGGATTTGGAGACAATGTACATAATGTGTTAGGAACTGTGCTCCGACTAACCTACATGTGTAGATGTAACCAACCTTCTTATTAAATAAGAAACACAGAACCAATGCAAAGAAGAAAGCCAAGAGGTCAGAGCTAAGAGCTAAAACCTTACCCTTCCTCCTGTGGTGGTCCTATCTCTCCAAACCAGAGCTACTTTCTGTGTTAAAGTCTTTATATAGAGTTTCTGTTCTGCCTTCTCATTGGTTGTAAACCCAACCACATGACTGCCTCGTCACGGCCTGTCTGTATAGACCTCCAGGTTTTCCATGATTGGTATTGAGATTAAAGGCATGTGTATCCAATACTGGCTGTATCCCGGAACACACAGAGACTTACCAAGCTCTGCCTACCAAGTGCTGGGATTACAAGCGTACACCACCACTGCCCTGCTTTCCTATGGCTTGCTAATAGCTCTGACCCCGGGCAACTTTATTTATTAACATACAAATAACATTTTAATACAAATAAAATATCACCATACACATGTCAGTGACTTGGAAAGCTGCCAATTATGAGGCTCTGCAGCTGGTCTAGACTGCGGGGGAGCTGCTCTTAGCCAGCTACACTATGTAACTGAAGACACAGTAGAACCAAAGGAGGCCAGGTGTGCCATGGCACCACTAAACAGAGCCCAAGGTAGTCCACACTAACCTGCTCCTGGTACTAGGAAGTCCTTTGCAGTCCCTTGCCCAGAGACACTCAGGGTATATGGACTCCACTCAACCCAAGAATTTTTTTGAAATGTCTCCTCCCCCTCCTTTGGCTTGGAGGCTGGGGAGGAAAAAGCAGCCCCTCCCTCATGCTGGGGTATGAGAGGATGTGATCCCATGAGACTCTTATTTGCTCTTTGAAGCTAGCCCCATCTCGCCATGATCAGATCCCAAGCCAGGTAACGGTACAGTCATCTTAGAAACAGTTCTGCACATGGTGACCTGGATTCAGACCTTCTGTGCCTTGCTATCTCTGTTAAAGTTTTAATTAAAAAAAATCCCTTTTTACTTTTATTTTATGTGCATGGATGTTTTGCCTGCATGTATGTCTGGGTACTACATAGGTGCAGTGCCTGTGGAGGCCACAAGAGGGCGTCGTATCCCCTAGGACTATGTGAGTTAATGTTAGAACTCTTACCTAGCACTTACAAGCCCTGGCCTTGATCCCCAGCAAAACACACGTACACACACACACACACACACACACACACACACACACACACACACGTGCGCAATTACAGCAAGCCACGTGACTCCCTGACGCAATAGGATGAACCAAAGATGGAAACCTTTACTGAGCACTTTAAAACACCTGCTGGTGAGATTGGTCGTAATTACCGAGACTCATCCTGTGACCGGAGAAACCGAGGCTTGGCTGAGAGACTTACTCAGTATCCCACAACTAACGGCTAGGTTCAGTTCAGCCCGTGTTAGCTGAGCTCTGGGATGCTTTGGGTGCGCCTTGTACCCCCTTAAAGGCCTGGTTCCCAAAGCAGTGGGGTTTAGAGGTGGGGCTTCATGAAGTGATCGGGTCATGAGGATGATAGCTCCATCAGTGGGGTTATCTTCTGGTAGACTGCTGTAGAGATAGAGAGGCGGGGCTTAGCTGGAGGAAGTAGGTGAGTGGGGACATGCCCTGGAAGATAAACTTCGTCCCTGTGCCCTTTCTGTCTCTCCTGCTTCCCAGCCACCACGAGAAGAACACCTCTGTTCATCTTGTTGCTCTGCCTCACAACAGCCTAGAAATAAAGGAGACAGAGGCCTCAGACTAAGCCCTCTGAAACAGGTCCAAACAAAGCACTCCACCTTTTAAGTTGATTCCCTCTGCTCTGAGAAGCTAGCACAAGCATCTTCTAGGCTGGAGAGCAAGTATGGACCCAATAAAATCCTCATCTTCCGGGAGGCCACGGTTTCTTGGGCAGCGGGCAGGCCTGTGTGGTAAGGGCTAGGCTGTGGTGTGAGGTGACTGCACACCACAGTCTTTCCTATGAAAAACAAAACCCTCCTGCGACTGAACGTGTGCAGTAGTTCAGGGATTTTGTCAATGTTTTGTGTGCCAACAATATTTCAATATTCTTACAGCAGCCCTGGTCCCGCTGCCCCATCTCTACAGCACAGGCGCCGTTCCTCAGCTACCCCAGAGTTGCTTCGTCTAGGTGACCAGAAGCTGTCCCTGTCTCAGGTGACCAGTCACAGAAACTCAGCAACCCTTCAGAAGAGAGAGACGACTTGACAGGCTGGCTGCAGGCCTCAGCAGATTCACCCTCCCGAGGCCCCAAGTCCTTCCAGCCCTGCTCTGCAGTATTTATAGCCCCAGAGGGAAGGGCAGGACTGCTCTCATTCTCTGTTTTTTTTCTTCTTGAAATAAAGGCTCAGGCCACCCTTCTGTTAACTCAGCTTTGGATAATGCCGACCGCAAGACAACTCCTCCAGGCTTCGAGATCTGAGTAGCTGATTTCTCCATGTTATTCAGAGTTGCTGAAAAACACTTCCTCTCCCTCTCTCTCTCTCTCTCTCTCTCTCTCTCTCTCTCTCTCTCTCTCTCTCTCTCTGTGTGTGTGTGTGTGTGTGTGTGTGTGTGTGTGTGTTGGCAGGAGCAGGGTATCCCATACCCCAAGGCTGGCCTCCAGAATGCTCTGATAAATGCAAGGTGCTGGGGATTGAACCCCGGTCTTCTTGCATGCAAGACATTACAACCAAGCCACATGCCCTGTTCAAAGGTCCTTCTGTGAAGGCATGGGGCAGAGCAGCTGAATCTTCTCTTGGATGGGGTCAGGTCCATGAACTGAGTCTTTTGTATTCCTACCACATCCTCTAGCCAGAATCTAGAGCAATGGTTCTCAACCTGTGGGTCTAGACCCCTTGCGATGGTGCATCAGATATTTATATTACAATTCATAACACTAGCAAAATTACAGTTATGAAGTAGCAACAAAAATAATTTTATGGTTGGGGGTCACCACAACATAAGGCACTATATTAAAGGGTCACAGCATTAGGTAGGTTGAGGACCACTGCTCTAGAGACATCCCCACGCTGTTAAGAAGAGAGGGGGACTGAGGGGAGGGAAAAGTCCAAGGTCACGGTTGCTGGGGTCTGGGAAAAAAGCACAAGGAAACATCAGGTTCTTAGGGAAGGGCCAGTAGGTCATGGTCTGCTTGGTGTGAGGCAGGTGGAAGCCTAGGCAGCCATTACAGCTAACTCCATCCCCACCTGACTCCTCCACCAAGGAGCAGGTGACCCACGTGGGGTCTCTGCTGCCATCCCTCCCACACTCAGGAAGTTGGGACTTGCAAAAAGAGATTGGTTTCCATCATAGACTGATAGATTCAACAGTGACTGGGATTTATTAAATCATTTGTATAAATGTGAAAACCGTTCACGAGTTTAAAACCCTTAGGCATGGATTCGTTTTCCAGCCAGTTCCCCTTCTCTGGGAGAGTTACATTAGTAGTGTACCCAGGCAGAGATGACTGAACGAAGCCACACTGCTCTGCTCACCTTTGGCTTTATGTAAACATTTACTTGAAAAATGCAAAAGTATTCCAAATGACCATAGTTAAGAGAATGGAAACAAAACAAAAAACACAGTTACAAGAAATATCTGCAAAAAGACAGATCTTGATAAAGGACTCGTGGCCCAGATATCCCAAGAATTGCTCAAACTCAACAAGAAGAAAGAGAATGTTGGGCATGGTGGTGCACGCCTTTAAACCCAGCACTCACTCAGGCAGCAGAGCCAGGTGGATTCCCGTGAGTTCAAGGCTAGCCTGGTCTACACAGGAATCCTGTCTCATAAATCCAAAATGAAGGAAGAGGAGGAAGAGGAGGAGGAGGAGGAGGAGGAGGGAGTGGCAAACAATTGCATTTTAGGGCAAAATGGCTAATAGGCACCTCACTAAAGAAAATATACAGATGACAAGCACACATTAGTCAGAAGGGATTGTAAATCACACTGACGTACTACTATACACTTATTGGAGTGATTCAAATCCGAGTTACAGGTTAACACTCAATCCTGGAGAAGAAGGGGAGGAACAGGGACGCTCATTGACTACTGGCGGGAATACAAAACCATCCAAACGCTTGGGAAGACGGCTTGGTGGGTTCTTAAAAGCCACATACACTCTGACCATATAATGCAGCAACTATGCATAACTTGACCAAGTGGGTTAAGCTCATGTCCATGCAAATGCTCTTAGCAGTCTGTTCAGAACTGCTCCAGGTGAGGACTGGGAGGTGGTTCTGTAGGTAACAGTGCATGTATGAAGACCTGATCCTCAGCACCCATGTAAAAAGCAGTGCCCGTAGACCCAGGGTTTGGGAGTAGAGACAGGTGGATTCTGGGAACTCACTGGCCAGGCAGCCTTGCCAAAATGGTGAGCTTCCAGTTCAATGAGAGGCCCTGTCTGAAAGGAGTAAGGTGGAGAACGCTAGAAGATATCAGATATCTTCCTCTGGCCTCTGCATACCGAGACTCAACACACACACACACAAACAGAGAGGGGGAGAGAGAGAGAGAGAGAGAGAGAGAGAGAGAGAGAGAGAGAGAGAGAGAGAGAGAGAGAGAGAGAGAGAGAGCAAGAGCAAGCAAGGTATCAACCCATGAAGATCGATGGAGGAACCCTAGGACTGTATCGCTCTGTGGAAGAAGTCAGTCTGGGAAGGATACACACTGAGTGTGCTGGCTAGTTTTATGTCAACCTGACACAACCTGGAGTCACCAGAGAGGAAGATGCCTCAACTGACAAAATGCTTCCCAAAGATCAGGCTGGGAGCCCCAAATGAAAGCACAGGCAAGCTTAATGTCTGGCCAGGACCTGGATCCTCCTTCTAAGATGGCATCTTGTTCTTGCACCCTCTAGAGGGGAGGAATGCTGTGTACTCACATGAAGAGACAGAACCCCAAAAGAAAGAGTGAGCTCCGCCCCCCATCAGCTCCTTTTCTCAGAGCATCTCCTACATTCTCAAAGGAAAAGCTCTCGTAATAATCACCCCCAAAGGTTTCACCTCTTAACAGTACTTCATGGGGTTTCAGGTTTAACATGAACTTGAGAGGTAACACAAACATTCAAACTGTAGCAGTAAGCATTCCAGATCATTCCAATCCCCCATTCCTCATATCCTCTGCTGAGGTTGTGGCTGTTTATGATTTGGTATGCACACTTCCTTATTTTTTTCCTCTGATTCTCTACAATTATATCTAAACATACATGCATACACACATACATACATACATACATATATATCTCAAGTATTTTTTTAAAAAAGATAAAGTCATTCTGTGCACATTAATTTGCAACTTGATGTTTTTTTTAAATTTAACTTACATTGTACACCTCCACCTAGGCTGTATTCCCAGATGGAATGCTTTCTTAAAAATCAAGGCTGTCTACATCCTCTGTATATAATTGTGGTCTATAGTCCGGTTGATTGCTGAGGAAGACCACAGGGTCTGAATCAATAATTCCTACAAATCCACTGTCTATTGATGGAAAAATGGTGTAGTCAGCTTCAGCTGTCAACTTGACACAAACCTAGAGTCACCTGGGAAGAGGGAAACTCAACAGAAGAATTGGTGGGATCCGATTGTTCTGTGGCCGAGTTTGGGAGGTATTTTGTAAATCACTAGTTGATAGAGGAGGGCTTGGCCCCTGGTGGGCGGTACAATCCGTAGGCTTGGGGGCTTGGGCTGGGTAAGAAAGGTAGCCGGGAGCAAGTCAGTAAATAGCATTCCTCTCAGATCTCAGACATGTCACAAGACCACTTGGAACTAGAAAGCCAAACATGGAGCTAATGCCAGGAAGCCTTGTGCCTGCTGTTCATCTAGCTGTGGTTCCTACTGTGTTACCAGCTCTGGCAGCAGGGTCTTCCAAAAGCTCACCAAAACCAGATGCAAATCACTAACCTCATGATAACCAATAATCAATGCTGAGCAAAGAGAACATTAAGTGATTCTGGTGTAAAGTTAACACAGCCCACCACCCCCCTGAAGCCCCTTGTGACTCATAGTTACAGAATCATGGTATTCATCAGCATTCTTAATGCTTAACCAGGGGTTAGTGCGGCTCACTTCAGTAAGCTGACTCGTGCTGATTCCAAGCCTGTTCGAATTAACCTCACAATGAATCAGGGAATGCACCAACCTCCCTTCATTCAACAGCCGCATGTTGATGAGCATAAGAGGAACTCCAGGACTGATTTAAGAGAAAGTGTGTGTGTCTACATAGGCCAATGCACATCTGTGCACACCTACTGTGAAGGCTCATCCTCATCGTCCACTTGACTCGATTTATAATCACCATGGAAATACTTCTGGGCCTGTCTCTGGGGAGTTGCTGGAAAGGTTTAACCGAGGGGAAAACCCACCCTGCATGTGGGAGGCATCATCCCTTGGATTGGCATCCAGACTCAACAAGGGGAAATGGAGCCCAACACCAGCGTTCATCTCTCGAACCTTCCTCACTGCGGATGCAATGTGACCGTCAGCCTCACGCTCCTGGCACCAGCCCCTCCCCATCATGATACTGGGGGCCAGAATAAATCCTTCCTTCTTTAAGTTGCTTCGGACAGGTATTTTGTTATAGCAATGAGAAAAGTAACTAAGACACCTGTGTTCTCTGTGTGCATAAATGTATGTATGTAGGCATCACACACACACACACACACACACACACACACACACACACACACACACACGTGTACATACATATTGTGCAAGTCAGATCTTTCATTGCTGTGAACAAAATCCCAGAAAGAAACAGTGTAAGAGGAAAGTTCATCAAGCTCACAGTTTCAGAGGTTTTCAGTTCGGGGTTATCAATGCCCCACTGCTGTGGGTCTGACGGTCACGTGAGTGACCTGGAATGCTGACCCTCCAATCCCAGTCAAATCTCCAGACACCACAGCTCTGACCAAGACACGGACTACAACTTCCTGAAAACCCCTGAGCCAGAGGCACCCAGGTGAGCCACCCCTGAATCCCAGGCTCAGCACTTCAAGAGAGAATACTGATTCTTGTTTTAAACTGCTGAATCTGGGGATATTTTGTTATGAAGCAATATATATTTTCACTGGCTACAATTCAGTCACATGATGACACCTAACCTCAACAGAAGTATAGCCCAGTTGTATACCCAGGAAAAGGGAAATGGATTGTCTATAAAAGTTCTGTGGTTCCTCTCTCAATGGACAGATGCTGTGGTCAAATCCTTCAGCTCCTGGGATATAAGAACCACAGGTCTCACTTCTGACAACCCAATGCCCATGTTGTATGCACTACAGTAGCCGTGGATAGCTAGAAGAAAGTAAGGAATGCTGAGTCCAGATTTAAGTTTTATTTTATATATTTAATAATTTTTTTTTTGGTTTTTCAAGACAGGGTTTCTCTGTGCAGCTTTGCACCTGTCCTGAAGCTTGCTCTGTAGCCCAGGCTGGCCTCACACTCACAGAGATCTGCCTGGCTGTGTCTCCCAAGTGCTAGGATTAAAGGCATGCGCCACCACCGCCTGGCTAATAATTCTAATTCTAATTGTTCCTTTAAGCGTTTGCTTTTTAATGTTAGGTTTTTAATTGATTTTCAGTGTGTGCAGGCTGTGCCTTGGTGCACCACAGTGCACTTGTAGAGATCAGAGGACAATCTGTGGCCGCTGGTTCTGTCCTTCCGCTATGAGGGTTCTGGGGACTGAACTCGGGTACTCAGTCTTGGTGACAAGTGCCTTTAGATGCTAAACTATGTGGCAGGCCCTGGACTCTGCATAATGTTTATAAAAAGCTTTATTATGTGATCGCATGGGGGCAAATAAGTGTTCATATGCAATAAAAAAAACTGAAAAAGAAATGAGTGGAAAATGAAATATTCCTAGTGGCGAGATTGTGGATGACTTTCTTGTGTTCATTTTTAATCTACATTTACTTTTATTTTAATATTTCTTTTTGTAGAAAGAATAGTTTATTGAGTGCATTGCATGGGCAGTAGGTGAAGCGCAGCCTACTTCTAAAATTAAAAAACAAAACAAAACAAAACAAAACAAAACAAACAACTGCCTATTTTATTTGACTTCAGTTTTGGGTGGTACCAGGAATTAAACCCTGGATCCTATTCATACAAAGCACATACTGTACCACTGAGCTATATTCCTATCCCTGTTATTTTGTTTTTATAAGATGAGGATAGATGTACTATTTTTAATTAGAAAAAATATAGTTTTAAAAACAGGGTCTCACTATGTAGTCCAGGCTATCCTGGAACTCACTCCTGGCTTTGATCTCTCTGGGGGTTTGAAAGAAAATGGCCCCCCAAAGGAGTGGCACTATTAGGAGGTGTGGCCTTGTTGGAGGAGGTGTGTCGCTGTGGAGGCGGGCTTTGAGGTCTCCTATGCTCAAGCTCCATTCAGTGTGACACTCAGTCTACTTCCTGTTGCCTGTGCAAGATGTAGCACTCTCTGCTACTTCTCCAGCACCATGTCTGCCTGCACTCTGCCATGTCTCACCACGATGACAATGGACTGAACCTCTGAAACTGTAAGCCTCCACCCCAATTAAATGTTTTCCTTCATAAGAGTCAACGTGGTCATGGTGTCTCTTCATAGCAATAGAAACCCTAAGACAAACTCAAAGAGATTTTTCTGCTTCAACTCCCCAAGCACAGAGATTAAAGGCATAGAAAAGGTAATCTTTGTAAAAATCAATTTAAAAAATATATAAAGCCAAGTCCTCTTACATAAGAGATGCCACAAAGAGAACAGGCTGGAAGGGGCAGGTTGGGAAGCTGTGCCCAGTTTAGGTTGAGGCTGAGCCGTCCTGTAGCTCGGGGAGCTGCCTTACTAAAGTGGCAGAGGGGGGTGGCATCCTCTGGAACATTCCTCCCCCACCTCTTCTTTCTCCCTCTGGCCTGCAAGGCTCTGGGCTAAGCCTCATGGTGGCAGGCCATGGTAGACTAAACTCCCGACTGTGTGACTTTGGGCTAGTCACTGGACCATTTGACTTGAGTTGGTTGATCTGTAAAGTGAGCCTGAAGTAACCGCAGATGGATGCCATACATCAAATGAATTCATGCAGCATGTGGCACACAGTAGGACATCCACCCATGTGGGGTGAAAAGCAGACAAACTCCTTGCCCTCAAGCTCAAGCTGAGGGAAAAAGGAAGTGTTAAATAGACTATTACAGACTGAACAGTCGAGAAAAGGGGGGTCCCCACTGGTCCAAGAGGTAGGATTTTCAAAGGACTATTTTTTCATAAGAACAAATGATTTGGTACCATTATCCAGGTCTTGCTCTTAGCCAGTGTGGAGCTGGATCCCCCCTGATTGCTTCCTATCCACCCCTCACCCTTGTCCCTAGACCTTCATTAAGCCATAGGCATTTTGCCCAAAGGATGCTTCTGCCTTAAAAAAAAAAAATGTTAACAGAATTGGGCTAGGTTATGGTCAGTTTTCCTCCTATTTTTAAAAGAAATTATGGGCTGGGGAGACGGCTTGGTAGGCAAAGTGCTTGCTGTCTAGGCTTGAGGCCCTGAGTTCGGAGGCCCAGCTCCCACACAGAGCTGCGTGTGGCAGCCCGTGTCTCTTCTAATCCCTGCACTCCTACAGTGAGATGGGAGGTGAAAACAAGAGATTGCCTGGAAGCTGGAGCAGCAGAGACTCTGCCTCAAATAAGGCGGAAGGTGAGGGGGTGAAGACAAATACCCGAGGTTGCCCTGTGACCTCCACATGCATGCCATGGCGCGTCCCCTCCCAGACCCCCACCCCCAATACTGTAGAGCATGCATCACACAGAGAAAGAAATGGAAACATTGTTCATGTCCCCCTAAAATATTGAAAATCTCAAGTACTGCTTTCCTAGGGCTCAATGGATAAGTCAATGTGGCTTCTCATAGGAAGGTGAGCACAGAGCAGGTATTCAGCCCTCCCAGGAGATTTCAGTCCAGCAGCAGAGCCCTGGAAACAAAACTTCATTTTAGTAACAAAGAGTCTCACTTGGATGCACTGTGTCTTAGTTTGGGTTTTTATTATTGTGAGAAGACACCATGACCACAGCCACGCTAATAAAGAAAACACTTCAGTGGGGTGGCTCAGTTTACAGTTTCAGAGATTCAGTCCATTATCTTCATGGCGACATGCAGGCAGATGTGGTGCTGGAGCTGAGAGTCCTACATCTTGCAGGCAGCAGGAAGTCGACTGACTCACTGGACAGTATCCTGAGCCTGTGGAACCTCAAAGCCCGCCCCCACAGTGACACACTTCCTCCAACAAGGCCATGCCCACTCCAACAAAGCCACACCTCCTAATAGTGCTATTCCCTATGAGACTGTGGAGGCCAATTACTTTCAAACTGCCATATATTGAGTACATGTATGGCTTTTAATAACCAAGGGGGTTCATAGATAATAGTTTATTCATTTAATTTTGGAGACAGGGTCTCAGTTGCACTACAGCCCAGTCTGGCCTCATACCTACAGAGATCCTCCTGCCTCAGCTTTCTGACTGCTGGTCTTATAGGCATGTTTCACCTTAGCCAACACACACACACACACACACACACACACACACACACACACACACACACACAATGAAACAGAGGCCCAGAGAATTCCCCTCACTGGCCCAGGGTGCTAAGCCTGTCAGGGACAGAGAAGGGTTTCAATCAAGGTCTATGTGACTCACAGGCTGGGGATCCTGCCATTCTGTCCCACTGTCTGGCTACTTCAGCAGAAAAGGCTGAATGAAGTCAGGCTGCAGGGGAGGTGTGGCTTGTTCCGACAGGCTGTTTATACCTGTTGTAACAACTTGTGCTCCTGCCCATTGCCAGCCACAGGGGGAGACTTTGCCTTTGAAGGTCACCCTCCGCTGCTGGAGAGGCCCTTTGCCTCTGCCTTGTCCCCCCATCTGTCCCCCACGAACCCCAACTTGGCTAGGCTGCAGGTTAAAGATCACCACCTGAATATGACCGCAACCCATCTGAGAAGGTGGGGCGGACACACCCTGCAGTTATCTTGTGGGCATGGCTGGAGTGCGGAGGAGGACTGGGAAGCCTGCCCAGTTGCCATGGAGACAGGATAGGCCCCCAAAGAGGAGAAAGACAGTGGCATGTGCGTCTAGCTTACAAAGCACTTTCTTCACTGTTCTTTGTTAACTCTTAGACAATGGGCAAAGCTGCTGATATGACGTCATGCCCTGGGGTAATAGTTCAGCTGGTAGAGGGCAGCATGCATGAAGCCATGGGTTCAGTTGCCAGGTTTGGATAAGTTGGACACAGTGGTGCACGCCTGTAATTTCAGCACTTACCTTTGTAAAGCACACACACACAGACACACACACACACACACACACACACACACGCAAATTAGTGATCCCCTTAAATACACACCATATATATCCCTATATGTGTATATATTTGTGTCTGTATGTGTGCATAAAGCATTCACACACGTGTGTCTCACTTGCTTATTAATATATGTAGCTGGAGACTTTCTCTCCAGCTCCCGCCAAGGCCCGCCAGTCCTGTAGCCCATTTATAAAATAAACACACAGACTCTTATATTATTTAAATTGTTTGGTCTTATGGCTCAGATTTTTAGTTTTCACATCTTAAATTAACCCATTTTTATAAATCTATATCTTGTCACACGGCTTGTGGCTTACCAGTATCTTACGTGTTGGTACTCATGGCAGCGGCTGGCAGCATCTCCCTGACTCAGCCTTTTACTTCTCAGAATTTTTTTTTCTTTATCTCGCCTATACTTTTTGTCTGGCTACTGGCCAATCAGTGTTTTATTTATTAACCAATCAGAGCAACACACTTAACATACAGAACATCCCACAGCAAATATTTATGTATTTTAATAAATGTGTTTCCTAGCTCTATTCACTGAAGGCGTTTAATGATATCCTTGGCCACACAGTGAGTTCCAGGACAGCTTAGGGTACATGAGTCCCTGCCTCAAAAACAAAACCAAACCAAAAGATACATTGTATGTCACGGTACTGTGGCCCTCAGGATCATCTTCCCTGCCCCCTTCGTTCTGGCTCCGGTCCCCTGCCCCAACTGAACTGCATAGCGGACACTTCCTTATAAACTTCCCTGTGTCTTTGCTTTGGCTCCGTTTAGACTGCCGGTTCATGTGACTTACCAGAGAACAGAAGGTCAGGACGTAATGGACTGAAATTCAGAACCAGATAGGCTGCCTTCCAGGGCACAAGACAATGAATGAATTCTGTTGGGGGCAGTGGCACCTCATTACTGTGTGGATAAGGCAGTGTGGCTCCTGAGTGCAGGAGGTTGGGGGCCTCTTTCCCTGGTGTACCTTCGCCTGCCATTTAGGGTTCCGCACTGTTCCATGCGTTTTAGGGGTGAAGCTCCTCTGCTGGTCAGCAGGGAAGGCCCTGAATAAGGGTACCCAGGCTTTCCTTGCGGGGACAAAGAGCTGCTTTGGAGAGCAAAAGCCGAGGGTTGCTGCTGCCTGGTGGCCAATGTGAGCGGTGCCTCAGTCTGAGGTGCAGGATGTGTTGGCATGGGACCAGGAAGTGGTAACTCCTTAAACCTTGACGCTCGTTCACACCTTCAGTGACTCATTTTGGTGAAACTCAGCGAACTCAGAACACCTGCACACGCTGGAGTATTTTCAGACAGAAAGCTCTGCTCTTTACAGACCTCAGAAAACTGAGACCCAGCAGAGGGACCAACAGCCTAAGAGAATGATGTTCCTGCCCACCCACCCCTCACTGCTCCGGGCCCTGCACTCCTGGATGCGATGGGGACCGGGCTTAAGGGGGGCCCAAGGTGGGCAAGCGAGACACACGTGGGTGAATACTTTATGCACACACACAGAGACACAAGCATACACACATATAGGGATTTATATGGTGTGCTTTTTAAGCGGATCACTAATTTGCAATATGGTGACTGATATGAGTTTTATAAAATAAAAATCTGTATTATGTGCATATCTAAACCTATGCCTCCCTGGGTGGTAGAAGTATAATAGTTTAATTTCATTTTCTTTAATCAGATCAATAATTTGATTCCTTTTTCCTCCCCCCCCCCCCCCCCGCGCGCTTTCCTCCCCTCCCCCACATTTGTTTTCAGATCACCCCTTGTTAAGTAGTCCAGGTTGGCTTCCGATTCCCTAGTGCTGGGTCTTTGGGTATGAGCTGCTCACCCACTTTGGTTCACTTATTTCTGTATTTGCCAAACTTTCTACAACTTCCAGGCATCTGGCACATGGCCCGAAGAACCAGCCCAGAGCCAGATCCGTTTCTAAGTGCTGGGTCTGGAGAAAGCTCCTTGAGCCAGGCAGGAGGCCCTCTGCGGAGCCCCCTCGGATCTGGGAACACGCTGCTTCCTCTAACCGGTGTCTTTGCTGCCCTCTGGTGGTCATTGGGGGCCTTAACACGTCTAGTGTCCCAAACCGGCTGGTCTTTTACTTCTCATTTGTTTCCCAGGAACCCGGTTTCTTAGAACTAGTTTGCTTTTCTGAGGTTGAGAGCCATTTATATTTCAGTGAGTCGCTCAGGTGTGAGTCTTTTAGATCCGGGGGAAGTCTCCATCGTGTAAATCTCCAAAGCCCCCAGCTCGTTGCCGAGTCAGAAAGGGCCTCAAGAGCGGTGCTGGGAGGGTGGCCACGTTCAGGTGGCAGAGGAGCAGAGTTAGTTTTTGTTTAGTGACCTTACTGCCAAGGTAGCACACTTGGCCAAATGCAAAAGATAGTGCTTCTCCTGCAGTAGGAGGAGGCTTCTGCTCTGGACTCCCACAGCTGGGTCTGGGCCCCACCCTCCCGAGCTCCCAGATGCCTTTGCCTCATGCTATCTCTCTGTCTCTCCGTACTTCATCTGCAGTGTGGACATTGCCATCACGTCCGAGATTTAAACCTCCAGCTCTGTCAACCAGCTGTTGAGCCTGGGCATTATCGCCGAACAGCTCTGTGCCTCAGTTCCCTCATCGGCAAAACCGGAGCAGAATAGGGTCATTCCTGCGAATGAGGAAGAGATTGAGTGGTACCTGTCGGTAATTGCAATGGTGCCTTGGCCATACTTAGTTCTTGATAAATGCTTATCAAGTTTATAAATGTTACCAGCATATCAATAACTAAGTGGTGCTGTGCATGCGTATAACTAGTAGCAGAGGAATTATGACTTGATAAGCCCTTTATGCATTAGAAACAACCCCGGGTATTATTTACTTACTGCTCTCCAGAATCCATCAAGTTTTCTCTCCCTACTGCGCTGGGGCTGGAACCCAAGGCCTCATACACACACAGGGCAAGCAACTCTCCATCCCCAGCCTTTAGGAGATGCACGGGTCGCTTTTCCCGTAGTTGTGTGCAAAACTACCATGCTGAGGAAGGCTACTTGAGGGAAATTTTTTTTTTTTCTCACAGTTTGAGAGTACAGTCCAACACTGTGAGGACGCCAAGGCTTCAGGAGCTTGAGGTGGCTGGTCACATTGCGTCCACAGTCAGGAAACAGAGAGATGAATGCTGGCTCAGCTTATTTTCTCCTTTTTATTTTTTTGTTCGTTCAGTCCAGGATCCTAGCCCACAGAGTCATCCCACCCGCCTCAGTGAACATAATCCAGATACTCCCTGAGAAACGGGTCTAATCCAGAGCCCCAGAGCTCGTCTCCTAAGTACTTCTAGAGCCTGTCAAGTCGACAAGCGATCTTAACCATCCTAGAAGGGATGTCTTCTCTTCATTTTGCAACCAAGAAAGCAAGATTCGGATAGGCTGAGTTTCCAATGGCCACACAGCTGGGCAGAAAGGAGAGCTTAATCCTGTTTTCAGCTCCCATTCATCCCCACCTGTTCTCCTACCCCCTGAAGTCAGGTTGTTTTTACTAATATACTTTAAATTTACCTAGAATATTTTATTCCCCATTCCTACTTGGTTGAAATTAGGGCGATACCAGCTGCTGTCACAGATAGTCCCCAAGTCTCTGTGGCTTTATACAACATCTTTCTTTCTCAAGTATGCAGCGGCACATAGGGACACTCTCATTCTGTGAATGGGTCTTACATATGGTGATTTAGGAATCCAGGATCTTTCTGTCCTTGGTTCTAATTTCCTCTGGGTCCTTGGTGTCCTCTGCTTTAGCTGGTGAGGGAGTCAAGATTACAGGCCACAGCTTTCTGTGATGCTTCTGAACTGTCCATGTTGCCCTGATTTAAGGCTTATTGTGTGGTCACACTTTATTGCCAAGGAGGCTGGGAGCTGCAGGCTGTGTGTGTGTGTGTGTGTGTGTGTGTGTGTCTGTGTGTCTGTGTGTCTGTGTGTCTGTGTGTCTGTCTGTGTGTATGCAGCAGGCTAAAGCCACAGGACCTGAGGCCAAGTCTCTTCCATGTCCCCTGCAGCATTGATGTCCTGGCTTGCATTTTGGTTCCTTAGGGAAGAGGCCTGACTCTTCAGGTAGGTACAGGGATAGCCCCCACCCTCTCCCTTTTATGGCGGAATCCTAACATTTGTGTCCGCATCTCTCCCATGACACCAGGCTCCCGGACACTGGCTGTGGGTCCCTGCTGGATTCCCAGCTTACAAGGTTACAAGGAGTCTGGCAATGGTTCCCTGGAGGGGCGAGTTGACAGGGTGGAGGAAGCAGTTGACAGTGGTCTCCTGGGTTCCTCCACCCCCCCACCGCAGTGGGTTTCAGAACCGTGGGACAGCGAGTGAGGAACAGGGCTGAAAAGCCCTTTGAGGTTGATCTGGAACCTGCTGCTCGTTAAGAGTGGAACCGAGACCCCGTGTGTGGTCACAGGTCATCAGTGCCTCCACACCTGGCCCCCGATGAGGGCCTCACATAGTTGAATCCCCTCTAGTCTATTCTGAGCCTGTGACCACCAGCGCCTGGGTTTGAACTTGGGAACAGATCACCATCACTACCCTAAAACAACGGACCGCATTTATTTGCCTAGAGTGGCATATTGTTCGAATTCTCAACGCCTTTGTGGTAGCTTACGTAGGGACTGCGGTAAGAGAAAAACAAATATTGAATAAGCAGAAATCCAGGGAAGTCATATGGCGTCACTGCACACTGATGGCTCTGGGAATAAAAGATACTGGGGTTTATTTGTCCCTCTATTTTGATGCAAGTCTTCATTGGGGACAGTTTTTGGTGTTTCTAGAACAATCTGTCCATTCCCTGCCATTGTCGTCTGTGAATCTGTCCGTCACTGAGACTAGGAGTGAGAACAGGAAGACAGGCTTATAGGGTCTCCCTTGGGGGTTCTGAGCCCCGTCAGACCTCTCTTCCTCACCAGTCTGCTCCATTTCCCAGCCTACGAACCCCTTCACAGCCTGCTCAGGACACTAGGTGGTAAAAAATGATGCTCCCTTTTCCCTGCCAACCCCAGCCGCACCCTCCTGGCTAGTGTTGGGTAAGTCACTTCATGGTTCAGAGCCTCCGCTGTCTCCTGTAGGAACTGGGATTGTCGAGCCTGGGTGCACTGGGTGGATATGACAATCTGTTGACACCCAATACCCTAGAGATCATGCCAGGGTCCTTCTACAGGGGCCAGTACGTCAGGCTATGGCTCCAGCTGCCTGCTTAGGAGGGGTGCTGTGCCTGGTGGGGGTGGGGGTGGGGAGAGAGTCTTGGCTCCTGCAGGGTCCCTTATGGAGAGTAGACTCCATGAAAAGTGGGTTGGGGGCAGGCTAGACCACAGTTTTCCCCTGGCCTCTCAGCCTCGTGACTGCGTATAGATTATGAAGACTCGTAGGTCATCTTTGAGGTGAGACTCCTGGAGACAGGGAGCCCTGGCTGGTGGGGGGCCTGGACTGAGGTGAACCTAGGTCTGTGTTCCCCTAATGGGGCAGGAATCTGAGGGAGAAGGAGTCTATAGACCAAGGAGCAATGGACCCCAGTAAGATCTATATTCTGACAGAGTCTCTGTCCCATTGAGGTAAATTCTGCTCTTATTCGTGAGAGAGAGAAGAAATTAAAACAAAATCTAGGGTTCTGAAGGAGCAGGCCCACAGTGGGCTTTACAGAGAACAAAGGCCGACCTGAACCGGAGGAGGGGTTTCCCCCAAACTCTCCCTCCTCACCCTCTGCAGACGGTAAAGCTGAGAAAGAGGGAGATGGGCCTGGGGGGAAGGGTGCTGGGGAGGCACTCTCTTCTTGGGCATTTATCATCACCAGGCTGGCAAGTCCACGGCCCTCCAACAATCACAGGTTTCCCACTCTGTCACTGAAGAGGCTGAAGACCCTGTCTCCAGCTGGAAGACAGGAAGTGGACATCAACAGGAAGTGGAAGTCAGTGTCACTCTGTAGTATTCTGCCCCAGAGTATTTAGCCATTAGATCATTTACCAAGGTGAAAACACACGGAGCAACAGTTAGCCCAGTAATCATATCACGCCATCAACTCGAATTTTTTCCGAAGCTGCCTTTCATCCCTGACTTCACAGGCTGTACTTCGACTGTACGTACAGTATTCAGTTCGTCTTTCTTGACATGGTACGATGTTGAGCAAGCCTAGCTTCCACATACGGGAAATGGAGTCCGGTACCACCCACCTGACAGGATGCTGTGAGCCTCACACGAGACTCTGATTATAAGAATTGGACATGGACCTGGGAGAGCAGATCCTTCATGAACGGTCGCTGACGTGACTTCTGGAGGCAGGTCTTCGATTTTCACGATCAGTTATGCAATATTGGAAATTTTCAGTGTTCTGAAAGCACATCTTCTCCATGATCAAACGGAGAAGTCACAGGGAAGCATCTCCTATAATTGTTTTTACTCCTACCAGCAAGTGGACCCTGTTCTACCGTAACTAGGGGTTATGCCCTGTGCAGACCTTGTGCCCTGCCCTTGGGGCACACACAGATGAGGAGGATGTTGCCTACTTGTCTACTAATAATAGCAGTAACTATGGCTCACTACTACCCCCAAAGTGTAGACTCCTGGAATGGGCTATACCATATGCACCCGCAACAACCCCATATTCAGGTGAGAAGACTGAGGCGCTGAAAAATTCCATAGTTGGTCTGGTCACATGACTAGAAAATGGTGGAACTGTGATTTGATGCAGTTCATCTGACTCTCGGTTGCCCATCCTTTCTTGCAAGCAGGGATCAGTGGCTTGACTATGATGGTCTGTCTCCTCCAAAACGAGTGTCTCAATTCCGTTGCCGTTGGCATGGTGTCAGAGGTGAGACGTTTAAGAAGTATTTCGGTCACTACAGCTGCTCCCACGGAACGGGGTCGGTTCTCACAAGAATGGATGACTTTCTGCTCTTGGCACTGGATTAGTCCCAGAGAGTCGGCTGTGTGAGAGCCCAGCTGCTGTTGGGTCTTATCTCTTGGCATGCCTTCACCTGCCCATTTGCCTTTCCCACAGGCTATGAGGCAACCATCTCGCCTTGGCCTCCCAGCCTCCAGAAAACAAGCTAAATAAACTTCTTTATAAATCACCTGACGTCAGGTGTACTGTTACAGCTACAGAAAATGAACCAAGCCAGGGTTAAAACTTCTGTCTCTATTTCACACAAGTTCAAATGAGGTCTGTGCATGGACACAAGATGGTCCATCTTTCACTGTGTCTTTCTTTCTTTTTCTTTTTTGTTTTTTTCAAGACAGGGTTTCTCTGTGTAGCCCTGGGTGTCCTGGATCTCGCTCTGTAGACCAGGCTGGCCTCAAACTCACAGAGATCCACCCTGCCTCTGACTCCTGAGTACTGAGATTAAAGGCATATGCCATCACTGCCCAGCTGAACTGTATGATCTTAAGATGTCCCAGTGAACTCATCCATGGGATGATAGTATGCCTCTGTTACCGGGGGTTGCCTGGTTGCTTCTGGGGCTATCACGGCTTTGCAAAGGCAGAGGCCTCTCTTCTCCAGCGGCCTTGCTCACTGCAGAGCTCAGTAGCACCAGGTGATCCCAGCTGCATCTGCGATGTTGGCTGGCATCGCGTGCGGCCAGGTTCAGAGACTCAGGAAAGCTGAAGCCTATGTCTTCCGTAACTGATACCAGGGTGACTGGCCAATTTGGGATTAAGCAAATCCCATCAAGAGTGGGATGATTCCAGACTGCTGTGAGACTAGAAACCCGCCAATTCTGTTGTCCTAATATCCGCAGAGAGGCCCAAAGAGTTCTACCTGTCCAGATACGAAGAGACAAAGGGGCAGAGGAAAAGGGACAGCGGGAAGGGGCGATCAGGAAAAAGAAAAAGAAAAAAGAGCTCCTGGAATAGGGCACGAAGAATATAAACTGACAGTCGTGATGGTGCAGGCCTTTGATCCCAGCACCCAGGAGGCAGAGGCAGGTGGATCTCTGAGCTCGAGGCCAGCCTGGTCTACAGAGTGAGTTCCAGGATAGCTGGGACTATGTAGACACCCTGTCTTGAAAAAAGAAAGAAAGAAAGGGGGGGGGAGGGAGAAAGAGAAAATAAATTATTATTTTTTTAATTTTATGTTTCTGGGTGTTTTGCCTGCATGTATGTCTGCACACCATTTGCATACCTCATATTCATGGAAGACAGAAGAGAGTGTCAGATCCCCTGGAACTGAGGTTACAGACAGTTGTGAGCTGCCATGTGGGTGCTGGGAACTGAACCCTGGTCCTTTGGAAGAGCAGCCAGTGCCTTTAATTGGCTTAGCTATCTCTCTAGCCCCAAGAAAGCAATTCTTAACCTCTCAGGGCCACTCACAGGCGCTACACTCACCTCCCTGGATCTCTGCATGTTAATAAGGCTGTACTTTCTATACTCAGATAAAAATCTCAAGGTGTCAGAGGTCAAATATCAGCAGTTAGAAGGGTCTTGACATTCCTTGCAGGACCAGTATTAAAAGAAAGACACACTGAATGTGACCTGGCTTTAAGGTCGGACAAAGAATAGGTGGACCCAAGGCTTCCCCCCCACCAACCCCCAGCACCGGGTACATGAGGCCATTTCATGCAATATGTAAATATGTTTTGGACACGTGACTCCATCTCTTCCTCCCCTTTCTTTCTGATGCCACCTCAGGCTCCCATGTGATCTGTCTAGCTGTTAGCTTTTCATCTTCTGTCCCTTTTCAGATTTCTCAGTGTGGGCCTGGCACAGCAGGGGGAGCCCCCAGGGAGCTGACTCCTTACTTTATTGTTTGCGTGTTTGCTTGTTTATCTTTTGAGTTTCTCTGTGCAGCCCTGGCTGTCCTGAAACTGTCTTTGTAGAGCAGGCTGACTTCGAACTCAGAGATCCACCTGCCTCTGCCTCCCAAGCGCTGGAATTAAAGGTGTGCACTACCACTTCCCAGTTCTGACTCCTCACTTTTAAGGTTTTTTTTTTTTTTTAAGCACATGGCCTTTTCTGTTTACTTCCTCCAGACGACACTTTTGAGAGCCTGTATTTTGGGGTCTCTGAGAATTCTCCCACTTTTCCACTGGAACGGGCCCTCGGCAGCCATGTTTGTAAGACCAAGAACTGAGTGGGACAGGAATGGACCCCCGGCTCAGACTGGACCCACCAGAGTCTCTCTTCTAAGCCGAGATTGCCACTTTGCGATGTTTCTCCGGCACCTGTGATGATTTGAACTCAAACGATAGTGGCACAGGACAGCGAAGGCGGGAAAGCAAGCTTTCAGAGAAAGAGGGGACCTCCAGCTCTCCAGTCACACAAGGACAGTCTGCTGCCTGGAAGCCTCCTGCTTTGATGCTATCAAGTTTCTGCAGAAAGAGCTGCCTCAGCCCAGCCTCTGACAGAGCCACCAGGGGAAGTCCTTGGTCATGAGTTGTGCTGGAGGACCATGGTGCAGCAGCGGGCAGGAACTGCCTTCTCTGTCTCAAAGGGAAACCATAGACCAGGACGGAGGTCATAATTTAACCCCAGCTGCAGAAGGAATGAGACTCTGGGAAACGTGTTCTTTATTTACTTATTCTTGTTGGCAGAGGTTTTTCAATCAACAGTTGCCCTGCACTGTAACGGAAGTGAAGAGAGGTCAGTGGTCTTTTCACCCTGGGCATTGTGCTGGGTTCTGGAGAACGGAAACAAACAAGACCTTCTGCGCATGGCTAATGGAAGAGGTGGGCAGTACAGGACTTCACAGCAGTGAGGTGGACAAGCTGTGTGTCTTAGTTACGTTTCTATGACTGGGATAAGACACCATGATCAAGGCAACTTACAAAAGAAAGCATTTAATCTGGGGCCATCATGGTGGGGATTTTGGCAGCAGGCAGGCAGACACGGAGCTAGAGCAGTAGCTGAGAATTTATATCTGACCCACAATGAGGAGGCAGAGAGAGAAAACACCGGGAATGACCTGGGCTTTTGAAACCACAAAGCTCACCCCCAGTGACACACCTCCTCCGACAAGGCCACACCTCCCAATCCTTCCTAAATAGTTCCACCAACTTCAGACCAAGCATTCAAATATATGAGCCTACGGGGGCCATTCTCATCTGAACCACCACACTATGATGAAGAAATGCACATGCATTCCTTCAGAACATCCAGCCTGGGAGTGCCTCCCAATGTTTCCTGGTTGAGAATAAGGGTTGGTAGGCCACAGGGAATAGGAGACAATCTCGAGGAAGCATTCAGATTAGAAGAGCAGAGTGGAGGAGGAGGATGCTGGCAGCTGGAGCATGCAGTCTTTAGCTTCTGAACTCTGACCAGAAACTCTGGCCAGGACAAGCGTGATATTGCCACTCATTAGTCACTGCTGAATTAAAAAAAAAAAAAAAAATCTTTGAAAACCAAATTCCAAAGAGCCTTACAAATCTGCAATCTCTACTCCTTTTCCGTTAATGCCTTCATCTACTACAGTCTTTGATGTGTCGTGGGAAAGTGGACAGGATTGGCAAGATGACTCAGTGAGTCAAGGCACTTCCTGCCTCCCCCGATGTCTTGAGTCCAATCCCTGGGTCACACGTGGTAGAAGGAGAGAACTGACCCCCACCTTCTCACCTCCACCCCTGTGCTGTGGATAAATGTAATAAATAAATAAATAAAAATTGGTACATGCATTTATAAAACAAAGGCAGAACATTTGTAGTTGTTTAGGAAACAGTATATATTTACACAATAGACAATTGTCTTGGCATTAATTTGTTAATTATGGTCACTCCATAATTTCCTTCCTTTTTTTTTAATGAAAGAAAAAAATATACACATAGAAACTCTAAACTCTACACACCTCACAGCACATGTTGGAGAACTGTTTTACCCATGAGCCCCTGGAGGGTTTGGGGCACCATCCCTCTTCTCTAGAGTCAGCCAGATGTGTGGCTGTGGCTAGAGTAGTCACACCCGCTGCTAGCTACCCCTGTGCTGAGTGATTCAGACCAAGAAACCTCAGCAAGCAGGCAGAGGCTCTCCATTGTCTCAGCCTAGACTTCTGGAAGCCCCGCTATCTGGTGATTCCCAGCCTGAATCTGTGTGTGTGCTCTACCATGACAGAATTTTTTTTTTTTTTTTTAAAGTTAGCTGGAACTTGGACTCTAGGGTCTGAGGGCCGGGAAGAGTGAGTTGGACTTTCTGTCAAATGCCCTGTCTTGGAAACAGAATAGCAGGAAATGGTTAAGCTTTGTCTGGGACCAGGCCACCCAGGCCAGCCTGTGACTGAGGCGTCTTACACGCCATGGTCGCTGGGCTCTCACCAAGGCAGGGGAACCAGCGGGTCTTGGATTATCTATGTTACTGAGATAGAGAGAAGGCCCAAGGCTGCTCTCTGTGCCTCTGACAGATAGCAGGGTCTTGTCTTCTCCATGGGGGAGATCCCCACTGGGAAAATGCCCCTGAGGTCTTCAATGGTTTAGGCCTGGGCTTTCCAGAAGATTCCTGTCTCAGCCTGGGAACTAAGTAGCCAGGGCTGCCAGTACAGCTGGCACTGTGAGTGGCCATGGCACAGAGCCCTTGACAACCATTACTTCATTTAAGTCTCCCAACAAGCCCACATGCTACACTAAGGACTGGGCTCCCACCAATGAGGACACCCGAAGCAGCTTCCTCCAGAGTTCCATGACAGACAGCCGACTTGAGAAAGGCAAGAGTTGCACTTCTGATGCTGGAGGCTGGGAGGACTTGGCCGCCACCTGGAGGCTGGGAGGACTTGGCTGCCACCTGGAGGCTGGGAGGACTTGGCTGCCACCTGGAGGCTGGGAGGACCAGGCTCCCACCTCTACACCTTTGAAGACTGCTTTATTTTCACTTTTTGTTTTTGGGTTCTGCTAAGCCAGACTAAACTAAAACGAGGCTCACAAAAGGTATCCTTCAGGCATTCACTCACACCCATGAGGCATGGCAAACAAATAAAGATGCAAAAGAAATAGAAGGGTGAATAGAAGGGTTAGGGGAGCTGGTCTTCTCCAGCACACCAGTGCCTATCAGTCAGCCCTGGACACACACATGTAAGTAATATTATACAGACTGGACAGGTTATATTTAAGAATGTATGTGTATATGCATGTATGCATGCACTAACAATATGAAGAGGTCATGAATTTAAAGGAGGGCAGGATGGATGGGAGGGTTTAGAGGGAGGGAAGGGAGGGAGAAATGTATTTATATTACAATCTCAAAAATCAAATTTAAAAGAAAGTCAAGCACATTTTAGTAACAAGCAGACAGATCTTTGTCCATTCTGTCAGCCTGGTCTATAAAGTGAGTTCCAAGCCGGTCAGGGCTACCTTGGCCTTGGATAACACACTGAAAATAAAATAATTCTTGTTTCATTTTTTTCTACTTATAACACACACTGAAAATAAAATAATTCTTGTTTCATTTTTTCTTTATTTTTTCCCTTTCCTCCTTCCTTTGCCTCAGTTATTATTATTACTATTGTTATTACTATTACTTTTTTGTTGTTTTTCGAGACAGTGTTTCTCTGTGTAGCTTTGCACCTTTCCTGGAACTCACCCTGTAGACCAGGCTGGCCTCAAACTCATAGAGATCCACCTGCCTCTGCTTCTGGGATTAAAGGCATGCTGGGATTAAAGGCGTGCACCACTGCGGCCCGGCTACTATTACTATTACTATTATTATTATTATTATTATTATTATTATTATTATTATTTTCCAAGCCTGTTTCTGCAATGGACTGAATACTACTTTTTTTTCATTTCAGGTTAGGCTCTCTCCTGTTGGACCCCACCATTCATGGGTCTGTTTTTATCTTGTTGCAGCATACTCTCTAGTAACTTTTTGAGAAAGGGATGGAGATACTGATTTATTTATTTATTGGTTTTTTTTTTTTTTTGAGACAGGGTTTCTCTGTGTAGTTTTGGTGCCTGTCCTGGAACTCACTCTATAGACTGGCCTTGAACTCACAGAGATCTGCCTGCCTCTGCCTCTCAAGTGCTGGGATCAAGGGCGTGCGCCACCACCGCCCGACTTAATACTGATTTATTTTTATGAGTGCTTGCATGTTTTAAGATGTCGTTTATCCTTCAGCTTCATCATATTTTGGCTGTATTGATTTCTGCCTACAAGATAATGCGTTTGTCAGAATTGTGGAGACTTTGTGGCACTGCCTCCCACCCACCAGAGTAAATTCAAAGCCTG
The DNA here is from genome assembly GCF_949786415.1 of Peromyscus eremicus. Classification (NCBI taxonomy): domain Eukaryota; kingdom Metazoa; phylum Chordata; class Mammalia; order Rodentia; family Cricetidae; genus Peromyscus; species Peromyscus eremicus. The sequence continues at coordinate 83,733,578 of NC_081430.1, forward strand.
ACACCTGTGTGCACTTACCTCCTTGGTAAGTTACCCAATGTTTCTCTCCGGAAGTTTTTAGGATGCTCTCCCCATTTTCTTGATCTTATGTGGTTTCACAAAGAGGCATCCAGAAATAGGCTTTCCTACAATTGTCTCATCTGTACTTTCAACTTTAAGATACATATTTTTTTCAGTTTGGGAAAATATCTTTGGCCAGTTCAATATATCTTTCTATGTTTATGGACTTTCTAAAATTGCTTTAGATTTTTAAGTTACATTTATTTGTGTGTGTACACATGGACATGGCGTGTGTGTGTTGGGGGTCAGAGGACAACTTGCAGAAGAAACAGGTTATCTCCTTCCACTGTGGGGCCCAGGATCCAGCTCATGCCAGGCTTAGCCTTTATCCGCTGAGCCATCTCCAGGGCTCGCTTGTTTTTCTGTATTTTTTGTTCTGTTTTTCCTTCTGGAATTCTTATTAATCAAATGTTGGATGGACCTTCCAGGTGAGCCTTTTTGTATCACTTTTTCTTCCAGCTCTTCAATTTAAGTTTTTGAATTAATTCACATTCATTTCTTTGCTCTGCTCTTATACTGTTTTTCCTTCATGAGCGCCATATCGAATATTTCTGAGAAGACTAATTTAAATAATTAATTAGCTCTATTTATTCCAGAGTCAATAGTCGATTTATTTGTTCTTTTCTCTTCTTTTTGTAGTCATTTTTCTCAGGTCGTATACTTAATAATCCTTGGTTGTACAACAATTATCCTTAGGAATGAAGGACTAGGTTGATATAGACAGGGAGATGCCATGGGTTTCTTGGGTATACATGTTTCCTTAAGGTATTGTTTTGGAGTTTTTGTTTTGTTTTGTTTTGTTTTGTTTTGAGACAGGGTCTTTCTACATAGCCCTGGCCCTGGGAACTTGCTACATAGATCAGCTGGTCTCAAGCTTACAAAGATTCACATGCCTCCATCTCCAGAATGCTGAGATTAAAGGCGTGTGCCACCAAGCCTAGCTTAAGGTATTATTGATATAAGTTCTGCGTATGTCAGTCTTCACTCTCTAGTAGAGGGGCAGAGTACAAGGAAGGTCCTCCCTATACAAACACACACACACACACACACACACACACACACACACACACATTCTAACACACATAGAGGAACTGTAGTCATTTCTAAGAAAACTGTCAATTTTTTCTACCTAAATTCTCTAGTATTCCTGGAAGAGTGGAGCTCAGCGCCATTCTGGAGGTACATACACCATGTGTGGGGAGTGTGCTCGGACATTCCTTTGGACTATCACTGTCAAAGGGAAATTTAATGTAAGCCACATAAATAACCTCAAATTATATAATGTAGCCACACCTCGAATTTTCTGGTAGCCACATTCAAAATGCAAAAAGAGATATTAATTTTAATAATATTTTATTATATACAAAATACTTTCAATTCAACAAAAACTAAGTGACAGTTTATATTCTTTTTTCCAACTGCGTTCAAAATCTGGTATGTGTTTTACATTTGCAGCACACCTTAATTATCAACAACCACGTCTGAAGGGCTCAACAGCCATATGGCTATCACTCCAGACACCAGGGTTTGGGGCCTTATTCTGATGCTCACCTTATTTCCGCCCTGTCCCCTGGTCTAGCTCTGGATACCCACATGCTCCCACTCTACTTCCCACTACGGTTTCCTTCTCACATGGCTCCATCCATTCTGTTATACCCTCCCGGACTGCCTCCTGGCCAGCTCACATGCCTCCCTCCTCTTGTTAAGCATTTGTCCCTTGGAATATCTTCCCCATGGTTTCAGAAGTGTTTCTGTGACAAACACTGGGCTCAGCTCATCTTGGGTCAGGGCTGAGTTTAAATAAATCTTTTGCATAAGAACAGAATACCTTAGTCCTCCTGGGCACCCGCATGCATCCAAGGATGCTGCCTCCGCTGGCGGAATGGCAGAGGAATGGCCTTGTGTCTTCTCAGACACATCCTTGAAGATGGTCATGAGCCCGGAGGGGCTGTTAGACACTATCTCATCTACTTCCACAAACAAAACGTCCTCCTAATTAATTCCGCAGTGAGTTCTACTCCTCAAATTCTGATATCAGATACACTCATGGGGGACTTTTATGAATATTCTTCTATACTGAAGAGGTTGGTGTAGGAGGGTGGGGGAGACAAGAGGGTGGAGGAGAGTGAAAAACCCCACTTGTTCAAAACAAACAAACAAACAAACAAACAAACAAACAAATATTGTAGCGGGGGTTGAGGAGGTGGGTCAGTGGCTAAAAGCTGCTCTTGCAGAGGACCCAGGTTTATTTTCCAGAACCTGCTTTGGGAAGTTCCCAGCCACCTGTAACTCCAGCCCTAGGGGATCCAGCATCCTCTTCTGTCCTTCGCTGCACACACACAGTGCACATACAGACAAGCAGACACACAGAATAAATAGATTTCAATAAAAATTTAAAACAACCCCTGAAATGTCATAATGGTATCTGACACATTATATGCTGATTTTTTTTAACTAAAAGAAATGCTAGACAACAGCCTGAGCTTAGCATTCAAGAAAGCTATTTCATGAAGACTGTCACCTTTCAAGTTTCCCTGATACAGAGAAACCCTGACTATATAAAATACATTTTTTTGCTAATGGCTTACTAGCAGTGTATTTCCTATATCATGTGACTCAAATTATTGTTTACTCTTGAGATTAAATGCTGCCTTCTTTTATTGGATTAAAATTGTGTTTTTAAGCTCTTGTTCATTTTCTTCTAGAACTTATAATATAATACAGTCACTCCAGGACCAGTTGTATCTTTGTTACATGTATGTGTGTGTGTGTGTGTGCATTGATAACCACCTTTGGAGGATTTTGTAATCCTGTTTTTCTAGGCTTCTATGACTGGACAGACAGACGTTCTTATACATACAAATGTATCCTGCAAACAACCTGTCTGCAGTGTCTGCCGGTCTGGAAATAATTCCTTGCATCATCTTTAGTTAATTTCTCCCCACAAAGCTCTCTGAATTTTAAATATCTTAAACAAGAATTGAAAGTTTTGAACTCTAAAACAAACAAGGAATGGCTCACTGAGAAAAAGAATTCTTCATTTCTGATTGCCTATTGATCTTGTTACTGGGATGCCCAAGGAAGTGTTCACTTCCATTGGGAGAAACCGAAGGAAACGGAGAAGTCTTGTAAAGAGTGGAGGACAGTGTGGAAACACTGTGTTCTCTCGGGGGGCGGGGGGAGGGGGGTCGTGTTAGTGAGGTGAATTAGATCCTATTTGCAAGGAACGGGGCTGATGAGTGGCTTTTCTGTGGCCTGAATTGGGAGCGTTGACTGGTGTATCCCTGAGGCTGAAGCTGAGGGTCAGCTATCTTGTGTGTTAATGAGCTGTGTAACCACCCACCCTCCTGGCTTGACTTTAGCTCACAGTTCCAGGTTACATTGTCCATGATAGCAGAGAGGCCCCAAGGGCATTAGCTGGGGAGCTTGTCACATCACACTTGTAACCGGGAACAGAGAGGGATACATGCATGCTGGGGTTCAGACTGTTTTCTCCACCCTTGTACAGTCCAGGATCCTCTGGCCATGAAGAGTTCCTCCGTTCAGAAGGATCTTCCTGTGTCGGTTAACACATCTGAGATACTCTCCACAAGCATGTCCACAGGACCTTCTCCCGGGTGAGTCTAGATTCTATCAAGCCGACTAACACATGTCTTCATCGATTTTACGTTGTTTTTTTTGTTTTGTTTTTTTTTGTTTTTTGTTTTGTTTTGTGTTTTTGGGGGGGTGGGGGTTGGTTTTTCGAGACAGGGTTTCTCTGTGTAGCTTTGCACCTTTCCTGGAACTCACTCTGTAGCCCAGGCAGGCCTGGAACTCACAGAGATCCGCCTGCCTCTGCCTCCCGAGTGCTGGGATTAAAGGCATGCGCCACTGCCCAGCTGAGGTTGGGTGATTTATAAATAAATATTATTTCTCCTAGCTCTGTAGGTTGAGAATCCAAAATCAAGGTGCTGGAAGATGGCAAGGACCTTCTAGAGGTGCCAACAGATGGAGGAAGGCAGAAAGGCAAGCGTGCCGAGGAGTGAAGCCACTCCAGAAAACACTTTTCATGGTGTTGGGCAAGAAACCCAGTCTCCCCCCTGCTAAGCAAGCGCTTTGCCACCGCAGTGCATTCTCAGCCTTCTGCAAACTCGTTTTATTTATTTACTTATTTGTTTGTCTGTTTGTTTTTGTTTTGTTTTTTTCAAGACAGGGTTTCTCTGCGTAGCCAGCCCTGGCTGTCCTGGCAGTAAGAGACCTGCCTGCCTCTGCCTCCTGAGTGCTGGTATTAAGAGCATGCACCACCATTGCCTGGCATGCAGATCCATTTTAAAAAGTCATTCATCTGTTCCCCAGGGCACAGCTAAACACCTCCCATTTAGGCGCCCCCCCCACACACAATATTGTCACTTTGCAGACTAAGGTCCCAACGTATGAACTGGGAGACACATTCAAAGCCTAGCAGCTAGAAAAACCCTGTGTGAGGTTTGTGTTATTGTTACAATCATGGTGTATAGTCTCCCAGTTAAATGCACACGGCTGCTCTTAAGAAAAATGAGTATGATGACTATATTATTTTTAACCTAATTTTTAATTTAATATCTTTATACATTAATATCTTACCATACTGTGAATGTTTTGGGCATCATTAAAGTTTCATCATTCTTCTGTGACATTCTTTTTGATAACTGCATAGTTCTCCAGTATATCCCTCTCCCTCACCCTTTGCCTCGCTCCCTCCACCCCGCCCCGTCCTTTTTCATGTGCTAAACTGATTTTTTGCTCATCATTCAAATCGTGTACATTTCCAACATTTTTTTTTTGGTCGTCTAGAAATACGTCCCCATCTCTTGCATACTAATGTTCTTCTCATTATTATGCTTGTTCTGACTCACCTGTTGCCATCACAGTGTCGCTGAGTCACAGCGGCTTGGAGAGGAGTGGAAGGCTTCGCCGGCCTCTCGACCAACCGTCCCAGGCTTAACTTTGCCTATTCGTATGGCAGCCATTTGAGTGAGTACTTAATATTTACTTGTGCGTTGTCTTTTCCCTTTAAAAAGCAAAAAGTAGAAAAAGTAAAAGTGCTGATATTGATTACAAGAAATGTAAATATTTTGACACTGTAGTGACTGAGACAAAAAATGGAAGTCACCACGTAGGCTGAAAGTAGCACCTCGTCAGTTACTGGAAACTCATCAGTTTTCTGGGCACCGAAATAGTTTTAGAGAATCAGGATGCACTTTATTAAAGCCCAAAATTTTACCGATAACTGAGCGGCTCAGCAAACTATTGTTCTGTCCATTCAGTGAATATCAACCACAATGGGAATGAAGACAGTAGGATGATGCCCCGCAAAGACACAGAAAACCAGTGAAATCAAAAGTGCTCCCTCCTAAAAATCACAGAAGTCAATAAAAAGATCGACACAGAGAGTGGATGAGTGGTTGGGGGATGGGCAAGTGGGAAGGTTTGGAGGAAGAAAAGTAACAGCTAAGGGAAGTGTGTGTGTGTGTGTGTGTGTGTGTGTGTGTGTGTGTGTGTGTGTAATGAAAACACTATAAAATGTTCAACTCAATATATCCAGTGTATTGTGTACTTGGGAGGGTAAACTGTATGTTATGTGACTCATTTCTCAGTAAAGATATTAAGAAATGAAGGGGAGGTTGGGGATATTGCTCAGTGGTTAAAGCCCTTGCTAAAAAAGCTTGAGGTCTGGAGTTTGTATCCCCAGAGACCCATGTAAACTCCATAGGTGTGGTGGCCCAGTCTCAGAAGGCAGGAACAGGGTGGGGATCCCCAGAGCAAGCTTGCTAGACTAACATATTGACAAGCTCTGGGTTTGAGAGACCTTGCCTCAACCAAGAAGGCAGAAGAGCACTCTGAGATGATTCCCCAAATCAACCCTGGGTCTCCACATGTAAGTATACACACCTACATGTGCACTCACACACATGCAGAAGCGTGCGCATACCCATCCTGCTGGCCTGAGAATTAAAAAAAAAAAATACTTGTCAAGATTGTTGATGAAGAAAGAAAGTTTTTCAACCAATTGTGCTCAAACTGAACATACCTATGCAAAAGAATGAAACTGGACCCCTTCCTCATATCATATAAAAATTGGCGTAAAAGAGATTAAAGATGCTGAGTGGTGGTGGCGGTGCTTGCCTTTAATCCCAGCACTCAGGAGGCAGAGACAGGCGGATCTCTGTGAGTTCGAGGCCTGCCTGGTTACAGAGTGAGATCCAGGACAGTCAGCAAAACTACACGGAGAAACCCTGTCTCAAAGAGTGAGTGACAGAGAGAGAAAGAGAGAGAGAGAGAGAGAGAGAGAGAGAGAGAGAGAGAGAGAGAGAGAGAGAGAGAGAGAGGGATTAAAGATTAAAATGTAAGTACTAAAACTATAAAACTCTTAGAAGAAAACATAGAAATAAACCTAGTGACCTCAAGTAAGAAACAAATCCTTAGATACCACACAAAATCATGAGCAAACACAGCAAAAACAGGTAACTTGAATTTCACCAAAACTAAAAGGTCTTTGTTTAAAACCAGGCTAATCAAGAAAGTGAGGGGCTAGAGAGATGGCTCAGCAGTTAAGAGTGGACGCCGAGCTTACAGGGAACTGGAGCTCACTTCTCAGCACCCACATCCAACTCACAAACACCTGGGATGCCAGCTCCAGGTCACCCGACACCCTGCGCTCTTTGGGCACCTGTACTCACATGTGCACAAACTCACACATAGATACATGTGTGTGTGATTGAAAAATAAAAAGGAGAAAGTTAAAGGCAACCCCAGAAAATACTGCAAATCATATATCTTATAAAGAACTGGTATCGATGATATATGGAGAACTCTCCCAGCAGTAAAAACACAGAAATCCATCCTTTAAATGGGGAAAGGATTTGAAAAAACCATAAAATATACACTAGATAATAGATATACCAAAAAAAAAAAATGTTCAAGACTGGGGAGATAGACCTATGCCTGAGTGCTTGCCAAGAAAGCATGAGAACTGGAGTTCAGATCCTGAGAACCCCAGTAAATGCCATGGATTCGGCAGCCTGCCTGTAATTCTAGCCTCAGAAGGTACAGGCAGCCATCCCCAGAACTATCTGGCTAGCAAGACCAGCCTAATCCAGGAGCTCTGGGGTTGATTAAGAGATCTGCCTCAATCCACAATGTGGAAGGGCAAAGGAGGATGACTCCCAAGAGCAACATTAGGTTTCCACACACGCATGCGCGTGGCCCCCCCATATACACGTAAACATGTGCATCGCATTTATGTATGTCCACAGACATGCAAACATGTACAGTGCACACACATGAAAATATAAAAAGAAAAAAGATACTTAAAGAGTCATTAGGAAAATACAAACCAAACCAAAATGTCTACATCACACGTGTCAGATGTCTATAACAAAAAGGATGGGCATTGGTGAGGATTTGAAAAACTGAAATCCTCATGGACCACTCCATGTGTGTGGTGAGGAGTGTAAAATGAGGTCACTACTAGAAAACATTCTGGTAGTTTCTCCAAAGTCAAACGCAGAGTGTCCTGCGGCACACACAGCCACCTTGTTCCTAGGTGTATGTCCAGGAGAACTAAAAACACAGCCACACAAAACTTAGACAAAAATGTTTACGGCAGCATTATTGTAAGAGCCACACGGTATAAACAACCTTAAGTCTACCAGCTGGTGCGTGGACAAAGTGTGTTATAGGCATGATATGGGATATTATTGAGCTGTAGAAGGGAATGAAGCCCGGATACTTGCTGTGCCATGGATGTGCTTTGAAAACATTACCCCAAAGGGCCACTTATAAAAGATCAACATGATTTCGTTTATACGGTGCTGCAAGCTGCAATAATATGAAATAGGATTTCAGCTGATTATGACAAAGCTAACACCTGGAAGAAGCCGAGGGCCTTCCAGAGGTCAAGCCCAGGCTCAAGGGGTCTTGGTGATATTGGCTTTTGATTATTAGCCATTTCCTGCTATGAATTTCTCATGTGCAATTGTAGCTTTCCTATCACTCATTGGGCACAATTTCCTCTCTACTAATGGAATATTTAGATAACCTGTGCAGTAATGCAGGCAGGATCCCTAATTTCAGGCCTTTCTGTCATTATCGTCGTTAGCAACATCTGGCCAGGACTATCCCTGGATGGACGAAGTATCTTATCAGAGATACCTTTGTACTTTCTAAGAACAGACTTAAGTATCCAGACTATCTGTCTGAGAAGGCCTGGCGGATGTGCTAATTAAGTTTAACTTTCTCCTTTCCAAAGTCTTATCTCTACTTTTAGATCCACCCTTAACAATTAACTCAGAACTAAAGGGCTCCAGCTTACAGGTACATCTAGCTGTGAAGGAAGTTGCTTAGCTAAGTAGCCTAGCGACTGAGCACACTTCCCCCGCCCTGCCAGAAAGGGTGGGAACAGAGATAGCTTGGAGAGGTAAGGGCCAAAGGGATAAAAGGCAGTTTTATTTTCAGAGCAGGATGGAGAAGAAAAAAAAGAGAATGGAAGAACTCGATGGGTAAGAACTGGAGGGGAAACGAACTGAGATGCGGAAAAACTAAATTGGAAGAGAACTAGATTAGAGAGGAACTAGATTGAAGGGCTAGAAGAGAGGACTAGAGGAATGAGATGGAAGATGAGGGAGAGCCAGATGGGGAAGTACTAGGTAGGTAAGAGTAAGACGGGAAGAACTAAGGAGATGGGAAAGAATGAGAGAGGGAACTTAGAAGATTATAGAGAGGAACTAAGGACGAAGAGGAGCTAAGATGGAAAAACTAGATGAATGAGAACCTAGATGGGGCAGAATTAGAGGAAACAATTAGATAGCACATGGGGGAACAGCATATAAATGTAGAGAGAAATCAGGCAAGAGAGGAGCTAAGTGAGAGAGCAGAACAGAAGCCATGTAGAGAGAGAACTGACTCAGAAGAATAAAGTGTATGGACTAAAGAATTTTGTGTATGTAGATTCATTTCATATAGTCAAAGATTAGATTATCAGCTGGTTGTAGATTCTTCCCAGATCCTGGGAGAGGACTACTGAGGGGCTGGACCCCAATAGTCCCCGTTACTATGGTGTCTCAGTCAGCTTTCTATTGCTGTGACAAACACCATGACCAAAACCAACTTGGGTAAGAGAGAGTGTGTTTCAGCTTACAACTCTCAGGTCATAGTCTATCATGGAGGGAGGTCTGGACAGGAACCCAAGGCAAGAACCTAGAGGCAGGACCTGAAGCAGAGGCCATAGAGAAATGATGCTCACTGGCTTACTCCCCATAGCTTGCTCAGCCTGCTTTCTTATACAACACAAGATCATCAGCCTAGGGCTGGCTCTGCTCACAATGGGCTGACCTCTCCCCACACCAATCATTAATCAAGAAAATGCCCCACAGACTAGAGTACAGGCCAATTTGATGGAGGCATTTTCTTGGTAAGATTCCCTCATCTAAGATGTGTTTCTGTTTGTGCCAAGTTGACAAAAACCAAAGCCAACCAGCCAACCAAACAAACAGAAAACAAACAAAACCCAGCACATACGGAATGACCAAAACAGGGAAATCCACACAGACAGAATATTAGTTCCAAAACGTGTGTGTGGTTATGGTGGGGGGGAGGGGGTTGGAGGGTGGGAGTAACTGCTAGCAGAAATGGGACTTCTTTGAGGATACTGATATTTCTGGTGCATGTCTAGCATATTTAAAAAGAAAGATACCTGAAAATTAGATAGTAGTGATGCTTGTACAGCTACATGGATGGGAGGGGGGAGGATTAACTTTAAAAGTGGACCATAGGGCGACGAGAAAGCTGAACTGGTAGAGGTGCTTGGCACCAGGCCTGACAGCCTGAATGCCAATCCTGGGACGTGCCCGGTGGGAGGAGGGAGCTGACTCCCACAGGCCGTCTTCTGACCTCCACACTCATAAACAAATAAACAAATGTCGTTTTTAAAATTAGGGGCCCAGGAGATGACTGAGGGGGCAAAACGCTTGTTATGTGAGCACGAGGACCCGAGTCTGGTCCCCTGAACCCACGTTAAAAAAAAAAACAAAAAACAGGTTTGGGGTTGTACACCTGTAATTCCAGCCCTGGGGATGTGGAGTCGAGAAGAGCCCTGGGGCTTACGGAAAGTGACTGAGAAAGACCCCTGATGCGTGGATTAAATGCATTAGTGATCAACTCTGAGTCACCAATAATGCATTGGTGTCGCATTGAGGAAAGGAAGAAACGTGCGCCCCCTTGGAGTCATTTAGGCAAGAGCAAGTCCAGACTTGAATTCTCTACTTCATGCTCCCTGTGTCCCATCCGGCACCTGCTGTGTGAGTCTGCATCTGCGCCTGACTGAAGGCTGTCCTGTGACTGTGTACCTGTGTCTGTCCCTGTGTGGACTGTGCGTGTGTGTCTGCATATGTCTGTCTCTGTGTGTCTTGTCTTTTACAAAGGGCTTTGCTCCGGCTTTGTTGAACAGCACAGGAAGCATCACATGGTGAAGGAATGGGGCACTTTACAAAAATCTTTAACAGAGTTTTGTAGGGATGGAGTAACTGGATCCGAATGACCCCAACTGACCCAGACAACAAACGGTACAACTGATATCATTGTTTGTCAACCAATGGCCGTAAGTGTTGTGTTCAATGTTTATAGTGGATAGTTATTTTAGAAGACTACTTTCAACCTCTGTGTCTGCTGCTTTCAGCAAATGATACGCCCCGTTCTGGGTCAGGAGCATGGGAAAGTATACAACAAGATCACAGCTACTCACTAGCTTAGGTTGCAAAAGTTGATGACATGGGGAATCCAAGGCAAGTAAGATTGGCTGTTATATTGTGCGTGCTCTCTCTCTCTCTCTCTCTCTCTCTCTCTCTCTCTCTCTCTCTCTTCCCCCCCCCCAGTGTCTATGTCAGTAGTTCTCAAGCTGTGGGTTGTGACCCCTTTGGGGTCCAACGACACTTTCACAGGGGTCACCGGAAAACACACATATTGACATTATGATTCATAACAGTAGCAAAATTACAGTTATGAAGTAGCAAAGAAGTAATTTTTTGGTTGAGGGGGTCACCACAACATGAGGAACTATATTGAAGGGTTGCAGCATTAGAAAGGTTGAGAACCACTGCTTTATGTAATCCTAGCTGCTCTAGAACTCATCATGTAGACCAGGCTGACTTTGAACTTTAGAGTGCTGGGACTAAAAGCATGTGCTACTTACTGTTGTACCCGTTTCTCGAAACCCCTAGAGACCACCAATGAGCCGGTTTCTGATGCAAGCACATAAGGGTCTTTTTATTGTCAGGTTTGAACCTGGGCCACCACCAGGCAGATGGAGGGAAATATGGTGGTGGTAGTGGTGGTGGCGGCTGCGGCGGCAGGCCCAGGGATAGAGAGAGAGTTTTTATAGGGAAGAACTACAAGCCAGGAATGACATGATTTGGCAACTTGGAATTGGGTAGAAGGGATACAGGGCAAGGTGATTTTTTGAAACTATTGGTCTAGACTTTTGGCGCAAAACTATATTTGAAACTATTGGGTTGGACTTTTTGGCGAGGAATCACACCTTGTTAAGCAGGATTATCTGGGATGCTCAGCAGAAATTTATCTAGATATCTTCAAGGGCCATAAACTGCAGACAGAATGTCTGCAGGAGCACACTGCCCTGTATCTGTTGATATGAGTTGTCATGGCACATTCCTGAGGTCCTTCCTGGAACTGAGCACAGCAGGTGGTCTGAGATGGCGGCCCTTCCCTAAGATGGAGTCTGCATTGCCTTCACAGTATTACTCTGAGCTTACATTGTTCCCTTAAAGGCAGGTTAAGCAAACAGGCTGTATACACAGTAGGACAGCAGTCTTAACGGCTTAAGACCTCAAGGTGTATTGTTAACTCAGGCTTTGAGGTCCAGAAAAAGATTCAGTCTTCAAAAATGTAAAATATATGTTGCCATAACTTATTGCCACAACCTGACATCAATCTTTTGCCTACACACACACACACACACACACACACACACACACACACACACACACACAGTACCTCCATGTTTTGTGAATTACATTTCAATTTAAAAATCCACTAAGAAGAATGAACGTGTAGAGAAGATCTCAGTAATACAAGGGAAATTAACTTTTCAGAATCAACATACTTGTCAGACCCACTGAGTCATTTCCCAAAACCAGCCCTATTTAGGTTATAGGAAGTGAATATTATGGTAATAAGAGCTAATGGGTACCACATGCTTTTCTAGGCACTAAGCATGGCACTAAGCAATTTAAATATGTCAGTTTCTATGATGTATATTGCTATGTAGATTAGGAAAGTGGGGCGTGGTTTCAAGTGATTGGTTACAGAGTGACAAAGCCAGTCGCTTGATTTCACAGTCAAATTCACAGCTAAGAGGTAGCTTGCCTACCCTCTTGCTTCCTGGGACATGTCTTTCTCCCATCATCTTACAGGTAGGTGAAGGTGAGAGGCTGCAGAACAATTTGCTTCACTTGGCATTCCCAAAGTCCCTCGCTTCAGAGAGGCCAGAGATCTTCTGAAAGGGCCAGATAGAGGGGGTTTGCCCTCACTGTCAAGAATGAAGGACTAGGTGAATCTCTGACTGCCTGGTTCTAGCACACACACAGCTTTAAACATGCTATCTCTTTGTTGATTCATTTTCTTTTTTATAATTTTAGCCTCTTGCTCTTTTCTCTGTGGTATGCATGTGGGTGCGAGCTCATTCATCTTTGTATGTGGGTGTGGAGGCCAGAAGTCAGCATAGGTGTCTACTATTCTTCTCAACCTTATTTTAAAAAATATAATATTGTTATTCTTTGAGGTGTTTTGTTTTGTTGAGACAGTGTTTCTCTGTGTAGCTTTGGAGCCTGTCCTGGAACTTGCTCTAGACCAGGCTGGCCTCAAACTCACAGAGATCCACTTGACTCTGCCTCCTAAGTGCTGGGATTAAAGGCATGGCCACCACCTCCCAGCATTCTTTGAGAATTTCATACATACATGCCATGTATTTTGATCTTATTCACCCCTCAATCCTCCCCCAATTCCTTCCAGATCCACCTCTCACCTTCCCACTTCCTCACAACTTTGTGTCTTCTTCTTCTTCTTCTTCTTCTTCTTCTTCTTCTTCTTCTTCTTCTTCTTCTTCTTCTTCTTCTTCTTCTTCTTCTTCTCCTTCTCCTCCTCCTCCTCCTCCTCCTCCTCTTCCTCCTCCCCCCTCCTCCTCCTCCTCCTCTTCCTCCTCCTCCTCCTTCTTTATTATAGTGTCAAAACCCAGGAGCTAACACCAAGATGTTGCAGGATAAAAATTTATTAACAGTTGGGCCATATTTTCAGTCTCTGACAGTAGGAGAATGAAAATGGTCCAGACTAAAGGCAAGTGAGCAAGTGATTAAAAGTGGAATTTTGTAGTTATTTTTTATGATCATGGGAAAGATACATGTTATGGGTTTATGGTCAGACAGTCAACATACCACAAAACATTTTATGATCAGCTAATTCTTGGAACAATGGAAACAATTTACAATGTATAATTTGCAAGATTATTGAGGAAGAACAAATAAAAAAAACCAAGTTGACCTCTAGACATGATCAAAGTCTATCATTATTTAACTAAAAAGAAAATGGAGTCAGTTGTCCCTTAACATCCTTCTTTATCTTTTTTTTTTTAAAGATTTAGCTATTTATTATATATACATATTCTCATTACAGATGGTTGAGAGCCACCATGTGGTTGCTGGGAATTGAACTCAGGACCTCTGGAAGAACAGTCAGTGCTCTTAACCACTGAGCCATCTCTCCAGCCCTTCTTTATCTTTTTTAAATAACCCACCAAGTTCCATTTGTGCCGCCCATATACACATGACCACTAGAACATGATCAACCTACCAGAGGCCACCTTCAAAGAAACCTGACTGTCTCTCCTCCCAAAACTATCAACTGTCAATAGCACCTCAGCTGGAGATGGGAACTTGTGAGCCCTGCCCCCCTCCACTCCATGCTAGAATGTTGACTGGCTTCATCTTGTACAGGTCTTGTGTGGCAGGCATAGCTACTGTGAGTTATGAGTGCAGTGGTCCTCACGTCCTGTCATGTCCTATCATGTCCAAAAGACACTCTTTCACACTGGTCCTCCCCAACTTCTGGCTCTTACACCCTTTTGTCCCCTTTCCCGCAATAGTCCATGAGCCTTGGAGGAGTGTGTCTGACATAGATGCCCCATTTGTGGCTGAACACTCCACAGACATTTATTCTCTGTACCTTGACCAGTTGCAAGTTTTTGCATTAATCACCAACCACTATCCAAAGAAACATCTCTGATGATGCCCAAGAGCTGCACTAATCTATGGGTACAAAGATTCAAATTTACAGAACTGTTTGATACTATGTCCATTTAGCAAAATAATAATAGTAGGCTCACTTCTAGGGTCTATGAGCTACTCAAACATGGGTTCTTCATGCAGGCAAGAGTTTCTTCCTGTGAAGGAGGTCTTAAATCGATTCAGAAGGTGGTTGGTTATCCCCATAATGGTTATGCCACTAGTATATCCGTAGACATATTTTGCCATGCTGGTTATTACTGTAGCATCCAGAGTACACAGCTGGTTAAGACTATCAGAGACTTCCTGTATACCCCTTATCAGTACTATGAAATCTAGCCATCAAGGAGGAAGCTTCCTAGTGAGTATCATTGTGATTGAACTCAAGTTGTCAAGCTTGGCAGCAAGCACCCTTGCCTTCTAAGCCATCCTGCCAGCCCTTAATTTTTTAATCTTATGGGAAACTAAAAGTTGGAAATCCTCTCTCATCTTTTGAGGGGCCTTGCTCCAATGCCTTCCTGTCCGAAAGGTAAAAAGCAGATTGGAACCTTCCAGAAGCAATGCTGAGTGCCTCAGGAACTCTGCTATCAACATGGCCACACCCTCAGGTTGAAGACTCAAAAGCTGTATCATGGAACAGGGACATCTGCCTAGCTTGAGCTTGAGGAGGAGGGGACAGAAGAGGCCACAGGCTGAGATTGACAGATGGAGCCGGAAGTTTAGGATGTACATGCTTCCTCCCTCAGGGCATTTGGTGATACCTAAAGACATGTCAGTTCTTCTCAACTTGGGGTTCTACTGAAGTCTGGTGGGTAGAAGACCAGAAATGCTAAGCATCCTTTTAAGCCCAGGGCAGCCTCCACAACAAAGACTTCTGTGGCCAAAATATCAAGAAACCTGCCCTCTACCTTTTAGGCTGGCCTCATGAAGGGCTACCACTCCATCTCAGGGTTTCCTTCAGTCTTTATCTAGGCTGAAAACTCAGAGGACTAGACTCTGGGCCACTGCAAGGGACTTTCCTCGACATCACCTGGCCATCCCCTCTGGCCCCTTCACTAGAGAGCTCTACCTCAGGTAAGTGTTTTCTCTGCTTGTTTGGGGAACTTTGTAAAAACTCCCCTCTCGCCATCCCATAAGCTGTGATGATGTACCCTAATGTGCTTTTTCCACTAAAAAGTTCTTTAAATTAAAGCAGTTAGGGGATTTTTATTATTTTTTGTTCAAATAACTTAATAGCAGCCCATTCGAAGACTTCAAAGATACCACATCTCAAGAGTATCCCTCAAAAGGGAGCTCAGAAAAAAAGGTGAGTGGCGGGGCGTTTAAATGTTATGAATCAATTGATGGCTTAGACAGGAAGGTTCTGGCCTGGCCCGGGAAACAGCCCAACACGGCCGGACATCAGTGTGTGGGAGCATGGAAGAGGCCTTAAACTTCCCCCCCAGCCAGGAGCCAGTGTTCACGTGGAGTCCCTGGGGAGTCTGGGTCATTTGCATACACTCCTCAGAGGCTCTTGCTTATTGTCCCTGGGTTTCATCTTTACTAACTGGAGAAGGGGCTACTAAGGAACAGGAGGCCGGCACTCTGGGAATATGAACCAGCCCTGCCACCTGCCAAGGTGGAGGCATAGAGCCCAGACAGGGGCTTCAGAGAGCACCAATGAGAGCCAAGTGGGGTGTCAGGGATTCACATACATCCTGCTCCCCACTTAGCTTGGGGTGCTTCGGTTCATAGAAGTTGCTGGATAACTCAAAGCAGATGGTGAGAATAGACGACAATCTACTTGAGACCTTTTAGGCAGAAGAGTCGGCGTCTGTGGGTGCTGACGAGGCCCAGAGTCAACCCCTGTGCATCCCTAGGCAGATGAGTGAGAGTCAAGAGAGATAACAGAGGCCAGGGCTATCTACTCCTCTGAGACACTAAGCTGCCCCCGAGGCCACAGACTGCCCCCTACTGGACAATGTGTCCAGAATTTCCCATCTAACCAAGGGTTGCATGAGAACCACTATTATGGGTGTCAAGTCAGTATTTCCTTCCCTCTCTCTGGCTTTGGAGGTGTCTCACCTCCTTCCTAGAAAGGAAGCCTGACTCCTGACATGATTCTCAAGGAGGGAAGGCACCTTCTCCACCGTCAGCCAGGGCCACACCACACTTGGCTCTGCTAGGTTTCTCTCCTAATGTTGTGTCCGGAGCCTCCCTGCCCTCGTCTGTCAATCATCAGCCAGTCAGAACTGAAAGCCTGTGAACTGAGTTGATCCCTGTGTGTTCCAGTGGAATCTGTCTTTCCTGAGACGTGGAAGAGCAAAGATAGGGGACCTGGACTGGCATGAATATACGTTGTCACACTTAAAAAGCTAAAACAAAAAGACCCTATTTTGGACGATCTTAAGAAATCCATTTGCAGGGCTATAGAGACCGCTCAGCCATTAAGATCACTAGCTGCTCTTGCAGAGGACCTGGGTTCAGTTCCCAGCACCCACCCGGTAGCTCACAGGCATCTGTGTAGCTCACAGCCGTCTGTAAATCCAGTTTCAGGGGATCCAATGCCCTCTTCTGACTTCCACAGGCATCAGGCGCGCATGTGGTGCACATACACATGTAGCCAAAATAGTTATACATACTTTAAAAATCTAAAAATATTTAAAAAAGAAAGAAACCATTTGCAAATGATATAGTCTGCTGCTTTGAAACAAGGCCGAGCTATAGGTGTCACAATATCAGCTATGGAGAGACTGGATTGTCAGCTTGACCTGAGCCCTTGGAGTGTCTTCCATTTTCTTCCCACCTCTTCCATCTCCCTGCAATCAGCAACTAAAACATTATTACTGTGACTCAAAGGGGCCAGGGTCTGTTCCGACGAACAAGTGCCCACCATGTTAGAGGTGGAGTAGCGGCGGTCCCTCATTGTAAATCACTTCAGCTGCTCACGACAGCAGTTGCTTGAGGGTCTCTGTTTACCATATGTCGCTGGATCCCTGCACATCGGTTTTTCATTTCACAGGTTCTCATCACGTCCTCCATGTAGCAGACAAGGCTCTAGAGGACTGTAAACTATTAGCTCATTTGGACCTTGTAATAGTCTTACGAGGTTGGAGGGATTTTGGACTTCCCATTTTGAAATTGAGGCACATTAGCCAAATGTAGTGGAGAGCTGGGCCTCCGGTTAGGTCTAGCTCATTCATCGCAGGAAGTTATCACTATGATGGTCTGGAGAGAGGGCTCAGCTGGAATAAAGGTGTTTGCCGCAAAGCCTGACGACTTCAGTTTGAGCCCCAGGATCAGAAGTAAAGAACTGATTCCCTACAGCTGTCATCCGACCTCCGTAGACAGAGGGCACACATCAACTACACACACACACACACACACACACACACACACACACACACACACACCAGGCTTACACCTGGGGAAACAGGGAAAGAGATCTTCCTTAGCGTCTGTCTTAGTTAGGGCTTCTACTGCTGGGATAAGACACCATGACCAAAAGTATGGGAGGAAAGGACTTAACTTCATTTTACAGCTTACATATAGTTCATTAACCAGGGAAGTCAGGGCACGAACTCAAGACAGGAACCTGGAGGCAGGAACGGAAGCAATGTCGTGGAGGGGTGCTGCTTACTGGCTTGCTCTCCACAGCTTGCTCAGCCTGCTTTCTTACAGCACCCAAGACCACAAGCCCAGGGGTGGCCCTACCCACAGTAAACTGGACCCTCCCTCATCAACCATCAAACAAAAGAAATGTACCTTAGGCTTGCCCACAGGACAATTCTGTAGGAGAATTTTTTCCAACAGAGATTGCCTCTTTCCAAATTACGCTAGCTGGTGTCAAGTTGACATAAAACTAGCCCACACAAGGTTATAAATTCAGCTGAGGGGAAAGCCAGGAACAGATCGCTGCCTCTGACACCCCTTTAGTCTCATATCAGTCCACTTGCCTCTGATTAAAATGAAAGTTCCCCTAGAAGTTAGTTTGGGGGAGTATGGTGAATTTAAGAAATGTCCTCAAGTCATTTTTTTTTTGGGGGGGGGTCTCATTATGTAACCATGGCTGACCTGGAGCTAGCTATTGTAGACCAGATTGGCCTTGAACTCATAAAGATCTGGCTGCCTCTGCCTCCCAAATACTGATTAAAAGCATGTGCCACCACAAGTGGCCAGTCCTCAAGTTCTTTAATAGTCTCACCTTCAAGAGGTGGAGTCTCAGTCCATGGTAGTGGATTCTTTTAAGACCAGCACTTGGGAGGCAGAGGCAAGGGGATCTCTGCGGGTTCTAGGCCAGCCTGGTCTACACAGTGAAACTGTGTCTCGGACAAACCGCCGAGTCTAAAGAGATGGCTCAGGGTTAGTCCCCAGCATCCACACAGGGGCTCACACCTCCAGGCTCAGAGAATCTGATGCCCTCCTCTGGGCATGGCACACACATGGAACACAGACATACATGCAGGCAAAACACTCTTAACACACAAAAATAATAAATGAATGAATGAATGAATGAATGAATGAAATTGAAAACAAAAGCGAAAGAGGTGAAGTCTCTTTGACTTCCCCTCAAGAGCTGGGTATTAGTGCCTCACCTGTGAGTAGCAAAGCAGACAGGAGAGAGGACTGGGTGATAAAAGGAGTGCTCTCTCCTCCTCCCCCTCCTCCCTCCCTTCCCCCTCCCCTGCTGCTCACACTAGCTGAAGCCATCTCCCAGTGCTCAGGCAGCCCTGTAAAAAGACCAGGAGAGGAACCCAGGCCCCTGGCTAACAGCCAGGTGGGACTCCTGCTTGGAAATGGATCGCCCAGTCCATCAGGATCTTCAGAGGGCAACAACCCCAACTCACAGCTTGACAGCAACCTCATGAGCCCACCCTGAGCCGGACTGTTCCTAGCCTCCTGATCTTCAAAACCTGTGTGAGACACGGAAGCTTAAAGCAGCTCGGCTGCTTCAAGCTGCTGCGTTTGGGGCCATGTTCTGTGTAACAGTCGATAACCCAGGAGGCCCTGCCGCCGCCTCCTCCTCCTCCTCCTCCTCCTCCTCCTCCTCCTCCTCCTCCTCACTGTTCTTGCCTGTTCAGTCTTGTGCTGTAATGAAACCTGCATCATCATCATCATCATCATCATCATCATCATCATAATTATTATTATTATATGGTGGGTCATGTTTCAGATCTACTAGCGGTGGCCAGAGGACAACTTGGTGGAATCGATTCTCTCCTTCCATCTTTACAGTTACTAGGGATCAAACCCAGGTTGCCAGGCCTTGGGTGGCAGGCACCTTTACCCTCTGAGCCAGCCATCTTGCCAGCCCAGATGTTTATTATTTTTAAACTTAATTATTTTAAAATAATGTATTAGTATTCCATTGAGTGAGACCCTCTCTTTCTACAAAAGAGGCCATTTTGTATTTCTGAATTAGTCTCATTTATTGTCTCCCTGTATTGACTAGACACCACAGAGTCAGGCCATCATTGACTGTCAAATGACAGAATACTCAAGGAGCTAAGAATTTTGTGCACATAACCCATGACTACTTTGGTTGCTTGACTATGTTTTTCTTTCTATGAAAGCAGGGTCTCTGTCTTGCTTATATTTATGATTTCTTGATTCCTATTACACACATAATAGGTGATGAATACGTCAGGTGAAACTAAATGAAATATAAATATGACCATTCTGTTCCTTAAGGAGTTTTTCATACACTTAGGTTTAGAGAAGATACAGGTCATAGCTTTTAGCTGTTTCGGAATTCATTTGGAGAGTTACTCAAACAGCTCTTTACTGGGTACCTCCTAGGCACCGGACATGCAACTGTAAACAGGAGACAGTCTTCAGCTTGAACAAGGGCCACATCCCAGCACCTTCATCACCACCTCCGTGATTTATGCTATCAGCATCTTTTCCTCAGGTCATTACATCCAACATTGTAATCCCAACTGGTCTTCCCTCCTTCACTTTTCTCCCCATAGTAAAATTTCAACTGTTTAAAGGGATCCCGTGAAACCAGAGTCAGAACACGCCAGTCCTCCGCTCTAACCCTACCAATGGCTGCCCACTTGTGGGAGGGAGCAGACATGACCACAAGTCTCTCAACTGGGCCCACATCAGGAGGTAGACTGTATTTTCAGCCCACTGAACATTGGGTGGCTTTGTGACTTTCTTTGGTCAATAGGATGTGGTGGGTGGGACACTGAGCTAGTTCTGGGCATGGATTTTTGGAGGTTCTGGGTTCTTCTGCTCTGCTTTTGAAATCCTGCACCTGCCCAGTAAAGAACAGGCAAGATTGCTGGGAGGAGGGGATAGGGTGGGTCAAGGAGGACTGCTAGAAAAGACCTTCCAGACCAGCCAGTTACCAATCAACCTGTCAGCAGAGACGTGCAGATGCGATCAGAGCTAATGCAGCCTTCTGGAATCTTCTGTATGACTTACACACTCATAAGCCAAAAACATGTTTGTTTAAAGCTGTCATGATGTTCTTGGTCTGTTACACAGTGGAAACTTAGTGACAACCATCTCATTCAAAGGGGAAAAAAAAGTCAAACTTTTTGCCTGGCACATGGTGGGTGCTCAAGGAATATCCGATGAAATAATTAAGAGAGTCACAAATGGAGTTAGCATTCCAATGAAGGAAACAGGATTAATCAGTGTCTATGGTAAGTGCTGTGGAGCACACACACACACAATTACTGAGGTAGAATGGTAGCAGGGATGAGAGCATGGGTCTGTGTTTGGTTCTCTGCTTACTTTGAAATAAGGCAAAAATCCTCCCAATGGACTCCAAGAGCACCCAGGACCCACGTACCATGCTGACCTCATCTCCTGCTGGTCTCAGAGCCTCTCAACCAGAGACACCGGCCTTCCTCCTGCTCCCACTTCAGGACGGATGGTGTCCCTGCCTGGGATTTTCACTTAGATATTCCCCCTACTCTTCCTTGGGTTCCTGCTCATGCAATTCCCCTTCATCAAGCCCTTCCTGACTGGCTTAGAGAAGTGGCCATCCTCAGAATTCTCCTACCCTGATTCATTTTTATCTGGGACCCTTGTCACCCTGGTATATTATATGTCAACTCACTTGTTTACTGCATGCTGTCACCACTAAATAAAAATTCCACAAGTGTTGAGATTTTTATTTTGGTAAGTTCACCCTTAGAACAATATTGTCATCAGGCAGAATTGTAATCAGTGGATACTGAAATACTTTAGGGACAAGATGTGTTGTCAATCCTCAGATTAAGCAAGGTGAGCGTTTGGCTTTGAACTACACTGGGAACATAGTAAGACATTTTATTTTAATGTGTATGAATGTTTTGACTGCACATTTTGTGTGTGTGTGTGTGTGTGTGTGTGTGTGTGTGTGTGTGTGTGTGTGTGTGTACCCTGTGCATTCCTGGTATCTGAAGAGGCCAAAAGAGAGAATTGGAGACCCCAAAACTGAGGATACAGATGGTTGTGAGCCCCCATGTGGGTGCTGGCAATAGAAAACCCAAGTCCTCTGAAAGAGCAGCCAGTGCTGTTGACTGCTGAGCTTTCTCTCCAGCCCCCAAACCTGTTTTAAATAGCCAGAGTGCCAAGATGAGAATGGGATTGTATAATAAAACTACAAACGTGATCATGTCATGTCACACATGGCAAGCACGACCCTCTCCATAGCATGCTTGACAGGGTGTGGGGACATTACAACTCCCATTGTTTTCCTCTCACTGCAGTAGCTCTGAGAGGTAGGCAGGGTAGGTTTTAGGTGGGGGGTGGGGTGGGGGTGGACTTTCATCCCGGTTGATCTGACTCCAAGTCCAGAGCTTCTGACACTCATTTTGACATTCTCCCCTTGCTGGGTTCTAACCTGGTGACTTTGACTCCTAAGGACTCCTGGTCAACCTTGAACTCCTGAAGGACCCTCTCCACTGAAGGCATCCTTTTTTCTGGGGAGAATATAAGTGCCCTACTAAGAGGTGGTGCTAAACTTCTCCACAAGCCCCCTTTCCTGCGTTCCTACTAGTACGCCTCATCTCTGCCACACTTAGGGTCCCACCGTGGAACTTTCTAGGAAGCCAAGGAGAGGGTGACCCTCAGAGAGTCCCAACTTCTGGTTTGGCAGTCTGGAAAAGACATTGCTCTGCTTCACTTTGTCCTCAGATCACCCCACTGTCCTGTAGGTGAGTGAGGGAGGCCCAGCCCCCAAACAGGGTGGGCACCTGCTTTCCGGTGAAACCCAGAGAGAGGTCCCAGTCTTACTGCTTCATTTGGGTTTAAACATCAAGTCCTGTGATGGTGGAAACTCTTTCCCGCTGTTCTCCGCTCTCTGCCATGTTGACAGAAGAGGACTTGCTAATTCTGGCTGGGGATTTTCCCTGCCTGGCTGTTTTTCTCTTTTATCTCCATCAATTGAAGAGAGCTTGCTCTGCCTTTCAAACTGCCGGAAGATACTGGGGTTTTGTGTATTTTTTTTTTCTTTCACCTAATTCTGTGGTCTTTTCCCAGATATGTATTTTCTGTCTAACTACCCTCTAACTTGTTGACGTTTCCGCCCATGTGACTTCCAGCTTGAATTACCAGAAACCACAAGAGAGAGCGTGTGCGCAAGCCCCAAAGTAAGCGAGATGTCCCTTTGGGGAGCAGTCCCTCTGCACCCCAGAGACAGAAGGACGCAGGGGTCTGTTGGAGGTGACTGCTGGAAAAGCAGGGGAGGCATCTGTGGAAGGTGGAGGGCTGGTGGCCCCCCCAGCAGTCAGGAAGGGGAGCCAGCTAGTGAGAAGATCGCCCAGAGGCATCTGGGACGTTTTGTGGGAGAGCCCCGAAGATCACAGCCATGCCTCACAGCTCCGACAGCAGTGACTCCAGCTTCAGCCGCTCTCCTCCACCTGGCAAGCAGGTACCCCCACATCCCCTGCCTTCTGAATACCCTGGGGTGGTGGAAGAGGGCCAGACTCCCCCATTCTGCCCGGGGAGCTCTGTAGGGAAGGAAGTAGCTCTCTACTTGGCAGGGTGCTCTCCGACAGACTCGAGATGTGGTATTTGCTATGGGGAGGTACAAGTGGCAAAGCCTTCATCCCGCCACAAGCCCCCCTTTCCTCTGTTCCTAGCAGTACGCCTCGTCTCTGCCACACTGAGGTTCCCACCGTGAAACTTTCTAGGAAGCAAGGGGCAGAATGTAGTGGAAAGGGGTCTACTGGCTAGCAGAGGAATGTTCCAGTAGGCTGCTGGCAGACTCCACCCAAATCCTAGATCTGTAGCTTTCCAGGAAGAGCCAAGGGGCAAGACAGAACCGAGGTGAGGGAAGAGAAATACAATAAGCCAAAGTAAAGTAGACAGGAAGGAAAGGATGACTAAATCTACCTGCCGAGGGACTGACTGCCTCTGTGACTAGAACAGCCATTGGGGAGGGATGCTGAAGCCACAGCCATTGGGGAGGGAGGCTGAAGCTACAGCCATTGGGGAGGGATGCTGAAGCCACAGCCATTGGGGAGGGAGGCTGAAGCCACAGCCCATATTTCTTTCCCTGTGGCTTCCAGATAGCAGAAAGAAGGCAGTGGCCGTGGAGGTTTGTTGGAGACCTACCTGCACCAGTAGCTAATATCAGCTCCGGGAAACCAGGGAAGGAGGGAAAGATTCTGGGACTCTTAGAGTCTTGACCGACTACCAAACCAAGATGCTTCAGCATGAGAGATGCCTCAAATGGGATGCCCTTCCCACCTCGTAGTTTCTGGAGCTCTCTCTACCACATTGTTTACGTCCCTTGCTCTGGAGGGTTCTCTTCACAGTATAGACCTACGGATGAAACTTTTCTACATCTCAGTAATGTAAAAATGTCATTCTTTCCTTAGCATACATATCGGGCAGGGGCTATAGCTCAATGGTAGAGTGCTTGCCTTACACATATCCAGAGGGCTTGCAAAATGCTGCAACCAAAATAAAAGTATCCAACCATCCCCTGTCACATCTGTCCTAAGTGATCATCTGCTCCCACATCTACCATAAGCCCCTAACCAAAAAACCTTACTGGTGAAGACCTCTAGAGGAAAACAGTCATCCCCTTGCTCACAATGGTATCAGAGCGGTTGGACTGCCTAGAAGTTGGTACCATACTCTTCTTAGGGAGGAAATTACTCACAGTTCCATGGTAACCTAGTCCCCTGCGGCATTATGGGAAGAGCGCTTCCTTGCTCTCTCTAACCCAATGTCCGCCTGCTAGAATGACCTAGAAGTTTTGAATAAAGAAGGAAGGGGAATCAGAGCCTGGCCCCAGGATCTGTGACCCCCTCTGACAGGGTAGGGGTTGCCAAAGGGCTTCTCTTAGCATCTGCGCTGACCTGCAGTATCAAGGGCAAAGCTGGAGCTAACCTCCCCGGTCTTCTACAGGACATATGTAGAGAGCACCCACAGAACATTTTGTCTTCTAAAGTCCCTACCAGTAGCTCAGTAAGCAGGCGGCCTCCACCTCGACTCATAGACCTTCGTTTGGTGCCTCATTTGTAGCAGGCATCATGTTCAGGACCGGGAAAGTCTCAAGATGGCTGCACAGCGAAGGAAATGAACGAAAGAAGGAGAGATCGGGCGGGGGGCAGGGGCGGGGGGCTCTGCCCAAGGGCGCAGCACGAGAAAATTGCTGGTGGAGATTCGCAGGCTTTAGAATCAGCACCAGAGGATGCCATACCCCTGGCTGGCCATGAGCTCCACAGGGACCAGTGTGGAGACCCTCAGCTTCATCCTGTGTAAAAGAGAAATGACTGTACCTGCTCAGAGAGCTGGGGAGTCGTAGCCTAGCGTCTCTGAAAGCGCTGGTACAGAAGTTGGCGCAGAGTGGATGCTCATCCAAGTTTGTAAAGAAAAGAAGACAGCAAAAAGAACACTGAGAAGGCACACACACAGACACACACACAGACACACACACACACAAAGACACACACACACAAAGATACACACACAGACACACACAGAGACACACACACACAGAGACATACACACACACACAGATACACACACACACACACACACACACACACACACCCCGGAGAGAGAACGTGAGGGTAGAGCAGCTCGTCTGGAGAGAGCAGAGACAACGGGACAGATTTCATTGTCTTAACTGCTGTTTCCCAAAGCTGCCGTCCTGGAGCCTCAGTCTCTCTTCACTTCTTCATGTAGCTTTTGATCAAAAGAAGACCATGGGAGACCTGAGGATGGGTAGCAGGGAATGCTGAAGAAAATGTCTTTGGGTGCAGGCTTTTTGTAAATAAGGGGATGGATGGTAGAGAAGGAACTGAGGACAAGGAAGGAAGGAACGAAGGAACGAAGGAAGAAAGGAACGAAGGAAGGAACGAAGGAAGGAGCAAGCTAAACTCTCTAACAGCCTGTTTTGACTAGAAGAGAGGGATGGACATGCCTAGTTATTGCTGTCACTGCTTCCTAGGACTCATCCGATGATGTGAGGAAAGTTCAGAGGAGGGAGAAGAACCGCATTGCTGCCCAGAAGAGCCGACAGAGGCAGACACAGAAAGCCGACACCCTGCACTTGGTGAGTGCCCAGCCTTCTTAGCATGCCCTTGCGCCTTAGGCTCTGCATCCCACACCAGTGGGGCTGTGAGACCCAGCTTTGATGCTGCTGCTGTGGGGGAGCTATGTACATGGGGAGAGTAAGCGCAGGATGAGACTTGCAGGGGTGAGGTGGG
Source organism: Peromyscus eremicus (assembly GCF_949786415.1). NCBI lineage: Eukaryota > Metazoa > Chordata > Mammalia > Rodentia > Cricetidae > Peromyscus > Peromyscus eremicus. Next base: position 83,759,592 of record NC_081430.1, read on the forward strand.
GAGGAAAGACTCTCTTCTCCTAGGCATGCCTTAAAACATTCAGTAGCAGAGAGGCTGAGCCTTTCTAACCCAGGAGAGTGCAAGGGTACATGAGTGGGATGCTGGCAGCCTCAGGGCTTGATGAGAGGTGGAATCACCTGTTTGGAAAGGGACAGTATAAAGAGTGCCATCCTTCCTGAGTCACCATGAGCAAAATACTGCTGCTCAGAGGAAGGTAGATGTTAAGTTTGGCTTTGGGACGGCCAATCTTTCGGGACCACACATCTCATCCCTCCAGAAGGCAGCCTGTCTGCCACCCAAATGCCCTTGCATTTGAGAGCAAAGGGTCAATGATGCTGCCCTTATTTTTCGTTTCCTGAATATCATGAAGGTTCTGTGTTGAGTTTCCCATTGTTAATGATGTATCTAGGGGGCTGTGAAACGCACAATTTCTAGACACTTATCTGGGACAATCACCATCCTGCTTGAGTGGCCAATATTCTCAAACTCTTCTAGCAGGGAGGAGATGAGCTGCAGCCCCACCTGGGAGGCCCACAGCCTGGGCCAGAGACCCCGAGTCCTTGATGGGCACAGCGCTCCCAACCTGTTCCCTCTTTACAGTCTGCTCCATTCACTGTGTTCTTGCTCAACCATTCTTTCTCCATCACATCCTTCTTCCCGCACTTTCTCCTAGAATATTCCCATACTGCTAATATTCTAGAAGTTTCCGTCAATGGTAAAAGCACAATAAGCACCAAAAACAACTAAGCTGATGATACAAATGTTTAGCATGGCAATGGACTGCTTTAACTTTATCAGGGATAAGTAATGTGGGGCTGGGGAAATGGCTCAGTGGGCAAGATGCTTGTCATGCATGCATGAGGGTCAGAGATCAGATTCCCAGAACCGACATAAAAGCCAAATGGGCACGAGGCAGAAGCAGGCAGATGTCTGTGAGTTTGAGCCAGCCCGATCTACATAGTGAGCTCCAGGATAGCCAGAACTTCAGAGAGTCCCTGTCTGAGAGAGAGAGAGAGAGAGAGAGAGAGAGAGAGAGAGAGAGAGAGAGAGAGAGAGAGAAGAGAAGAGGAGAGGGAGGGAGGGAGGGAGGGAGAGAGAGAGAGAGAGAGAGAGAGAGAGAGAGAGAGAGAGAGAGAGAGAGAGAGAGAGAGAACAAGCCTCATGGGCATGGCAGCCTGCAGTAATTCCAGTTCATGGGAAGTGGAAACAGAGACTCTTAGAGCAAGTTGGCTAGCCCGTCTAGTGAAAAAGAGCAAGCCTTAGGTTCAGCAAGAGATCCTGACTCAATACAGAAGTTAGAAAATGATTGGAGAACAAGACACTGACATCAACTTTGGGCCTCACACATACACGTGCACCCATACACGTGTATGCCCACATACAAGCACACACATACACACACCGCACACACGTACACATCCAACAAAAGAATAAGTAGTATGTGGTGTTAGAAGACATAAAGGGGGAGCTCTTCTTTTAGCTTTAAAGAAACTGAAAACGGGATGTCCGAACCTCTCGGCTGCGCTTACGTTTTGCTTGATAGGTACTTAACATACTCTCCAGTACATGCTGACATCAGTTGACAAATACATGTCAAACTGACCATAAAAAAAGAAAAAAGAATAAACAGCAGTCAGTACAGACTAAGACCTGGCTACTCATCCACTTCCAGCGATTCCCGTAGGGCTTAAAGTCTCACAGCAGTTGCATTAGTTTAAGCTGACATTTCCCACCTGAGTCTGGTTCTTTAATAGTCTTTAAAGCAACAAAGCCACACTTAAAAACAGGATACGACCCTCTTTGTTTGGGTGAGTGGACAATGTCCTGGGTGGGGAAGCACCTACAAGCTTTGTAAGTTTGCAACATTAAGAGAAGAAAGCTGAGTGCAGCCTCTCTGTACAGGGAGGGCCAGGCTCGAACGGCCACTCTGCTGTTTGCTGTCTGTGTGACTGAGCCCAGGTATGTTCTTCATGAGCCTTAGACTCGGGCCCTTATCTCAGTGGGAAATGGCAGGAACTGCTGCCTATAGAGAGAGTGCAGATGAAACACTCAGTATGGCGCCTGGTGTGCAGTAAATACTCACAAGATTCAGTGCAACCAGACTTATAATAATAGTATAAGAAGCATGAAAACTGAGATTAAACAGGCATATACATGCACATATGTGTACTTTTCTACATAAAGGCATACGTGTATTTTCCCTGTATGTATATATGTACTATTATGTGTGTTGTGTGTGTATATATTGTGTATGTGTATTGTATGTGTGTGTATTGTGTGTGTGTGTGTGTGCATGTATGTACTTCTTCTCCACCGAATCTCGGTGCTGAGAGACTTCTTAATGGCTGTAAAGCTCAGACACATTTGAGACCTGAGAGTCTTCTGCAGTACTCACCCCTCCTGTG